>NC_065446.1:256138627-256451896 GCF_917563875.1 Diabrotica virgifera virgifera | reverse complement strand
TCATCATCATTATTTGGCTTTACAATTCTATGTGAGTCTTGGCCGCGTTTACTATTTCCCTCCATTGTTGTCGGTCCTGAGCAGCTATTTCCCATTGTTGTACTCCCATTTTGCGTAAATCCCCGTATTCTGTTTGCTTTAATGTAGCGTACTATATTTTCATCTCCATATATTGTCTGGAGTTCATCGTTGTGTCTTCTTCTCCATTCTCCTGTTGTCTCTTATCTGCAAGGCCCATAGATAGTCCGCAGTATCTTTCTTTCAAGTACCAGTAATTTTGTCGCTTCCCGCTGATTCAGAGTCCATGTTTCGCTTCCATGCGTTATTGTGGGACGAACTATTGTCTTATATACTCTTATTTTTGCTGGTCTTGAGAGTATTTTTGATTTAAGTAGGGTTCTTAATGAGTAATATGACCTGTTTCCTGCAATGATCCTGGCTGCCAGGTCCTTTTCATATTTATTTTCAGATGTTATGATCGCTCTCAGGTACTTAAATTCTTTGTCGACTTGTACAAAATTGTATTCATTAATTGTTACGTTTTGTCTAATCCTTGGTCTTGGGTTCTTCGTAACCACTATGTACTTGGTCTTGTCCTCGTTGACCTTAAGACCAACTTTCTTGGCTCCGTTCTCGAATAGGGTGAAAACTTCTTTTGCATCTCTGGTGGATTGTGCAATTGTGAAATTGTGCAATTGTGCAGTTGTCACTGCACTGCTTGTTATTTTTTCTAATTGCCGGTTCCAGTCCAGTTAAGTTTCGAGTCTTGTATAGCACCGAGATACTTTACCTCTCCCTTTAGCTGAATTTCTTATCTCTTGTGTATAGTGTGAAAGCGACTAGTGAATTTTTGGGGATTTATATTTAGCCCCTCCAAATAAGTCCATTGTATCACTAGTTCAGGGGTCTCATTCATACGATCTCCGGCAACCATATTGTACTTTCTTTGCGATGATCATCTGCATATTTAATTGTGTTATGACCATCATTTGTCTTTAAAGTCCCTATTTAGTCCGTCTATCACCAGATTCTACAACAGCGGTCCTCTGCCGATACGTACAACCATAGATTCTATCGAGTTCATACAAATAGAATCGTTAACCCTCCGTTAGTCGCTAGGATAAACGGAGCATCAAGAGTCGCTACGGTGTGAGAGACCGACAATTTTAAAAAAATAGTTATTGCTATAAAATTCATACAAATATTTTATATTATGTATAGGAATGACTGAAAAATATTTTTGAAAATGTTTTGTTGAAAAACAACAGATATAAAATGAAAAACCCTAGTATAACAATATATATATATATATATATATATATATATATATATATATATATATATATATATATATATATTGTTATTTGTAATATAAAAATATTCGCTAGGAACCATTTCCCATAATTCCAAAAAAAGTTTTTGTTCGGCTTCAGAGGACATCTATAAATAAGATTTGACCAAAACTTACTGATAAAATGCAATAATAAGATGCTAAATCTTTACCTGAACTGCAAGTTATGCCAATAAAGTAATAACCACACCGTTAGTCGCTACGGAGTCTTGCACCGAAAATAGCTATAAAACTCGCACAACTGTACCCAAGTAGGTAAGAATGTATACTAACACGAGGTTAGTTAATAGGAAGAGGTACAGAAAGTGGCGATAGAAAAAAGCAGTTACTTTGTAAATCCCGAATGAATAATTCTGTCGTCGGTATGTGACACCGATAGCGACTAACGGAGGGTTAATTATTAACGGTAGATTAGGTATTATGGTCACTAATAAGAGTTTGCTGGATCTTTTTGTCGTTTTTAGAAAGCTTTTTAAGTCTTTCGAGTTTTAAGAGATAGCTCCTTTATTATTCTTTTCCAGTTGCTATCGACGTAGGTAGTTATTATTTTTACGGGCTGAATATGCATTATTTCATCAAATGCTCTTTTGTAGTCAACAAAAAATTATAAGTACAGTGGAACCCCGATAAGTCGGCCCCGATAACCCGGAAGTCCGGCTAACCCGGACCGATTTTCATCAGATAAACATTTTGCTTTTCAGTGTATTTGTATTTCGACGACACCCGATTTGGGCGTCGAAACGTTAATAAAATTATTTTTTAATTTAATTGTGGCTTATTTCCCATCAAAATAGTTAATTAGCAGATAAACATTTCAACAATAAAAATGTACCTATGTAATGGTAGGGGAGCAAAGTATGCTAAATGTGCAGTCACTCGAGCGCTTTGGGGACCTATTGGGTTGTAAAGAGTAGGTCTTAAAACCAAAAAAAGCTAAGTAAAGTTTTCCATTTTAGTGGGCGCTTGCCATTTTTTAATTTAATTTTCCATTTCCAACAATGTTTTTTTCCGATTATAGCGACATCTATCCATAATTTGAAAAAAATTTTCGAATAAAATTTACTTATTTTTACGTAAGGAATCAAAATCTGCAATAAAAAATGAAGGTTCCTATTTAATATTTTAAAGTAACCCCGCACCCCACATCCATGGAGGGTCATGTTTGGTGCCTTTCGACATATTTTTCAAAAATATTGAATAAGTGTATTTTACAGTTTTTCGATCTCATGTTCATTTCGCGAAATATCGCGGGATTCGTATTTAAAATATTAAATTTACCCCCACCTCTCTCCGTGAGAAGTCGTGTTTGGTATCATTGGATAGATTTTTAAAAGATATTGAGCATATATTTTTTAGTTCTTCGATCTGTCATTCATTTCGCAAAATATTCGCTTTTTTCTTGTGAAACTTTGGGACTCACCCATTTCCTTACGCCCGACTCTAATCGTCAGATTTTTGAAATATACACTCTTTTGCATGTATGTACTTAACCTACCTTATCTTAATCTGACAATTTCGAGTTTTTTTAAGGGTAGATTTTTTTTTTCGGGCCCCCTAACGAACTCCCCTGTGTTAAGAGCCAATATATAGTAGAGGTGCATCTGCAGGGTACCAGGTTTCTCACCATAAGCTAATCTGACGCGCTCGAGTGACTGCAAAAATCACCGCTTGGGCTCCCCTACCATAATATATAATATTTGAGAGATAATTTGAACTATACAATAGTAAAAATGACTCATTGCACACGTCGGCAGAAACAACAGGCATCTGTACTATTCCTTTACATATTTATTTCAAACTGCCTTAGCATTGTTTAAAAAAGACTAAAAGACAATTAAACAAATTCTTTTTCAAACCACGGTCTTTAGTTTTCACTGTTCTTAAATAACATAACATCGTTCCGATTGTGGTGACTGTATTGTGTGTAGTACAGTCTTGTATTGTTCGCTTCCGTTTGCTTATGTTTGTGTTTGCGTGTTTTTAGTAATTTAGATGTCTAGGTACTGTGCATGTTTATAAATATTTCATGTTATTTCAATTCTAACGGAGTTTATCTGTAAGTATACCGTATTTTATTAATTTTTACCATATTCTCCGTCTAACCCGGATTTTCGATAACCCGGATCGGCCGCAGTCTCGATTAATCCGAGTTATCGAGGTTCTACTGTATCTATACTCATATCCATACATCTTTTTACGTTTGTGGTTGGTCCATTGACGGTACCCTGGTCTCGTTCTGAAACCGAATGTGTCCGTTCGAAAAGGAAAGATAGAGATAGAGAAGCGCCATCTGCAAGTCCCGTCTTGTGTTTATGGCTTGTCGGACACCAGTATTAACACATCCAATATCCAACCGACAAGACATTATCCAGATATGAATGACGTGACCGGATACCAGCAGCTCGAAAGCAGAACACACGCCGTTCGCTATGCGATGATGTGACCACCGGATTTCTATTTTCTATTCTAACTGATCCGGGACAAGGAGTGTGCTGTGCTACCGAAATAATGGCCACATTTGTGCTAATAATAAATGAGAAGGAATATTGCGAGTCGAGTAACTGTTCTTCTTAAATACTAGAAACGAAATTAAACTTTACAATAAAACCTAACAAAGACATATAAATAAAAAAAAAAAAAGAATGTGTGTACTTTGTACGCACGTAAGAAGTTACACTTCTATTATATGATTTCAACGAAATCAGTAAACTGTAAACAGTTTATTTATATTTAATTTAAATTTAAACTAATTTTAATACTACTTTCCAAAAAATTTTAATAAAACAATACCAAAAATTAAAAAAAATAAAAGAATAAAACACACACAAACACATTGAAAAATGCCACAAAGAAATGATTTCTGAACAATAATTGTTGCCCAAAATTTGACGTAAATACGTATTTTCTGAAAAAAATATATAATAATATATTTACAATCATAAAATGTATAAAAAAAATAGTAACTTGCATGGGGATCGAACCCGCTTCCCGTCGATCCCGCCGATCGAAAATTAAAGTTATTTCCCATTGCGCCACCTTCGCGTATCTGTGATGTGGGAATATATACCAATTTAACGTTTACACCATAAACTTTTGACAGTTGTTTACTTATATGAATTTAATTAAATTAGTTTGATTTTTGTGGAACCAAAGGAATATTTTGTGGAATAACAAAATATTAGGTGAATATTGGTAGAAATTTTGATGGTAATCAAATTATGTAAATCAAAGCATTACATACTATTTTGGAGGTAGGTTCATTTTAAATGTTCCAAATAGGTAGGTACCTATGTAATTTTTTAATTAGGATACTGAAATATTTACAATTATGATGTACCTATAGCTTTTAAAAACTATTTAAAAAGTCACTACAATTATAAACTTGCTTTTTTCTCTGCCATCACAACAATAAAAACTAATATACACAACATTTGTTTATCCATAATTAACACCCAATCAGATCCCGTATAAAGTTTGAGCGACTAATACCATACTGTCGGTGTGCGCATGCGCCTGGGAATATAAAAATTCACCCTCGTGCCTAAAGAAGTATAACTTCAAAAAAATCAAGTTAGATTTTTTCTAGCTAGAACCAAGAGAAATGAGTTTTTTTAAATAATTATGAAGACTTATCCCAAAAATGGAGACTGAACTCGGTCAATTTCATTCTTCTTCTTAAGGTTCCATCTTCTATCGAAGGTTAAATATAAACACGGCAATTCTTTTTTTATTTACAGCAGCTCTAAATAGTTGGTTAGACCTCAGACTAAACCATTCCCTTAGATTCCGTAACCAAGAGGTTCATCTTGTTTCTACATCTCTTTTACCTTTTATCTTGCCCTCTATAGTCAAGGACTTCTAACTAAGGACTAACAAAAACTCTCAAAAGCTTCAAATTTCTCGATCTCTATGCCTCAATGCCCAGGCCTCAGATCTGTAGAGCATAGTTGCAAAAACGTAGCAGCGCAACAACCCTATCCATTCTTAAGTCTTTACTGCATAATAGATGTTTCCTTTTCACAAATTTTGCCTTTGCTATTTTTATACGACTTTTAGTCTATTGTGTTAGTGCCTCTCAGACTCAAACTCTCAGGGGCATCTAAAATAAGCCAACAAAAGCTTTTGCAGTGAAAGAAAAAGTAGCAAAACGTCGACAAAAACTCGAAGCTTATGTTTAATAAAAATGTTCTAACGTTTTAGACTTAATTCGTAAAGTAAATTGTAGTATATCTAGCATATCCAAGAATGTCATAAACATCCACATACAGTTATATAAATATAACAGATACCAGACAAAATGAAAAAGAGTTTAAGAGTATAATTATTATTATGGAGGCTACGATAGGAGAAATGGCAGGAGACATAATGAATCTTGGTCCCTGGACACCTGAGTGACTGAGATAGACGAAGCATTAAACAATTGTCTACCATAGTTATACAGGGTGTCCCGGAAAATAGTGCATTCCTTCAAGGTATGGGCTAAGTGCACCATTTATAGCAAAAAAGCCTAATACAATTCTTTTGTAAAGTCAACCGTTTTCAAAAAAATAATTTATTAATTTTAATGCAGTCGATTAATGTCCACAGAAAAGCAAATACAGCCGGCAACGCTGCGTTCCTTCTTATGTGTTAAAATAATTTTACTGTAACTCAACTAACATGAATCGATCATTAGGCATAATACGTATTAATAAAATACTGATAACAGTGTTTATTAAATATCTAATAAATAAGGTTTGCATAGTGTTTTAACTTTAAAACATGAAAACATTTTATTACATTCAAGCTACGTCTTCAAGAAGTATCGATTGCAGTCACACTCAATATCGTGGTCGCCTTGAATCACTCATTTCCTTATATGGTTAACAGCTTGGGAGAGAAGTCACACTCAATACCTAATTCGGTAGTCGCCTTGAGTCACTCATTTCCTTATATGGTCAACAGCATGGGACAGAGTCGATACGGGCCTACTGGTGGTGCGGTGATGATATAAACACAGCGGAAGGCGATAGATCGCTGAATTGGTATCCTAAGTTCGTGGCGAAAGGTATTATAATTTGGTGTGTGATTACTGTTGACCATTGTGAACGAGTTTAAGTATTAAATAAATATATTTTCCTAAATACTTGTTTAAATATTTTAATAGACTACACGATAGAACAGGTTGCAAACAATTTGAGTACCCACACTTCTCCATTCAATCTTCTGGGAAGTTCGAATGGTTCAGTCAAGTGAGTAATTCAAGCCCATAAATTCATACTTTTGGCAATTATGAAAGTTAAACACACCATTTCTGGTAAAAGAAGCTTTATCTGTACACAACACTACACAAAAATTCGGGTTCTCTGAAGATTTTGATTGAAACCGTCTACAAATCCTTAATCTTCAAGGTAAATCGCCTTGGTGTAAATCTTGCACTAATTGGACACTATACGTAATTAACATGATACTCGGGATTGAAATCATGACAATACCAAATAATAAATAAAACAAGACGATGTATTCTTGGGTTACAGGTAACTATGATATGAATGTTTGTGTTTACAAGTTTAAATATCTTCGCTATGTCAAAATAAATAAAACTGCCGGGTTGCCAAATGTAAATTTTAGTAAAATATATTATTTTATATTTTTGAGGCAACAGATGACTAGAAAAAAAATTATAATAAAGTTGTTATTACAACACACCTTTAAGGAACGCACTATTTTCCGGGACACCCTGTATATAGGGATATACAGGGGTTTATATTGTTACACATTGGTGCCCAGCGTTTTTGATTGCTCGTTCAAATGGCAGGAGACAAAATGAATCCTGGTCTTTAAAGTTTGACAGAAATGTTCAAAATTATATTTTATATATGACAACTGAGATGAGTGTGTCTAAAAATTACAAAGAGTCAACACGAACGTGAACTGCACATTCAAAAAATAGTCTATGGCAAACTGAACATTGACGGCTTTGACATTGACGGCCAATAGCTTCTCCTATAGCTTCTTCTTTTATAATCAAAAATGTGTCTAGTTTCAACTACTATCAAGATGTTTCACTGATGATGATACGACTGCATCGAAAAAGTTTTAAAGATATTTATAATCCATTTGGACGATTTTTTTAAAGTCTTTTAATAAAAAAGTATATCATTACAAGTGTATAAGAAGTTTTTTATGTAATTGTAAGTTTGTTTAAACTATGGTATACAGCCAACCACTGGAATTTTCCCTTTTAATTCTTTAAAAAAATATAAGATTCCTTTGTAAAAGTATATTAAGAACTCCTTAAAAAGGGGTTATCACAGAATAGAACGTTTCCGGATTACTAAATCCATAATAAGTGTTAAAGTCCCTAAAATAAGTATAATCTATTTAATTAAAACAAATGTGATTTGAAATGTTGAAAAATTACAAAAAAAGGTTATATTTACAATAATTTACACGCCTGAACCACCAAAATGCTTTGGGTAAAAAACTTTTATGAAGTTTAAAAATCGCAACATAATGGTATTAAAATGTTGTGATGTTGAAAATATTCCTGGAGTTGACCCAGGTCAACACGGAGTCTTCCAACGTGGTTGCAATGTCGAGAGAAATAAAATCTCACATTATGGACGCTAATTGGCAACTGAATTTTAAGGAACCTTTGAATAATGTCAAAGACAAACTGTCAATGCAACATTAGAAGTTGCAGTTCTTTGTATTGTTACTTCAGTCACTAGAAGGTATACCGTGTTCTTCTTTTTCTTCCTCTTTATAAGCAATTCTGCAAATCTGCTTGTTCATTGGCGGATTGATACCTCTATGGAAGGTTGTCACTCCATCTCTTGCGCGGTCGGCCGATACTTTTTCTACCGATTGGTGATTTATCTCTTGCTATTTTGACCACACGTGTCTCCCCCATTCTGGTTGCGTGGCTATTCCATTCCTTTTTTCTATTTAGTGTCCATTCGTTTATACACTGTACGTTACATTGTCTTCTAATGTATTCACTCCTCTTTAGATCTCTGAGCGTTTTTCCTGTAACTCTTCTCAGTACTCTCATCTCTGCAGTTCCCAGTAGTAGTTGTGTTGTGGCTGTATGGGTCTTGTTTCTGATGCATATGTCATTATTGGTCTTACACTGGCTTGGTGAAGTTAATCTGGATATTAAAATAAATATCAACAAAAAGTCCAGCATTCTTTACTTTAGATTCCGCAACTATGGGTCTTTACGGGGTTGGGTAGTTAACCCAACGCCTAACCCCCTTTTCGGAGGGCCATTTTACCAGCTCTCGTCAGTTCCCGACCCAACTTTCCACCTGAGGTTGGATACCGGGTCCAGATTGGGTTGCTCGGTTAACAGGGGACACCAGCATGAAGGTGAGAGTAGGATTTGAGTAGAAGAGGCTAATTGGAATAAACTGGAATCAACTCCATGTTTTCGTATTCTACCCCTTTTTCCCCTTAAAGTCGCATATGCAGATGACGTGGACCTAGTTGCCCGCACAACACGCAAGCTAGAAGAAATGTATACCACCTTCTCAAATGCCTCAAAAAATATGGGCCTGCAAGTAAACGAGGAGAAAACTAAGATGGTGGCATCAACACCCAACAATAGAGGCAGAAACACCGATCGCCAATTCACGGTTGATAACTCTACCTTTGAAGTGGTGGACAAATTCACATACTTAATTAAGCTCCCTGATCACCAAGGAGAACATCATGACGGAAGAAATCAAGCGAAGGATAATCCTAGCAGACAAATGCTATTTTGGACTGAGTAGACGTATGAGAAGCAGAAACTTAATCAAAAATAAAATAATAACCATATACAAAACCCTTATACAACCAGTGTTGACATATGGATCGGAGACATGAACCATCTCCAAGGCAGATGAAAACCTTCTGCTTATATTTAAACGAAGGGTCCTGAGAGGAATATTCGGTGGCATCTGTGAAAATGGTTTTTGGAGGAGGATGTGCAACTACGAGTATAAACAAAAATTTTGTGGTAAAGACGTAGATTCTCTTATAAGAATCGGAATACTTAGATGGGCAGGACATCTAACAAGATCACTGCAGAACAAACCTCCTAGAAGAATCCTCATGTCACAACCTGCGGGAAGTAGAAATAGGGGTAAGCCAAAACTCAGATGGAAGGATGGTGTGGATGAGGATGGAAGAAAAATAGGCACAGCAAACTGGCAACGGTCGGCAATGGATAGGACTGACTGGCGTAATAGACTTGGGAAGGTCGAGGCTCTTTCATAGCGCTGTAGAACCATTGATGATGGTGATCAACAAAAAGTAACAAGAGTCATTTTATATGTTTATAACGAATTATTTAGCAAATTGTACTTTAATCCTATATATTTTTAAAAACTTCCGCAAATTTCCTGTATAGCGTAATAAAAGCAAAAATATTCCAAGAGCAGTACACGCTGTCAACGCTTAATCACTTTAGCGAGTCGTTCTACCTGCTTCCGACCACCAATTTATATCAAAACTCCTCAAATTCCGCAGTTATGACGAAATAATTTACATGGCATGCCGTCTAGTGCCCTAACAACGGTTGATTGTGACAACGGTTGCAAGAATCAAATTATCTATGACTAGAAACACGCACAAATCTGTTTTGCCAGAACGTCGTAGTCGACGACGACCGATGCCACGAGGCGTCGTGCCTTGACGACGCGACGTCCCTTCAACGTGACAGCAGACTGTAGAGGAATTATGCAGGCTCGACTGAGATTGTCAACGGTAAAGTTCAGGTGTCTCCTAATTCTCTTTGATGGCTCTTCATGCACTAATATTTACTGTAAATATCATGTTAGAGAAAGCTCACTCTAATTGATGTCGTCAATGAGTGGACAATTAAGGCATTAAAGGGTTACGACAAAATTATTAAAATAATTTCAGATTTTAGAACTGTATCAATAGGTGTAGGTCAAAAACATTAGGAGAGGTAATTAAATGTTAAACAAAAAATAGCTAAATGGCACTATATATTTATACGCGTTTGTTACTCGTACAAGGTTTAATTATCTTTAACGGATTAGCAGTTTTTGTCTATAACAGATTAGCGGTATTTTTCCCTGTACTGTTTCTTTTTGAGTATTCGTTCACTAAGACAGACTGAAAAGACTTGTTCTATACGGGAGCATATAGGAAAGAGAGAGAAAAGATGCGTCTGTTTAATACGAGAGGCTGTGTCAGAGAGATTCGCGATACTTTTCACCACGTAGTAACTAGTGGTTAGCACTACCATGAGAATTTAATAGAGCAACTATTTTCTTCGAGAATCAAAGCGTAGAGTTGTTCGCACGTTTGTTGTCTGTGGGGTCAACAGTGAAGAGAGAGAATTTTTGTTTACAGTGTCTAAGAAATTGTCTGTACTTGGGTAGGGATTAAACTGGATACTACGAATTATTACTAAGGGTTGGCCTTAGTCATTATTTAAAAATGAAGTGGAAATTATCGAATGATACAGGGAAGAATATTCGAAGACAGGGAATAAAGATTATTTTTCGCATGTGAAAAACTGAACAATGAGAAACTGTCTTCTTATAGTTTTTACTATTTATAAAACAGAGACATGACCAGTCTTTAATTAAAATGTATTGAGTTATAGATTAGGCTGTTTTGCATCTGTCTAAAATCTAGAAAACCGGGTTCTGCAACAAAAAATAATTAAAGAGCATACAGAAATTGTAGTAATAAATTAGAAGTAATGATAATTATTAAAGCTAGGAATCTGGGCAAAATGCAGTTTTTGCCTCTTTTGTCTATTATAGGTGTCTTTGACACCTCGACACCGTAATGTACAAGAGGACGCGGACGGCTTAAGTAAGTAAGTAAGTAAGTAAGTAGATGTCTTTGACATATTTTATTTTTTCTTGTTCTACGTCCCTTCAACGTGACAGCAGACTATAGAGGAATTATGTAGGCTCGACTGAGATTGTCAATGGCGAAGTTCAGGTGTCTCCTTGATGGCTCTTCATGCACTACTATTTACTGTAAATATCATGTTAAAGAAAACTCACTCTAATTGATGTCGTCAATGAGTGGACAATTAAGTCATTAAACCATTAATGCAAAATTATTAAAATGATTTCAGATTATTAGGACTGTATCAATAGGTATGGTTCAAAATTATCAGGAGGGGTAATTAAATGTTATAAAGACAATAGATAAGTCAAGTTTATAAAAAAGCTGTTTCTTTTGGAGTAGTCGTTCACTAAAAGAGACTGAAATGCACGTCTACTATAGACGCTGTAGATCAAGAGTACGCATAGCTAACTTTCAGAATCTTTTAAATAAACAGTGGTCTGAAACAAGTAGACGTGCTGTCATACCTCCTTTTTAATATAATCCTAAAAAAATAGGAAGAACTTCTAATTATAGTAGAACTTCTGACAGTAAATGGACCAAAATTATTACTTTAACCGGTTCGCTAAACTCAGACACAACTGGCCAGTGATTTTAGGAAGTAATTTTGCCAATTTTGTAAAATTGGCAAAAAAAATAATTACTAAGTAGTTAATAATTACTAAATAGTTAATAATTCTGCCAATTTTGGCAAAATTGGTCAAAAACAAAACAATTATCAACTAAAATCACTAGCCAGTTTTGTCTGAGTTTAGCGAACCGACTTATACAGGGTGAGTCATGAGGAACTGTACATACTCCTACCTCGTATAGAGGCCCCTATGGGGAATAACAAATGACCATTAAAAAGTGTCTGCTCCCATTGTTTAATAATATACAGTGCGAGTTTCGCATTTTGACAGAAATTTGTATTCGTCATAATTTTTGAACGGTTAGATCGATGTGTCTCTTATTTTGGTCAATCGTTACACTATTACCACCTAATCAATTGATTTATTCAAACTAGAAAAAATCAGGTCCAGCTTCACAAAAATTAGTTCGTTTGGGTCTTAGAAAAAATTTCACCCTGTATACGCTTTTTGAAAACTATAATATAAATTTTACAAATTAGACAAATTTATTTTTTCCCCACACGATTACTTAATTTTTTATAAAAAAATCAAATTTGAGTATGGATTTAAAGTTTGGTAAAGTGAACCATAAATTAAAAAAAAATAACTTTTATTACAAAAATTAATTTTTTTTAACAAATATTTAACTTATGTTACCACCCAATCAACTGATTTATACATACTAGAAAAAAAATCAGGCCCGGATTTAAAAAATTTGTTCGTTTCGGTCTTAAAAAAAATTTCACCCTGTATACGCTTTTTGAAAACTCTAATAAGAATTTTACAAATTAGACAAATGGGCAATTAAAATGGCATATTTATTTTTTTCCCCACACGATTACTTAATTTTTTATAAAAAAATCAAATTTAACTATGAATAATTAAAAGTTTGGTAAAGTGAACAATATTTACTAGAAACCAGATTTAAAAAAATTAACTTTTATTACAAAAATTAATTTTTTTTGAACAAATATTTAATTTATGTTACCACCCAATCAACTGATTTATTCAAACTAGAAAAAAATCATGCCCGGATTTGAAAAATTAGTTCGTTTTGGTCTTAGAAAAAATTTCACCCTGTATACGCTTTTTGAAAACTGCAGTATGAATTTTACAAATTAGACAAATAGGCAATTAAAATGGCTTACTTATTTTTTCCCCACACGATTACTTAATTTTTTATTAAAAAATCAATTTGTCAAAATCGGAATTTTGCAATAAAAATAAAAAAAATTAAACAACGTTTTTCTCAAAATTAAAAGCTTCACCATTTTTTTTTTCTATACCACGTCTAGATCTAAAACCCATAACACTTCTCTTTGGACTCTATAGTTTAACATAGACGTGATCAAATAGATAAATCTTAAATTTTTTCACTTAACTTTTGCGATTTAACTTTACAATTCACGAATCTGCACCTTTTATTTTTAAAAATGCATAACTTTTATGAGAAGAAGACGGAAAGTCTACAACAATTTTCATATTCACAATGGTAAGAGATATGTGCTGTAACATTTCAGTTGTAGCGAGTTAAACCATGATTTCTTTTTTTTTTAGTTTTAGGTTAAAATTCCGATTTTGACAAATTTGATTTTTTAATAACAAATTAAGTAATCGTGTGGAGAAAAAAATAAGTATGCCATTTTAATTGCCTATTTGTCTAATTTGTAAAACTCATATTAGAGTTTTCACAAAGAGTATACAGGGGGAATTTTTTTCTAAGACCAAAACGAACTAATTTTTTAAATCCGGGCCTGATTTTTTTCTAGTTTGTATAAATCAGTTAATTGGGTGGTAACATAAGTTAAATATTTGTTCAAAAAATATTAATTTTTGTAACAAAAGTTAATTTTTTAAAATCTATGTTTCACTTTACCACACTTTTAATTCATACTCAAATTTGATTTTTTTATAAAAAATTAAGTAATCGTGTGGGGAAAAAAATAAATATGTCATTTTAATTGCCTATTTGTCTAATTTGTAAAATTCATATTATAGTTTTCAAAAAGCGTATACAGGGTGAAATTTTTTCTAAGACCCAAACGAACTAATTTTTTTGAAGCCGGACCTGATTTTTTTTTAGTTTGTATAAATCAGTTAATTGGGTGGTAACATAAGTTAAATATTTGTTCAAAAAATATTAATTTTTGTAACAAAAGTTAATTTTTTAAAATCTATGTTTCACTTTACCAAACTTTTAGTTATTATTCATAGTCAAATTTGATTTTTTTATAAAAAATTAAGTAATCGTGTGGGGAAAAAAATAAATATGTCATTTTAATTGCCTATTTGTTCAATTTGTAAAATTTATATTATAGTTTTCAAAAAGCGTACACAGGGTGAAATTTTTTCTAAGACGCAAACGAACTAATTTTTTTGAAGCCGGACCTGATTTTTTTCTAGTTTGAATAAATCGGTTGATTAGGTGGTAATAGTGTAACGATTGACCAAAATAAGAGACACATCGATCTGACCGTTCAAAAATTATGACGAATAAAAGTTTCTGTCAAAATGCGAAACTCGCCCTGTATATTATTAAACAATGGGAGCAGACACTTTTTAATGGTCATTTGTTATTCCCCATAGGAGCCTCTACACGAGGTAGGAGTATGTACAGTTCCTCATGACTCACCCTGTATAAATTGCATACGCTGATGACATTGACATTTTGTGAAGCACACTCACTAATGTAAAGGATTCTTTTGAAAGATACAAAAAAAAATGATACAATAGACTCATATTATAACTTTGAAAGAGTGGAGAGTTTTAAATATGTTGGAGCGACAATCACCGCAGATAACGATATCACGAAAAAGATAAAAGGTAGACTTCAAGCAGCAAACAGATGTATATATGGCCTGCAAAACACTATTTATTAAATCTACGACCATCAAAAATCAGGATATATAACTAGACCAGGGCGCATCTGTAAAAATATTAGTACATTTGGACGTTGAGAGGTGACTCAAATTTTTTTGCAGAAATTGCTTTAAAATAATTCAAATAATAATATTTGAGTTATCCTCCCTCTCAGAAAGGTCCGGAACATTGTTTAAATAATCAAAATGTCAAAAAATGAAGGAAAAACTCCATTGTTTTCTTCGTTTTTTGATTATAACTTTAAGAGTATTCATTTTCGAGAAAAGTTGTATTTACATAAAAGTTGCGTAATTAAATTTCCTACAATATAAAGTTAGTGAAATATTTAAAAAATAGTCACCCTGGTTGCAAAATAGCAATAATTGCCAAGAAAACCATACAAAAACAAGTATTCGCATTTTACGTTTTTTATCCATTTATGCTAGGCTTAGGACCTTCATATTTCACTCAGAAAAACTATATAATACAGTAAAACAATACTGTAAATTTAGTTAAGATCGGTTCAATAGATTTTGCAAAATAAATTTTGCAATCCAGCTTTCGCAAAAAAATTCATTTTTTCAAAATGTTACAGGACTGAAAATAAAGCAGATAGCAAGTTGAAATTTTTTGAAGTTATACTTCTTTACCGGCGATAGAGGGTAAATTTTTATATGGGAAAACCTAGCGACCGGGCGGATGCGCATTATAACTTTGTTCTGATTGGATGTTCAAATGACATGTCAAAAATTATTCAATATGGCGGCTGTGGCACAGCTGTAGTTAGATTATTTATGGTTGTTGCGTTTTAAAATTTGTGTGAAAAGAAACAACAAACAAAAGTTAGTTAATACTTATACTGCCTTTTTAAATAGTTTTCATATACCTATATTTTTGGACTATTTTGGAAAAGGAAAACTCATTCTAATTTGGTAAGTACCTAGTTTTTATTATAATCATATTGTAATTATACATTTGGATTAGGTTGAAATACATACATTTATTTTCTCAAGAATGCGGATTTTAGAGAGAAATCCCAAATTAGGTTCGATTTTTATTTTTAAATTATGATTTTTTGGCGTAGATTTATTTATCTAGTAGGTATGTAATGCTTTGATTTACATACTTAATTTGATTACCAACAAAAGTTCTACCAATCTTCATCTAATATATTGTTTTCTTACTGTTTTGTTATATTTTTATATTTTCTTCCACAAAATTTAAACTACATAATTTTCAAAACAATTGTCAAACAGTAAAACGTTCAGTTACCGTATTTTCCCACATGATAAATAATGTGCGATTGGACGAGTGAGTCTACGCTTCGATTACGAGTCAAAGCGGCACGAAATTCAAGGGTTCAATTCCCGATGCAAGTTTTATTTTTTTATGCATATTATGATTGTAAGTATATTTGTTATATAATTTTTTTTTCAGCAAATGCGTATTTAAAATTTTTGCCAACAATTATTATCGTCCAGAAATAATTTTTTCTTTGTGGCATTTTTCAATGTGTTTGTGTGCGTTTTATTCTTTTATTTTTTTAAATTTTTGGTATAGTCTTAAAAATCACATAATATGTAGTAGAAGTATAACTTCTTACGTGCGTACAAAGTACACACACATTCTTGTTTTGCGTATAAAACTGTACTGTATCTTTCATTTGCAATTTGCAAAATTAAAATCAATTATCAAACCATACTGAAGTAAAAACTTCTTTTGTATATTGGTATAAAAAGTTTTATTAAAAAACATAAAAGTCCTCCAAAAGGATTTGCAAAACATTTTCAATCTGAATCAGATCATCCTCAGTGCCTAGAACGAAATATTTCCACGTTAAAATGAATGCAAAAGGTTTAAAATTGTGACTAGGTTAAAGAAAAATGTGGCAATACTTACGTTCTGCTTCATAAAAGAAACTAGCAACTTATTTAAAAAGGTTACATCGATATAAATGGTTTACATAACAATTAAGTGATATTTGTAGCGACTCCAAGTCGATGTTACAAGATGAAATGTGCTAGGAGTGCTCAAAGGGCAACATGGTTCCCTGCTCGTTAAGAACTCGTGGTTCTTGCCAGTTCAATGGACACAGACCAACTAAAGTGAAGGAGATGACAATCCAATTATCAGACCGAAGTGACATGACAAGACAGGTAGTCAATTTTTGGTTATGAATTTCAAATTATTATTGTTGTTTAAAAAATTTTTGGATTATATATTAGTAACTGTATAAAATTGAAATTTAAATTATAATAATTAGATTTTATTGTAAAAGTATATAAGGCAACTCTCTACTCTCTGTTACAGAAAGAAATCAATTATCTACCACAGCGTCAGGATTTTTTTTAAATTAATATTAATTATTGGTGCTGTGCGCAGGACAGCGGATAGTTTGCTGTGATTGGGCATTCCAATGACCTTTGATAATGATTGATACATTTTAATTTTTATTACATTTCGATATAAATAAATAAATTTGTTTATTGCAAAATAAAAACACTTACTTTATCCTTTGAAATAACGCTTTTTTTAGCAAAAACTTTCTTTGTTCATATATTTTAACTTAGAGAATAAAAGTTTATTATTTTTATACATATGCAATTGTTTAAACAATATTTCACAAACAGTAATAAAATTAGTTTGATTTTTGTGAAATTAAAATATTAAAATACAACAAAATGTAGAGTAAGAAAATAATATATTAGATAAAGATTGGAAGAAATTTTGGTGGAAATCAACTTGTGTGAATCGAACACCGCTGTCCTGCGCGTAGCACCAATAATTAATGTTTATTTAAAAAAATTCCTGACGCCGTGGTAGTTATTCAATTTTAATTTTACAAATTGCAAATGAAAGGTACAGTACACTTCTATACGTAAAAAAAAAATTTCAACTTGCTATCTATTTTATTTTCAGTCCTGTAACATTTTGAAAAAATGAATTTTTTTGCGAAAGCTGGATTGCAAAATTTATTTTGCAAAATCTATTGAACCGATCTTAATGAAATTTACAGTATTATTTTACTGTATCATATAGTTTTTCTGGGTGAAATATGAATTTCCTAAGTGTAGCATAAATGGTTATAAAACGTAAAATGCGAATACTTGTTTTTGTATGGTTTTTTCGCAATTATTGCTATTTTGCAACAAGTGCGACTATTTTTAAAATATTTAACTAATTTTATATTGTATCAAATTTAATTACGCAGCTTTTATGTCAGTACATCTTTTCTTGGAAATGACTACTTTTAAAGTTATAATCAAAAAACGAAGAAGAAAATCTAAATTTTCCTTCATTTTTTGACATTTTAATTATTTAAACGATGTTCCGGGCCTTTTTAAGAGGGAGGATAACTCAAATATTATTATTTGAGTTATTTTCAAGAAATTCCTGCAAAAAAATTTGAGTCACCTCTCAACGTCCATCTCAAAACAGATGGGCCCTGGACTAAACAGTCATAAGGCTCATGTATGAATATGAGACGTCGGCGCTGACAAAAGCAATGAAGCCCAGAAGAATCTTTCGAGTTTTATAGCTCGAATACGAACCAATACAGAATGAGAATGAATGCCGAGGTAAAAAGATATATAGGGCTAGCGACGTAGTCCAAGAGGTTAAATCCCAACGTGTAAGATGGGCTAACCATGTCCATAGTCTCTCAGGTTAATCTGGGAGGAAGCTCTCACAGGAAGACGGCTTTTAGGGGGTCCACCAATGCGATGGAAAGATAACATATGGTTAGATTGAAGAAGAATAAGGCTACCCATTGACTCAACTATCATGGATGACCGTTGAAGATGAAAGCGAGTTGACAGGCAGCCAAGACCCATCCCTGGTTGTAGTGATACGAGATGAAGAAGAAAAAGAAGTTAAGTCAGAATTATTACCAGATGAGATAAGTGTTCCTCAGGACTAGATAGTGAGACCAACTTAATTCCTGTTATAATTTAAATGCAATATAATAATATAACACTGTACAACTTTATCATCTTGCAATTCATTCAAAATTGTATACAACCATCAAAAGCTTTTGTGCGCCAATTTGTTTTAAATGAATTTATTCTCTGTGTATCCTGAGAAAACTAATAAGTAGGGAGCGGATTTATATGTGATCAATTTTGAGAAAATATGCGCATATATATGCAGTAAAAAATTACGAAATATGCGCAAGATATGCACAAGAATTCAAAAAATGCGCATTTCGAGAAACCACAAATTTTCTGTTCTATTCTATTCTAGGGGGTTCTTTTATAGGGGGGGCGGCAGTCTTATTTATTATCTTTCAAATAAAATCATTATTTTTTATATATACAATTTATTCACATTTTTTACAAAAACTGATACCAATAGTTACCTATTTAAAATAAAACAACATCAATATATACCTATATCTTCGATTATAATTCACTACAATGTGTTTTTCCAATTTTTTTACGAGGAAACATTTTTTGATCAGATAAAATATTTTTATAACTTGAAAAACTCCTTTCAACATCAACAGAAATAATTGGGGCGTATTTAAAATTAAAGCCTTGTAAAATTAAAGCCTAAACTTGTTAAAGCCAAAAATCCTGCATAAAAAATTGCAGCTTCCAACCAAGTTCCCCACCTAGTCAGTACTGGACCGGGAGGTAAAGGTACATTAGGTAGTTTGTTCCTGTACAACTGAACCCGTAAAGGACTTGAAACGAGTAAAGCGATGGACTACCCCGCTAATTGAAATAATATTCGAAAATATTACCTCAACTAACCAAGATAGCCATCGTCACACCCTTAGCTTAGCTCAGTCACTCAGGTGTGTGTTCGTCTTGTCCTAACCTCAGATATGAACTATGAAAATTGGAATGGAAGCAAACAAAACATAGTTTTTAACTAATCATGTTTATTGTTCATAAAGATATAATAAATAAAATGACTTAGTAAATTGCATTAACAAATGTATTCAAAGTCTTGCCAAAAACTAACAATTCTGGATTATACTTATGGCTTTTGGTAGCTGATGGTATCTTCTTGATGTCGTATGGTACTGCTGCTGGTTCTGCATCGGGCTCTGGGGTTGTAGGTGTTGTATTCCACCAGGCCTACGGATGTTGGTCGTTGCAGTCTTGGTTATGTGGTTGCAGCCCTGATGACATGGTCCTCGTTGTTCTATCGCCGGCGATTTGAGGGTTGTTGAAACTCCCGGAGGGAGAAAAGTGGTTTCTTTCCAAAAAACTATAAAATAGAGACACATATCAATCATCAAGAAGAAAAACCAACGTGTGCCATCTGCCGTTCTAATCGTCAGAAAGAGTAGCAGATGACAAGAATAAATCAAATGAAATTTAGATGAGAATAGTTAAAATTCTGATTACTAAACGTGCATATTAATAGATGAAAAGAAATATAGAAACCAAACACATGATTGAACATTTGAAGGTTAGATAAAAATATTATAAAAAATGTTAGACGGAGAAATATAATTACTGTAAGAAATTATTAAAAAAAAAACTATATGTAGCTCACCCCAAGAGGAAGATGATTTGTTGAAATAGAAATGATTTATTTTTCGAATTACATGCCTTTTTAAGGATTAATTTTTCCCTTCCAGTGTATGTCAGGGAGTAGGGGGTCAAGTCGATGAAGTGACACTGTCATTGAAAACGACGTTTAAAATGACAACCAAGTACTATGAAGTAGCGGCATGTTCCGTATTGAAAATACAGATATTTGGAGAGTATGAATATATGAGGTATGTTCAGTATGATGATTTAGATTTTAGATGAAAAGAAATATACTAAATAGAAGATAATAAAAGAGGGTAATAAAAGAGAGCGCCAACCGATTTTTAAAGGGGAAAATGGGTAAACCAATTAGAAGAAGATAATTATTAATGAAATATTAAAGGAAATAAGGTATAATAATTATTTAAAAATAAAATATCAAAGATGTGACGTTTGTAACGTTACAGACTTTTGACGAATACTTTTTTACGCTACTTATTAGTACATTTACATCAGGGAATTCACCCCCCATATGTTCCGTTAATAATTTCCGTTAGAAAATCGTAAAATAAAACGATGGTTAAAGGTGTAAATTCTCTTAACAATAGGGGTTTAAAAGAATCACCAGAATTATAGGTACCTACTAATTAATAAAAGTAAATCAAATTCGGACTTCCCGGTAAACCATCCTTCATAATTTTAACATCCTACAATAATTTTATAACGGCGTGCTCTAAGCACTATAAGTACTTTGTGTAAAGATCGGGTATTTTCTAAAAAAAAAAAAAAAAATGAAAAGGCAGTGAATGAGCCGTCTCTCTTCAGGTAGTTCTCGAATTAATAGATACGACAGCCTGTGCTGAGAAATATTTTGTGTCGAATAAAAAATTTAAAAAATTTTTTTTGGACTTAAATGTTTTTAAATAGGCACAAAATATGCATGTTTTTTTAAAAATATGCAAAGTTTAGTGAAGTTCTCAAATATGCGAAATATGCATGCAATATGCATTTAGCATAAAATTCGCTCCCTACTAATAAGTATTTATGACAAATTTAAACCCAGAATGAAAAATTGCATTATTACCGAGGGCCGAAAGTCCCTGAAAACTTCTATAATGTTTATTTAATAACTGAAAAAAAAAAGAGAGAAAATTTAGTGTAATTTTTACAAATATCTCATCCAAAAAAACATTTTGATTATTCTAAGAGACCTTCTGCTATCGTTAATAATGTAGTCTTTTATTATACGTTCAAATTTTCAAAAATACTATTTAGTTTTCTCAAAATTTGAAAAAAATGAATTTTTTTTAAACAATTTGCGCGAAATTTTGCGCCTACGCCTTCAATAAATTTTTATTGACTTTCCTGTATACTGTAACCTTCCCCATTTATTTATCATAGAATAAAGCTTTATAGTTGATTTTTTTATCAATAATGACTAATAATAGTAATTTTGCTGATGAAATAAAATATTGAAAGTAATTTGTACAAATAAAATGATTGGCGTTGAAAAAGTCTTTGTACTTTGTGCGATAAATGTTGTTTGAAAACAAATGCCATTTCGAAAAATATATGATAATTTTTGGAAAATCCAATATTATAAAAGTTTGTAAGCTATCATAAGCAACGATCCACGATTTCCTTACAGAGAGACGTTGCGCTCCGACGGGGGTAACACAGCGACGCCACGTATCTATCGGCCGACGCTGTCGTCTAAAACACCCCATTTGAATGCATAGTTGTCCGTCAGTCAGGGTGACATAACGGCAGTACGGTCTCTCGACCCTCCCTTTCTTCCAATTCGCCTATAAATTGTCATAAAACCGTCAGATCGTCTGATTTGACAGCTGGGGGTAATTAAAGAGTGAATTTATGTGAGCATCGCCACCCGCATCTAGATGCCGATGCCGAGCGCCTCGACGCTAAACACAGCCACCTAGGATACTATCCGATTCCTTTGGGGGATCGTTTTCTCTTGTCGCCTCTCTCGTGCGTATTTCTGTCGTTGGCCTTGTTTAGAAATGGCTTTTCAACGAGATTGGCATTGACGGGGACTTCCTATTCAAAGGGATATTACAGCATATATATCAAATCTTCTCCTTCTTATACTTGTTGTAGATCTCTAGATCGGTTAATTTCGACGTTGAAGTATTTCTTGAGAGGTAGACTGCCAGCTATCTCTCCATCTTCTCGGTGATCTCCCCGGTGGACGCTTGTCTGGTGGTTTTCCTTCTAGCGCAATTCTTGGTAGTCTGTACTCCTCCATTCTTTTTATATGACTGAACCATTCTCTTCGTCTTTGCCTGCCCCATCTGACTACATCTTGCACGCCACATTGTTCCCTGATGATGTTATTTCGTATTCTATCTCTTCTTGTCTTCCCTGCTTTTGCTCTTAGTGTCTTCATTTCGGCTGTTCGTAGCATGCTTTTGGTTTTATTGGTGTCTTCTCTTGATTCCATGCCATAGGTCATAACAGGTCTGATGCAAGTTTTATAAATTCTAACTTTGCTGTCCATTCTCATATATGGGTTATTCCAGACCATATCTCTCAAACATCCGGACAAGACAGCGGCCTTATTAATTTGTCCTTTTAGGTCTCTGGTTGGGTCATGATAACTTGATAACTCTACACGTTGATATTTGAACTGGTTAAGCTGTTCTATGGGTTTCCCCTCTACCACGAGCTTGCATCTAATTTGGTCTGTCGCAATGGTAATGCATTTTGTTTTCTGCGTGGATATGTTTATGTTGAGTCTTCGATATGCTTGATAGAATCGATAAAATTGTCTTTGTAAGTCATCCTCGTCCTCTGCAAACAGGGCTGCATCATCCGCATAGCACAGTATACTGATTCTACTGTGGCCGAGTCTGTATCCTATTTGTAGCGATTCCACATCTTATATTATTTCATCCATTAGCATATTGAATAGAAATGGACTGAGGCTGTCTCCCTGCCTGATTCCTCCTGGTGTTGGTATGTTGGCCGTAGTGGTGTCGTTTGTTTTAATTTTTGTCGTGTTGTTATTGTTCATTTGTTTTATGACTTCAACAATGTTTGTCGGTATCCTTTTTTGCTTAATTTTCTTTATTATATCGCTAAGTCTGACTGTGTCAAATGCTTTCGTTAGGTCTACGAAGCAAATATATTATGCAGGTTTGTTATATTCTATCGATTTTTCTTTCACTTGTTTCATGACAAATATTGCGTCCGTCGTCGACCTGTCTTTTCTGAATCCTTGCTGTTCTTCTCTGTTCATGATCATTGTCCTTTATACATATCAAAGAGTTCACTTAAAAAACTGGTAAGATACACCTAATAAACAATTTTTTACTTGAGTTGATGCGTATCAGAAATTACCATAAACCACGAAGTTCATATGTGCAAGCATGACGTACAAAAACACTTGAAAAATTAGAGAATAGAAAAACTACAGGACAAAGATATAATACTGTAACAAAAATATGAAAAGGGGCACGTTAGTTGATGCGCCAAAGTAAGAAAATATAGGAATTTGTGATCACAACATTAAAATTTGTGAGACTTAATGCAGTTTGGTTAGCAAGGTGTAACGGAGAATGACCATTTGATACTCAAAGAACGATTCAGCCTATTAGCATGGCCGTAATAGACACTTCACTAAGAACGAATATAAATAGAAGAAAGAAGTAAGAATCTATAGGTGGAAATAAGAGTACTGAAAACAGGAACTTACTAAAGAATATTTTGGGGACCAGGAAAGTATCAATATTTACTTCCAAAGGTACCGTATACTGCTGCAAGAGTTGTCTGAACGTAATTTCGGAAATTGTAAAAAAAAAACATAAATATAACTCTCACCTATTTTATGTACAGGCTAAAGGTACGATTCCGACATCGACGGCAGGCGGCAGACGGCAACTTCAGGCGGAATTAACATTTTATTGATATTACGACCTTTTTCGTTGAGTGTACTATACCAGTGGCGGCCCATGAGGTAGTGCCATAGAGCCATGGCACTACCTTGCTAACTATCCATAAACATATTTTTTATCTTCAAAACTTTTTAATTCCTATTAATTTTTGTGTGTGTATTTCTTTTGATCTTCATAAATTATATAAAATATGGCAACTATGGGCGCAATACAATCCCTGCCGACAGCGGAGAGTATTCGACAGGAGAATCTCCTTCGAGCCGAAGTCAGTACTGGCACGAGTAAAGAGAGAAAGATTTTACGAGCATTATATGTAAGTGACAGAGAAAGAGCTATATTGGACTATTAGTATACCTTAACATTAGAATCTCTGTGCCAGGCACGAGGGTATGAAGCCAGGTCTATTTATTTTGAGTTTCTTTACGTGCTGGTTTGTCGCTTTTATTATGTATATTTTCTGTTAAAAAGTTTTTGTATTTATAATTAAACTTTTGGTGCATCATGATCGTGGGTATTTTGATAATATTTTGATTATTTCTTAAGTTTAATTTATTAATTGACAATAAAGATTAGTATTTTAAAAATTTTTTTGGTGGTTTTTCGCTAGAAAAAAAAAACTACAAATGTTATAAGGTGTTGTGGAGCTTTCGAGTTAGCTTTAAGAGGTCACGACGAAAAAGAAAATTCAGAAAATAGAGGCATATTATAAGGAGCTGGTCAATTTTAGCGCCGAATTAGACAACGACTTAAAGGTTCATATTATTCAAAGTACCAGATCTTTCAAAGGTCTACCTTCTCCGGATATTTAGTTGCTTCTAATTTATTTATGTCGGAGAAGTTTTCTGCTTATAAGCATCAGTTCTCCGAATCATTTCTTAATGAACCATGGAGACAATTTTAATTTTTAAGCAAAACTCGGTTTAAAACTGAATTAGAAGTAGGTACTGTATTAGCGAGACGAATTAAGTACTACCTCTGGGGCTGTTTCGCTATCGGTTTTATTGTAGAGGGAAGGTTCAAAAAGCACATTTGAAGAAACTATTAAACTTTTAAGTATTTTAGTTACCATTCCTATATCAACATCTGAAGCAGAACGCTGTTTTTCGATGTTTACATCGAAACCTAGTGCTTTAGGTATGCTATCTGCAGAAAAGCATTTTGTAAATTGTATTGATAATTTTAATTATAAAGTCATTGAAAACTTTGCAACCAAAAAATAGAAGAATGAACTTCATATATCGTAAACTTTAAAAGTGACATTACAAAAATGTGTGCATGTGTGTGAATAATGAAATAGTATTATTTTTATAAATTGGTAAATAGAGACTAAATCGTAATAACAATTTTCAAGCACTATCAGCAGTAAATGCTGGTGGTAGGTTAAGAGGTTTTTATTATTAATTAATTTACGGAACTGTTTTGATCAATGTTGGACAATTGCTTGGCACCTCAGATCAATAAACTTAAGATATGTACATAAGATGAAAGTATCCGCGCATATTTTTTTTAGTTTTTGTTGTCAGTATACCTTTTTTTGACAATATCGTGAATCCGTCACTAAAAATTTTGGCGGCTGCCCGAGTTGTGGCACTACCTTCTTAAAGTGGTACGAGCCGCCACTGTACTATACAATAAAGAAACTGCTTTGACTACACAACAAAACTTTCTTGTTTTTTCACACCTTTCTCTAACATTGAGGTATTGACTGAAATATCCGAAATTTTAGCTACGCTACATATGCCCCTAGATGCTAAATACCTAAACGACCACTAAAAATCCTTATGTATAAATACATATTAAAGCGTAATTTAATATGAAAAGCATTGCTGAAAAGCCGTCACAAAGACGTAAGGAAAATAAGTGAATTAGAAACCGCTGGCCATTACAGGACAACAGATTAATGTAAAAACATAACATTAAGCTTTTAGTAAAAGCTTTTCGCCCATCCTTTAGTTATTTTATGGTTTAATATTTGTTATAATTCATAATTGGGTTTGATCTTATAGGCATTTTAATAGCGAGAATGCATTTTGGGCGTTTTATCATTCTACTTTTTATTTTAAGCTCTTATTAAATGGTGTATACGTTCAGAATTTTTGTTAGTATAGAAAACAACAAAAAGGTGTGAAGAAGTAACGCGAGATACTTTTTTGCGCTCAGTATAAACACAGTACAAAATAATAAAGGTAAAATATAGTAGATATAGTAGATTTGGTATTAAAATAGATATTGAAAGGCAACTGAAATTTGCTAATTCATAATAGACTTGTAAGGATCTGTTTTTAGGTGGATGTGAGAGGTGGCATTCAGATTTTTGCGGATAAAGTTAGGTGATAACTTCGTTAATAATAATTGATTTATGCTCCTTCTCAAATATGGCCGGAACATTAATAAAAAAAAATAAAATATTTAAAATTTCAAAAAATTTCGTTTTTTTTCTACTTTTTTTGCTTATAACTTAAAAACTATTTATTTTAGAACAAAGTCCTAAGGAATAAAACAAAGATAATTAAATTTTCTATCAGATGCGATTGGTTAAAAATGTCTTAATTTATCACCCTTGCTTCAAAATATCAATAAATATAAAATAAGGGGACAAAACAAGCCTGTCTTTATACAAATTCAATACTAAAACCGTACACCAAATTTCGTTAAAATTGACTTACTAGACTTTGCATAATAATCTTGCAATCTAAACTTTTTTTAAAAAATTAAAATTTTTTAAAATCTTGCACAACAGAAACTAGAACATACAAAGATTTGTCAATTTTTTTACATATAAAGAAGTACTTCACCTATCTAATGCCCATGAAATATCTAATACGGAATTGAAATCGGATTATTTAAGCAACCTCAGCAATGTTTTAAAGCTATAAACAATTTTTTGGCTTATAAACAAATTAGTGCTGTGGCCAGGAGGGGGTGCTACGGGCTCCTTTATTTAGATGGACTTACCCAAGTTTTTTTATGTATTTTGACCCGTAGAACACGAATTTTTTGGGTAACAGTTGATCCGGATGTCGATAAGATTGTTATAAACAAAGAACTTGAGGAATTACATAAAATCGATTTTTCGCAAAATAAAACATTTTTTATGTATTTCTTGGGTAATTCTAAGCAAAAAATGTTCTTACAAGTTTTTTCGTAGGATGCATAGTTTTCGAGATATACGCGGTGGAACTTTCATAAAATCGAAAAATTGCAATTTTTGAACGCGAATAACGTTTGATTAAAAAATAAAATAGCAATTCTGCTGACAGCATTTGAAAGTTTAAGTCAAATTATACCGGTTTTATTCATTTGCATTGCTAAAAATTAGTTTTTTTATTATTAAACAAAGCTATTTGTTTATAAGCCAAAAAATTGTTTATTAAGTTAAAACATTGCTGGGGCCCCTTAAATAATCCGGTTTTAATTCTGTAAAGTGTATTAGATAGGTAGAGCACCTCTTTATATGTAAAAAAATTAGCCAACTTCTAAATGGTCTACTTTTTGTTCAGAAATATTTAAAATAATTTAAACTTTTTTAAAAACATTTAGATTGCAAATTTATTATGCAAAATTTATTAGGTCGATTTTAATGAAATTTGGTACACGGTTTAAGTATGTTACAAAGAATATCCTAAGCAAATTACTAAGATTCTAAGTGCCACCAAAGTGGTTAAAAAATATTGAATAACAACAGACTTATTTTGCCCCCTTATTTTGTATTTATTGCTATATTGCAGAAAAGGTAATACCTTAAGACATTTTTTACCAGTCGTATATCATACAAAATTCAATTATCTTTATTTTATTTCTCTACGACTTTGTTCCAAGAATCGTTTTAATGTTATAAGCAAAGAAAGCAGAAAAAAATCGATGTTTTTCGAAATTTTTAAATATTTTAATTTTTTTATTAATGTGTTCCGGGCATATTTGAGAAGGAGCATTAGTCAATTATTATTACTGAAGTTGTCACCTAACTTTATCTGCAAAAATCCGAATGCCACCTCTCACATCCAAAAATAGACTTTTTTTCGCAAATCCTTACTGGTCTATTATTTGGTTCTTATATTATTGTTTAACAATATAAAGGGAACAACTCGGTTATAACTCAAGCATTATACTTAAATTGGTAGAAGATTGGTTACACAATTTGGCTCAAAGGTGACAACAAACAATAATGATAGAAAAATTATGAAACAGTTGCAAGTGTGAGTCCATTATACAATTTGGTAATGAGAAAGGTCAATACTCACAATATAATGTTCTTTATTTTGAACTTAGAAAATGGCGACTGGTTAAAGAGGCCTTTTTTTTGTTTTTAGTTTGTTTTGTTTTTGAGGATCATTAGTACCAGAACAAGGCATAGAGGCAATGATTCTGATCAATTTCAAACTGGACTACCACAAAAATGACTAGAGCAGTTTGAATGGATGTAGTATGACCGTGCAGAAGGCAAGGGGAAACCACTGCACTATAATATATTCTCAAGAAAATTTCTTTCAATATAGTCACAGAAAGCGAAGATAAAATGTGTACTGACCCGGCTCACTCTCGGCGCCATCTTGATTCTGGGTCTGATGCTGTGAATTATGTTACCGACTGCCAACGAGTGACGGATCATGCACATTTCAGAAACGGTACTCCTCAATTTAAGCGTAAACTAAAAATTTAACGGAGTGTCCAATAATTGGAACATGGGACGCTCAGGGTTCAATCCAAAACCCTGGAAAGCTTCATATAATTGAACGGGTAGCTTTATCCAACATTATCCAACATATTTGAACATGAATTATAGCATTAAAATATGCAAATCAATATGTTTTGAATTTATTTTTTTACACTCCAAATAGAAAAAAAAAACAAATAATCAAGATAGTCTATCTTTTGACGAGGAGATTCAGATGAGCTGGAGTTTTTACTTCATTTTCACCTTCAGTGGTTTTAGTCATACACAAAAACATATCAGTACTCATTTAACAATTCAAGCTGCCAACAGATTAATGCAAAAACATAACATTAAGGTTTTTCGCACATCCCTTAGTTATTTTATGGTTTAATATTTGTTATAATTCAAAAATGGGTTTGATCTTATAGGTATTTAATAGCACCAACTGTCAACGATCAACGATGAGTTGCCAACGATCGTTTAACATGTGAACAGCTCAATTGACGGTCAGATGATACCCTGGGCCTAATTCATATGATATATAATACATCCATGTTTAATTTAATAATAATTATAGTCAATGTTTCCATAACTGAATAAATTTAAAGGGTTTTTACCCAAATATTTTCGTTTTGGTGGTTAGCATGGCAGCATCTTGTCAGCACTGATGATGATCTGTAATCAGATCGAAAACTAGTCTAGTTCTGCTTTTTTTCGGTAACAGATATTTGTCCATTTCCCACCTATATCTGCAGTGTCTATGTATTGAAGGTGATACAGTAGCGATCAACAGGTAGCCAAAACGCGTTCCAAGATTGCGGCTATAATTTTGAATATCTTTTCGAGATATTTGGCACACGTATTCGTAATATAATAAAGAATGGCGGTACAAAGCCCAATTTGAAAAATATATTAGTATGTGGAAATTACTCTGTAATTAAATACAATATTTAAAAAACGAGCCTGTACCGCCATTAAGAAGAACAAAAAAATACACTTTCTTCAAATAAACCTTTTAGCCGATGCCTAGATTTTGTGTCATTTTGGAACTACTAATGAAATAAAAAATTTTAGTATGTAGTTCCAAAATAACACAAAATCTAGGCATCGGATAAAAAAGTTTATTTGAAGAAAGTTTATTTTTTTGTTCTTCTTAATGGCGGTACAGGCTCGTTTTTTTAATATTGTAGGTATTTAATTACAGAGTAATTTCCACATATTAATATATTTTTTAAATTGGGCTCTGTACCGCCATTCTTTATTATATTACGAATACGTGTGCCAAATATCTCGAAAAATATTCAAAATTACAGCCGCAATCTTGGAACGCGTTTTCGCTACCTGTTGATCGCTACTGTTTCCTCTTAATCATTTTATTTTTTGGTAAAGTTGTCTATAAAGCTAAAGTGTTATTGTTATTATAATGATTTGTTATTCTCTCCAAATACCAAATGGCGTTTAGGTAAATCAAACTTTATAAAAAAGACTGTAGGAATAAAGCATCCCATGAAATGGATTAAATATTGCCTGACTGTGACTGTATAATTAAAACTCAAATTACACAGATCCAATTCCAATCAGTAGATATCCCTTTTGTGTATATTTATATTTACCCTCTTAAATTGCGCACATTTTCACCCCTTTATTAGGTGAATTATTACAAAATTAACGAACTTAATCACTTGGAATAACACACTATATACCTATGTAGAGATCGTCAGTTGTTCAAAATTGATATTGTATCACCAGGGTGGTAATGGTAGGCTCCAAACGACCGTGATTTTGAAATTATGCCTGGATTTATAGGAACGTATATCATGGACAGTGTGTTCAAAAGTGCTGTTTCGGTTGAGCAATCGTATGTAATTAAATGTCGTTTGCGTTTGCATATGTTTTTGTTTATGTGAAGAGAATTTCTGCAAGAAAATATACAAAAGAATTGTAAAAATAATACGTCCCTCACCCGGAAGAAAAGTGCCAGAACTCAAAAAACAACTTTTTTCAGGGGAGACAAATATGGATTTTTTAGATCTTAATTTAACAAGAACTGTCAGTTTTAAATGATATAATTTGTAAATTAAAAATCAGTATAATTTGTAAGTTAAAATTGAAGAATATGGATAAGTGAATGTTTCTAATTGTGTAAGAAGCAAAATCAAAAAAATATGATACTTGGTTTAACAAAGAAAAAAGGATTAACATTTTGAGTTATGTCGCTTTTCTTTGAAAATATGGGCCAAATGAATAATGACAATACCGCCATCTTACGAAGTTGGAAGTAAATATCTATGTGACTTTTATTGAATAGGATAAATTATAGGATGTAAGGAGTCAATTTGACAAAATAACTGGAGTTATGCATTTTTAAGTTGTGCCACTTTTCTTCCGAATGAGCGACGTATTGTAGCGGTTTTTCTAGAAACGACGTACAGAAAATCCTTTCGTGGGTAATTATCTCGTTGATAAATACTTATGTAGAGCTCGTCAGTTCTTTAAAATTGATATTCTATCACCAGAGTGTTAGGCTCCAAATGACCGTGATGTCGAAGTTATTCCAGGATGTATAGGAACGTATATCATGGACAGTGTGTTCAAAAGTGCTGTTTCGGTTGAGCAATCGTATGTAATTAAATGTCGGTTGTGTTTGCATATATTTTGTTTACGTATAGAGAAATTCTACAAGAAAATATCCAAACCAGTTGTAAAAATAATACGTCGTTCACCCGGAAGAAAAGTGACACAACTTAAAAAACTACTTTTTTCAGGAGAGACAGAATGTTTCTAATTATCTAAGAAGCAAAACAAAAAAAAATATATCTGATTTAACAAAGAAAAAAGATCAACATTTTGAGTTATGTCACTTTTCTTTTAAAATAAGGGCTAAATGGATAATGACAACAACGCCATCTTATACAGGTGGAAGTAAATATCTATGTGACACTTTTCTTGGTAAGAATATAGGATTTTTAGAGTCAATTTGACAAGATAACTGCATTTTTTGAGTTATGCCACTTTTCTTCCGGATGAGCGACGTTTTGTAGCGGTTTTTCTAGAAACGGTGTACAGAAAATTCTTTCGTGGATAATTATCTCGTTGATAAACATTTGGAATAACACTCTATATGAACCAAAACAAAAAAAAATATATCTGATTTAAAAAAGAAAAAATATCAACATTTTGAGTTCAGTCACTTTTCTTTTAAAATATGGACTAAATGGATAATGACAACGCCGCCATCTTATACAGTTGGAAGTAAATATCTATGTGACTTTTCTTGGTAAGAGTATAGGATTTTTTAAGTCAATTTGACAAGATAACTGCATTTTTTGAGTTATGTCACTTTTCTTCCGGATGAGCGACGTATTGCAACGATTTATTTAGAAACGGTGTACAGACCGTTTGATCGTTAGATAAACGTTTGGAATAACACACTATAGCTATGTAGAGATCGTCAGTTGTTCAAAATTGATATTGTATCACCAGGGTGGTAATGGTAGGCTCCAAACGACCGTAATTTAAAAATTATGCTCGGATTTATAGGAACGTATATCATGGACAGTGTGTTCAAAAGTGTTGTTCCGGTTGAGCAATCGTATGTAATTAAATGTCGTCTGTGTACGCATATATTTTGTTTACGTATAGAGAAATCCTACAAAGAAAATATCCAAACGAATTGTAAAAGTACTGCTTTGTTCACCCGGAAGAGAAGTGACACAACTCAAAAAACAACTGTTTTCAGGAGAGACAGAATTTTTCTAATTATGTAAGAAGCAAAACCAAAAAAAATATTTGATTTAACAAAGAAAAAAAGATCAACATTTTTAGTTATGTCACTTTTCTTTTAAAATAAGGACTAAATGGATAATGACAACACCGCCATCTTATAAAGTTGGAAGTGAATATCTATGCGACACTTTCCTGGTAAGAGTATAGGATTTTTGGAGTCAATTTGACAAGATTACTGCATTTTTTGAGTTATATCACTTTTCTTCCGGATGAGCGACGTATTGTAGCGATTTTTCTAGAAACAGTGTACAGAACGTTTGATCGTTAGATAAACGTTTGGAATAACACACTACAGTATGTAGAGATCGTCAGTTGTTGAAAATTGATATTGTATCACCAGGGTGGTAATGGTAGGCTCCAAACGACCGTGATTTCGAAATTATGCCTGGATTTATAGGAACGTATATCATGGACAGTGTGTTCAAAAGTACTGTTTCGGTTGAGCAATCGTATGTAATTAAATGTCGTTTGCGTTTGCATATGTTTTTGTTTATGTGAACAGAAATTCTGTAAGAAGATATCCAAATAAATTGTAAAAATAATACGTCCCCCATCCGAATGAAAAGTGACACAACTCAAAAAACCAATATTTTTCAGGGGAGACAGAATGTTTCTAATTATGTAAGAAGCAAAACCAAAACAAATATATCTGATTTAACAAAGAAAAAAGATCAACATTTTGAGTTATGTCACTTTTCTTTTAAAATATGAACTAAATTAATAATGACAACACCGCCATTTTATAAAGTTGGAAGTAAATATCTATGTGACACTTTTCTTGGTAAGAGTATAGGATTTTTGGAGTCAATTTGACAAGATAACTGGAATTATACATTTTTTAAGTTATGTCACTTTCCTTCCGGATGTTCGACGTATTGCAACGGGTTTTCTAGAGATAGATAAATGTCTCGTTGATAATCACTTAAAATAATATACTATATACCTATGTAGAGATCGTCAGTTGTTCAAAATTGATATTGTATCACCAGGGTGGTAATGGTAGGTTCCAAACGAACGTGATTTCAAAATTATGCCTGGATTTATAGGAACGTATATCATGGACAGTGTGCTTAAAAGTGCTGTTTCGGTTGAGCAATCGTATGTCATTAAATGTCGACAGTGTATGCATATATTTTGTTTACGTATAGAGAAATCTTGCAAAAAAAATGTCCAAACGAATTGTAAAAATACTATGTCGTTCACCCGAAAGGAAAGTGACACAACTCAAAAAACAACTTTTTTTAGGAGAGACAGAATGTTTCTAATTATGTAAGAGCAAAACAAAAAGAATATATCTGATTTAACAAAGAAAAAAGATCAGCATTTTGAGTTATGTCACTTTTCTTTTAAAATAAAGACTAAATGGATAATGATATTAGCGCCATCTTATAAAGATGGAAGTAAATATCTATGTGACAGTTTTCTTGGTGAGAGTATAGGATTTTTGGAGTCAATTTGACAAGGTAACTGCATTTTTTGAGTTGTGTCACTTTTCTTCCGGATGAGCGACGTATTGTAGCGGTTTTTCTAGAAACGGTGTACAGAAAATTCTTTCGTGGATAAACGTTTGATAAACGTTTGGAATAAACCGACCGTGATTTCTAAATTATGCCTGGATTTATAGGAACGTATATCATGGACAGTGTGTTTAAAAGCGCTGTTATGGTTGGTCAATCATATGTAATTAAATGTCGTTTGTGCTTGCATATATTTTGTTTACGTATAGAGAAATCCTGCAAGAAAATATCCAAATGAATTGTAAAAATAATACGTCGTTCACCCAGAAGAAAAGTGACAAAACTCAAAAAAACAACTTTTTTCAGGAGAGACATAATGTTTCTAATTACGTAAGAAGTAAAACAAAAAAAATATATCTGATTTAACAAAGAGAATAAGATCAACACTTTGAGTTATGTCACTTTTCTTTTAAAATAAGGACTATAGGACGAAAGATTTATATTATTTCCTCTATTTGAGGAAGTTTGTACAAAAAAAAAACGAATCGGAATAATTTACCTGCGGCGGCGAGCATACAGCGTGGACTAATTTCCATAAAATATTATAAAATCTACAGTGAAATAATATGTCATAAAAAACGTGTAGCAGAATCGACTCTACTGATAAGCGTTTACTACTTATAAGCTGCAATATATTATATACATCTATTCGATGCGGTTTGTCAACGGCGCCGTGGCTTAGTTGGTTAAAGCGCCTGTCTAGTAAACAGGAGATCACGAGTTCGAATCTCGTCGGGGCCTCAATCTTTTTTGTTTTTTTTTTTTTTTTAAAAGTGTATTTTAAAGTGATCAAAAAAGTTCTCCACGGCGGGGAATCGAACCCCGGTCTCCCGCGTGACAGGCGGGGATACTGACCACTATACTACCGAGGAATACATCATTCCTTTCAATTCAGTAGAGAACATAATGATCAAAAATCAACATAACAAGCAAACATAGATACAGTGGAACCTCAATAAGTCGAATTAATCAGGACCGCGGCCTATCCGGGATATCGAAAATCCGGATTAGCCGGAGAATATGGTAAAAATTAATAAAATACGGTATACTTACAGATAAACTCCATTAATTGCAAAAACATCAAATATGTACCTACATTTTGCACAGTACCTACATTTAAATTACGTAGGTACAGTTGTACAGAGTACCTACCTATTGTTCATTTCTTGCTAAAAAAACTCAGTCAAACTGAAAAAATGTTTGTCTTGTCTGATGAAAATCGGTCCGAGTTAGCGGGACTTCCGGGTTATCAGAGTCCGACTTATCGGGGTTTCACTGTACTTTTTAAGAAAGTTTCTATATGTGCAAGCCGGTTTCCGCGCTGGCAGATCCACCACTGACCACCTATATTGTGTAACACAGTTAATAGACAAACAAATAGCCTACAATCAAGAACTGCATTTAGTGTACATAGACTTAATAAAAGCATACGATACTGTACCACAAAGTAAACTTTGGGAAGCCCGCGAAAAAACTAACATCAGTCTGAACCTCATTAAAGCTGTAAAAAACCTATACCAACATAATATAGCAAAAGTTAAGCTAGGCAAGGAAATCTCGTCAGGATTTGAAGTGAATAAGGGTCTTAAACAGGGCTGCTGTCTATCGCCGACACTATTTAAAATATATTTAGAGCAAGTTTTGAAATCCTGGAAAAGGAAATGTAAGAATATGGGTATACCTCTAAATGATGATAACATGCTATACAGTCTATGTTTTGCGGATGATCAGATTCTTATGGCCCAGGATTATCACGATATTGAATATATGACCCGAAAAATCATAGAAGAGTACCGGAACTGGGGTTTAGAAGTGAATACCAAGAAAACGGAATATATGTGCGTTGGAGGTATACAGCAGGATCTAGCGTTGGAAAATGAAATAACTATTAATCACTGTCAGGAATATAAATACTTGGGTCTTACAATTACACAAGATGGAACGTTGGACAAGAATATCCAAGAAAGGTGCACACAAGGAAGGAAAGCTATCGCATTATTGAACAAAATCCTATGGGACCAAAGTATCTCCAAAGAAAATAAACGTAACATCTATAACAGCATTGTTAAGAGCATTATAACATACAGCAGCGAAGTTTGGCCACTTAAAGAAAAATCCGAAAATATGCTCAGAACAACTGAAATGGACTTCTGGAGAAGATCTGCTGGTATATCAAGAATACAAAAAATCAGAAATACAAGAATATTGGAGATAATGGATGTAAAGCATACAATAATGGACGATATAAAAACAAAGCAACTAAGATGGTTTGGCCACGTACAACGTATGGAAGAAGACAGATTACCCAAGCAAGTGCTACGATGGGCACCAAAAGGACGGCGGAAGAGAGGAAGACCTAGTAAAAGCTGGATAGAAGGAATCCATAGGGAAATCGGAGAAAGAGGCTTGAACGAAGACATGTGCTACGATCGAGAGCAATGGCGATTGGGAATCGGAAGACGTCGTAGAACGTTATAAACCGATTATATATATATATATATATATATATATATATATATATATATATATATATATATATATATATATATATATATATATAAAATCAAACAGATGAAATAGAGAATGTGGAAAAATCCCCTTACGAACAATTCACACATCCACCATTTCGGGTTGGGAAAAATTTTTTTTTTGAATAGAATCAAAGATCCAAACACCAGTTCTTAGAAATGTGTTTCGCCCTCTTCAACCTCTCTGGGCTTATCAATAAAGATGAGAGGTTGAATATCTTTAGACACATTCCAATCAAAAAACAACATTCGAGACCTAGACATAGAAGGTGCGTAAATCTACGGCAAGTCCGACAATGACAGTCTCAAGTTTTAATTCCCTAATTACTTAAAGTAAGTAAAATATATGTTTAAAAACATGAGATGTAGATCCTTGAAACACACTCAGTGATCAAAAGATCCAAGGTTAATGGTTTGACGACCACTCGTACTGTCATTGTCGGACTTACCGTAGATTTACGCACCTTCTATGTCTAGGTCTCGAATGTTGTTTTTTTTTTGATTGGAATGTGTCTAAAGATATTCAACCTCTCATCTTTATTGATAAGCCCAGAGAGGTTGAAGAGGGCGAAACACATTTCTAAGAACTGGTGTTTGGATCTTTGATTCTATTCAAAAAAAAAAAATTTTTCCCAGCCCGAAATGGTGGATGTGTGAATTGTTCGTAAGGGGATTTTTCCACATTCTCTATTTCATCTGTTTGATTTCGTACGAGTGGTCGTCAAACCATTAACCTTGGATCTTTTGATCACTGAGTGTGTTTCAAGGATCTACATCTCATGTTTTTAAATATATATATATATATATATATATATATATATATATATATATATATATATATATATATATATATATATATAGCTTGACAGTAAGTCAAAGAGTTTTCTTTGTCTTGTGGGCCAAAATAGACTGCATCCTCAAGAATCACTGCTTGATATTTGAATATACAGTCGAGAATACCATAATCTTATATATATATATATATATATATATATATATATATATATATATATATATATATATATATATATATATATATTTACTCCCAGCGTATGAAGTGAGCCACATATCAAAAGAAACTGCGGTTGAAGTGAGGTCCTGTACAAAGTGAGGTCCAGTATACGGACCTCACTTAGTCAATCAATGTAAGACTTTTTCGTAGACATGTACTGATAGCAAACACTGTTTTTTACAAAAAAAAGTGGGACCTCACTTTGTATGGTCCACATCAATTTTTAGTTCAGAGATTTTCCGCATAGAGGCGCTGACTTTGGCGTATATTTTCTAACCATGTATATTCTATGCCCTGTTGAATAACTTACGATACACATAGTGAGGACCATACAACTGGCAACATCTGTTCAACCAATTTTTAAAACAGTGGATCGTCAATCGTCGCATAAATTCAAACAGTACAAAAATGTTTAATACTTTAATCCTTTTTGAGAGCCTAGGCGCAAAATTTCGGTCGAGTTCTTTTTAAACGCATTTATTTTTTTCGAATCCTGAGATAACTAATAGGTATTTTAAAAAAATTTAAACGCAAAATAGAAGACTACATTATTCCCGAGGGCAGAAAGTCCCTTATAATGAACAAAAAGTTTCTTTTGAATGATATATTTAAAATTAAAAATCAGACTATTTTTTTCACCCCTGTGACTTATTAAAATAAATATTTATAGAAGTTCTCAAGGACTTTCGACCATGGATAATACAGTAATATTTCTTTCTGCGTTTAAATTTTTTAAAAATACTTAAGGTTTTCTCAGTATTCGAAAAAAATGAACGCATTTAAAAATAATTCGAGCGAAATTTTTGCGCATATGCTCTCAGAAAGGCTTAAAATACTATAAATTTTTGTAATCAGTATTTCAATAGTTATTTATGATATAAGTGTTAAAAGTACACGTTTAAGGCACGCATGTGAAAGTTTGCAGAATGAGCGACAGCGAGTTCTGCAATTCACATGAGTGCCTTAAAAATGCACTTTTTAACAGGCATATCATGCAATATTTTTTCTACAAACGTAATTACAGGAGAATATCTACAAAAACTTTTACTTGAACTTGACTGACATTCCATTTTTATATTTTTTTGACATTATATCAAAATTGCCTATACGATCAATACGAATTGCAGTGCCATAAAATTTTTAAAGCACTAGTGCCTTAAAGCAGCGCCGGATAAAGGGGCGGGCGAGCCGGGCGACCGCCCGGGGCGCCAGAATTTGGGGGCGCCAAATTTTGAGAGACGCTGATATATAAATATAATATTTACCCCCCTCCGTGGCTCAGTGGTAAGAGCGCCTGCCTGTGGATCGAAAAAATCCGAAAGGTTGTGGGTTCGAATCTCACCAGGGTCGGAAATTTTTCATTTATTATAAATTAATAAATGAATATAGTTTCTGTCCTCGTGGGATCGGTTCTCACCGGAGGGACCGCAGACGTTCGGATACAATTAGCGTCTCTTTGCAAAGACAATGACGGCGACATTGCAAAGTAACAAGGCGCTTACTCAACACACACTACTTACACATGACACTAGGTACCCAACTGTTCAAAATTACCGTACCGACCATGCCAATGGCCATTAGTTGTCGAGGCATTAGCTAAACAAAAAAAAAATATAATATTTTTTACATTCATTATTTTTTTGGACTTTATAGATTATCTTTGGGCTAAGATTACTCCTAAGACAATTAATATTAAATAATTGTAACAATAAGAAAACTATTTCTAGCTCACAAAAATTCTCTAATAAAAATAATGCAACCTAAAAATTGTTATGGCTTTTAAAGGTCATTTGTCAGGTAATACCTATCACTTTTATGGTATTACAATGTTATACATACATACTTAAAATACACGAAGATCAGATTTACGAAGTATCAACAAATTTATGAATAGTCAGTGATATTATTATACTGCTGCTTGTCATTATAGCCTCAATGGTTAAATAGTTTTGTCTTCCTGTTCTGTAAACTTTGCTTTATCAACATTGTCGTGTGTCCGTGGGTGTGTAATTTGAAATAAAAAAAAACAAACCAGGTATATCTATATGAATTAGAATTGACAAGTTCTTTTTCATAATATGAATATATATAAATTTATTTCGAATACTTTGTACGCGTTAAGATGTTTCACTTTTTGCATAAAAACGGCACGAACGACGTATGAAAAAAAGGAATAATAGATTTTTGTATATATCATAAATTGAACGAGTAATTCCAAAATGATTTGTTATTTGAAATATCTCAGTGGCGTACTATGTTTTTCTTTAAAAAAATTCACACCATTTCAACAGTAGATATAAAATTATTAATTTTATGTCAAAAAATGCGCAATAATTACCTCTTAAAACACATCAAATTTCATTTGCATATCTGAACCGGTTTTAGAACAATAAAGAAATCGTCAGTTTGTAAGAAAAATGTCAACACCCCATATCTCGGAAACGAAGTATTTGCTGACATACGCTTATAGAGCAAACTGTCATTATTTTTTCATATAGAATTACCCTTTAAAGTTTGTCGCATTTATTTAGAAACATCCTGTTTTTTCTTGACCACCCTTAATTTCCATAGTTTTTCCTGTATTATTTCACTTGACCGTTATTTTCAGTTCTTTCTGTTTTTCCAGTCCTGCAGGTTTCTTTTCTAATATTGCTTCGTCCATTTTCCTGCATCCTGCAGGATCTCTAAAAGATTTTCGGGGTCTGTCTCTCTTCCTTCTTATATACTCGATAGGTTATAATGTTAATATAATGTTATATGTTACATACATTTATATTGCAATTCAGTTTGCTCAATTTTCCTCCCGAAAAATTCCCCAACCAATTCAACCTATAAAAATTTTCCCATGTGCTTTCAAATTACCCTAAAAATGAGCGAAAGTACCCCAATCTGGCATCTCTGATTCGTCGCTCGTTGTAGACGGCGTCGGTGTATATTGCGTTGTCAATTGGGATATTCCCCAAACTCCCAAAAGTGATGATCCTACCGATCTACCGACATGTCCCTAGGATCTATCGAGTTTAAAAAAATATCCAAATGACATATTTTACTTAAGAGGAAACAGTAGCGATCAACAGGTAGCGAAAACGCGTTCCAAGATTGCGGCTGTAATTTTGAATATTTTTTCGAGATATGTGGCACACGTATTTATAATATAATAAAGAATGGCGGTACAGAGCCCAATTTGAAAAATATATTAATATGTGGAAATTACTCTGTAATTAAATACAATAGATATTAAAAAACGAGCCTGTACCGCCACTAAGAAGAACAAAAAAATACACTTTCTTCAAATAAACTTTTTTATCCGATGCCTAGATTTTGTGTCATTTTGGAACTACTAAAATTTTTTATTTCATTAGTAGTTCCAAAATGACACAAAATCTAGGCATCTGATAAAAAAGTTTATTTGAAGAAAGTGTATTTTTTTGTTCTTCTTAATGGCGGTACAGACTCGTTTTGTTAATATTGTATTTATTTACAGAGTAATTTCCACATATTAATATATTTTTCAAATTGGGCTCTGTACCGCCATTCTTTATTATATTATAAATACGTGTGCCAAATATCTCGAAAAAATATTCAAAATTACAGCCTCAATCTTGGAACGCGTTTTGGCTACCTGTTGATCGCTACTGTATCACCGTAAAAATAAATTCGATAAACCAATTCATCATTTATTGCCATCAAAAAATTTCAGTAGGTAGTATTTTTTAACACGTTTGTATGATACCTTTCATTTCCTAAGAATTATGTAATGTATTATTTAAAAATTACATAATGGAGATTCCTAATCGTATTTCGGTATTCACATTTCATACAAGAGTCTCAAAGTACTCAAGTATAAACAATTTTTAGATGATTTTGGGAATATCGATTTCAAGCAGATTACATACCTTTTTATGTAAATATTCATGTGTTTCATAAAAGCTGATGTGACACTTTCGTCCAGTTCTTTATTAGTAAATAAAAGTTGAATTATGGTTGTTTGGGTTAATAATTACTTCGCATATTATTTATAATACATATAGTAGGGGAGCAAAGTATGCTAAATGTGCAGTCACTCGAGCGCTTTGGGGACCTATTGGGTTGTGATTATTAGGTTCTAAAACCAAAAAAGTTAAGTAAAATTTTCCATTTTAGTGGGGACTTTCCATATTTTAATTTAATTTTCCATTTCCAACACCCGTTTTCTCCGATTATAGCGCCACCTATCCGTAATTAGAAAAAACGTTTCGAATAAAAGTTGCTTATTTTTACGCAAAGAATCCAAATCTGAAATAAAAAAAGGAGTTCCTATTTAAGATTTTAAAGTAACCCCCCCCCCCACCTCCGTGGGGGTCGTGTTTGGTACCATTCGATAGATTTCAGAAAAAATATTCAGAAATTGTAGTGTATTACCTATAAGCAGTTACCGTTAAGCCGGGTCCAGACTATGTAACAAAACATGTTAAATAACAAAGTTTTGTAACTTGTTACAAAATTTTAAATAAACAAGTTTTAAAACACAGTTTTGTATAACATTTTTCTGGTTATATAGCATGTTTTATGTTATCCAACAGATGTCGGTAAACATCAAAGAAAGTTATAAAACCGCACCGCGACTGATCTACACCTAAAAACATGTTATTGAAACATTTCTCTGGCATAGTACCTACGCGAGCAGCAACCGTTGGAGTCATATCGCCTTGTTCATTCTGGAGTGATTGTGCTAGATTTTTCTTTGCTCTGTTCACGTAGGGTTATTTACGCGATGAAATTGTCGAAAGAACTGAGGAACTGACTACTCATTTAATTGAGCTATTTCGTAAGTAACGAGTATTATGGGATTGCTATGGGATGAGCTACATTTATTGATTTAAAAAACAAATAAAAAACACGATGAATAGACTGAAATAGAAGTGAAAATAGATACAGAAACTGTAGTTAAAACTAATGCACGTACGCCTATAACTCAAGCCAACAAAAGAAAAGCCGTACGCGGAACCTTAACAGCAAATCGGTGCAAATCAACTCTAAATTTGACATAAATACTATTCTCTACAGAGCAGAGTGTTCAGACATAAAACCTGTAACATTCACTTCATTCGCTACACAGATGCAGACTGCTTCATCAGCTACTCAAACAGGCACTCAATCATACAATATATCTGAGCCTTTCTATTCCGTCCACTACACCTACATCCGCTACTTCTCCAGCTACACCAATTCAAACAGACAGTGACACTCAATCATGAACAGGTGAAGACGATAATACTGAGGAATTAAATTTTACACAAATGTTATACTTCCTCTCTGAAACAATGAGTAAAAAGTTTAAAAAATATACTTTGCTAATAATATAACTGTTAATCTTTCTCTTATTGGAATTGCATCTCGAAATGTCTTTCCTGCCTACTTTATGGCCGATGTCATTTATAAGAAATTCAAAATCAGAACTTTCTATTCTTAAGAAGTTTTTAAAACTGCCATCACATTTAATGTCTCCTGTCGATGGGTCTATGTTATCTCTTTCCAGATCAGCTAAAAGAGCTGTACCACTACCTATATTTTGCTCGAGCTGCTAATGAAGGACACATCCAAAATATTAATTTAACACGCCGGTGTCGCCTCCACAATATTACACAAGCTGCTGTTGCTATGAAGAGATCCTCCATACTTATATGACGCAATTCTATATACTACCTAACCTACCAGCTATCCATCTAAAATGCTGCAAAATTTATGCGCATGTTGTTGTTTTGTTTTTTGTTATATAGTCTGGATACTCATGCTATATTATACCAAGTTACATAACAAAGTTGTACAACAAATTTGTTGTACAACTTTGTTATTAGCATGTTTTGTTACATAGTCTAGACCCGGCTTTAGAAGTTCCCCGTTTCAGGAAAAAATATTGTCTTAAGAGCGATAGCCTAGTGACCTAGTGGGTAGACCTCGGATCTCGGATTCGTAAAGCAGAGGTTTCGATTTCAAATCCGGGGTGTGGATCTCCGATTTTTTTATTTATTGTTACTGCATTCATGTCTGTAGACAATGTTTCAATCTATTATGAGCACAATAAAAAAATATAGTAATAAAATAATAAATAAATATTTCAAAAAAAAAACAAGAAAAAAAATACAATCACTGGAAGCGAAACTGAACAATACGGAAGAAATATAACCACTGGATTCGGAACTGGATATGGAACTGGATAATATTAGAAAACTGATATTATAATATGTAAGCAGTACGAGCCTAGTAGGCCCATGGCTTGATGTACTATTCTTTTCCACTCCCTTTTGTCAGTCGCTTTTGTTTCCCAGTTCCTTAAGTTAATTCTTCTCATATCTTCTCTAACTCCATTACTCCATCGTGACCTCGGTCCTCCTCTTCGTCTTTTCCCTGCCAATGCACTAGATAGTACCATTCTGGGAATTCTAGATGAAATCATCCTCTGCACATGGTCCAACCATCTAAGTCTTTGCGCCTTAATTACTGCTAGTATGTTAGGATCTTGATAGAGCTCAGTTAGTTCCTTATTTGTTCTTCTTACCCATTGTCCATTTAAGTTTTTCCCACCGAAGATTTTGCGCAGTATTTTCCTCTCCCAAACTAATAACAACTCTTGATGTTTTTTTGTTGTGACCCATGTTTCAGAAGCATACGTTACTATCGGCCTTATTACGGTCTTGTAAGTTCTTAGTTTTGCTCTTCGTGATATATGTTTACTTCTTAACAACCCATTAAAAGCAAATATAGCGCGGTTGCCCGACATAATTCTCTTTTGTATTTCTTCTTCACAGTTAGGATCTCTTGTGAAGACAGTTCCTAAGTACTCAAATCTCTAAACTTCTTCGAATTTATACTGTGTTCCCTTCGCTGTTGTCATTGTTATGTATTGCCCCCGAACGAATTGCTTATTTGTTCATTCCATATACTTTGTTTTTGCTTCATTTATATATGTTACAGTTCAAGTTGATTATCCAGTTGGAGTTGACTCCAACTAGTTGGAGTCGACTCTAACGGCTGGTTTCAGTAAAAGTTGATTATAAATATAAAATGAAGATTTATATTCAACATTTACTAGTAAAAGTAGACTTCAACTAGGAAAAGTATACTCTTCCCAATGCCATTTAGTAAAAGTTGATTCTGATTCACACAAACAGCCGATTCTAGAAATTAAATGTTACTGAATATGTTCAAATTAGTCTAGGCTGTATCGTCGGCCCCGTTAGGTAAATTATTCCAGTTCGATTTTTTTTGCACAAACTTAATAAAAAAGAGGTCCTCTTCGACCAAATAACGAATCCACAGGGTGTCAGATGGTACTGTGGTCGAAAAATTGTTTAAACAATTTTTTTAAACAAACTCACAAAAAAAATTAGGACAATTTTCTTTACATCATTTGGGTCATTCGGAGCAAAAGAGGTCTTTTGTGATTTTTCTGTAAAATTTTGTTGTTCTCGAGTTATACGCGATTTAAAATTTGCAAAATACGAAAATTACCATTTTCAAGGCTTAATAGCACAGTTAAAAATTATTATTATGAAAGTCCGAAAGTCACCAAATAAAATTTTAACGACACCCCTACAAGATACTGAAGAAATTTTTGTTATTATTTTATTACTAAGCGGTTATTTTTAATTATTAACAATGAGCGCTAGGAGCGCTCCACGCAGCTATCAATGTGAATGCGAGTGAGATGCACCATTGCACCATTTTGACATTTAAAAATTCAAACTTCTGTCAAACCACAAAACTGTCAAAACTTTTTTTGTAATTTATAGCTCACATGTCATCACCATGACAAGTCGAAAGATCTTCTTCTTGTGGTGCTTTCTCCTTTAGTGAAGGTTAGCGACTACACTGGCAAATCTGTCTCTGTCTAATGCGGCTCTAAACAAAGATGTTGAATCAAGGCCGGTCCAGTTTCTGATATTTCTAAACCATGAACTCTGGCGCCTACCGGGACCCCGTTTTCCTTCACTCTTACCCTGGATGATCAGTTGCGTGAGGCGGTACTTTTCGTTTCTCATTATGTGTCCCAGGTAGCTAACTTTTCTGACTTTAATGATTTTTAGCAGCTCCCTATCTGTACCTATTCTCCTCAGAACATATTCGTTGATGGTGTGGGTTGTCCAAGGTATTTTCAAGTCTCTTCTATAAAGCCAGAGTTACTAAAGCCTTCTATAAAGCCATACAAAAGTATTGACCATACATAGCAATGCACAAAATGGCATCTAAGGCTGATATTAATGCTACTGTTACAAAATAAGTTTTTCATTTTGATAAACCCCTGTCGGGCTACCTCTATTCTCGCTCTTGACTTCTTGTTTTTAATCAAGTTGATTTTTGAACCAGCAACCAAGATATTTGTATTGGCTTACGTATTTAAGCTGTTGGTGTTTCACATATTTATTGGAAGAGGTAAATTTTTGTTCCTTGATATTCTTATAACTTTGGTTTTCGCAGTATAGATCTTCATCCCCATTTTTTCACAACTCTCAGTAACCCTATCCAACAGTATCTGCAGACTATGGTCCGAATCAGTCATTAATACTGTGTCATCTGCATAGCGGATGTTATTTACTCTCTGACCGTTTATCCTGATTCCTTCTGAAGGGTGCGATAAAGAGTTCGCAAATATTACCTCAGAGTAGACGTTAAAAGTATGGGTAAAAGCACACAACTCTGTCTAACACCTCGTTGTATTTCAATTGGCCTTGACGTATTACCATTGGTCTTTATGATTGCTGTCTGATTCCAATAAATAGCCTCTATAATTTTAGAATCTCTTTTGTCGACTCCGATGTCATTCAATCTTTCTATCAAGGTCTTGTGCTTCACCCTATCGAACGCTTTCTCAAAATCTATGAAACAGATAAAAAGGTCTGCTTGCTGATCTTTGTATCTTTGTGCCAGAGTTTGAAGACAGAATATTGCTTCTCGTGTCCCCATACCTTTCCTGAAGCCAAATTGTTCTTGACCGGTGACCTCATCACATTTTTTATAATATATTCTGTTCTGTATGATACGCAAGAAACGCTTCAGAATGTTATTTAATAGACTTATAAGGCGGAAGTCCTGGCATAATTTGGCGTTCTTCTTTTTAGGCAGTGGTATGAAGACTGATTCAAGCCATATTTTAGGGATAGTCCCTGTATTGTAAACATTATTAAATAGTCCAAGAAGAAGGTCTAAGTTTTCCTCGTTGATTAACTTCAATAGCTCAGCTGGTAATTTCATCTTTTCCTACAGATTTGTTGTTTTTTAGTTGACGTAGAGCATATTCCAGTTCGGACTTTAGTATTGGAAGAACTTCATCGTTTTCGGTATTTAATGTAGGAGGTTCTCTGATGTTATAGAAGAGTTCCTTTATATAGTCTTCCCACATGTTTATTTGTCATTCAGGGCTTGAAATCAGTTTGCCTTCTGCGTTGATTAGATTATTTGGTCCTTGTGAGTATGTCGTGCCTGTGAATTCCTTGAGTTTCTTATACAGATGGAAGTCATCATGTTTTTTATATAAGTTTTCGATTTCTTCACATTGTTCTGTTATCCATTTTTCTTTTGCAATCTTTATTTTTTGTTTAATGGTTCTATTTAATGCTTTGTACATTGCTTTGTGCTGTTTGCATTTGCTTCTTTCATCCATTAAATCCAATATTTCCTCTGTCATCCATCTTTGCTTCCGTGGTCGCAGTTTTGTGAGCATTTCAGTTGCCGTTGTAAGGGCGTGTTTGATTTCCTTCCGAAGACGAAAGTTAAGGATGTTTAATTATATGAAAGTGTGCTAAAAAACAGTGCGAAAAAGTAAAACCCATTTAAAATACATTGTTACTTCAGACACACTTTGAACTCTTCATGTACTGCTATCTATATTTACAATTTTCACACAATAAAACCTTTACATTTTTACATAATATGAGATAGAGTAGATAAAAATTATTTTTGTGAATTTGGTTAACAAAAATTGGTTAAACAATTTTTCGACCGCGGTACCGCGTGACACCCTGTGTATTTGTTATAAGGATTTTTATACGGATGTATTTCTTTGAGTAAGTTTGTGCAAAAAATCGAATCAGAATAATTTACCTAACGGGGCGACGTTACAGACTATACTAATAAGTAGTTGAAACGGTCAAAACAAAGAAACGCACACTCATCAAAAATGCACTTGAGATTCTCGTATAATCAACATTTACTGAATCGATCCAGGAAGAGTCAACTCCAACTAGTAAAAGTTGATTTAAATTTTTAAAATCAACTTTTACTGCTCGTTTCAGTTGGAGTTGACTCCAACTAGTTGGAGTCAACTCTGACTGAGAATCAACTTGAACTGTAACATATACAATCCTTTGGATGCTGCCCTCTCCTCGAGTCTCATGACTGTTTCTATAAGTTCTATTTTGCTCCTAGCCAAGATTACCAAATAGTCTGCGAATGCCAAGCACTGATGTTTTTTGTGGTAGATCAGACCTGTTCTATTAATGTTTGCTTCCTGTATAACCTTTTCTAGTAATATGCTAAACATTATAGATAGACGATAATGGATCACCCTGCCGCAGTCATTGTTTGAGCTCAAAGCTTTCTGTTATAGTATTGTTTATCTTGACTTTATCATACTGATATATCATACTGATATTGTTTAAAAACACTAATAATATTGATATAAAATGTTAATCAATTTTATTTATTGTTATAAGAATCAAAGGTAAATATGATTAGGCGAATGAAGCCTTAGGTTTCGCAGTCAATATCCCAACCACACACACATGTTGCAATCTATTTCAATACGGTTTATAGTACAAACTATACACTTAGTATTGAAATAGTGGGATATATTTTTTTAGTTGAGGACACTTGGTCACATTGCATTGTTTCAGGATAAGGTGAAATATCTTCAATAAATGGAAAAAAGCATGTATGTTATATATTATAATACTTTCTATACTCTTAATATGTAGTCTCGTATAAATTTGTAGTGACATGATTTTAAGTATAAGAACAAGAAGCTTGCAACAATTTTCAGAGAAAATAGAAAACTAAAACTATTTTAAAATGATTATTCGAAATAAAACATATGATCATATTCACTGTATTTGCCATCTAGTGGAATAACTGTAAAATTAAGTCAGTAAAAAAGGTACATTAAGTTTAATTAAATTAAGTAAATCATCTTGTATACTAAAATTAAGGTTGGAAAATTGTCGTTTCAAAATGAAAATCGACAGGGGCAACAGTACCTATACTAAAATACACTCTGTATAGATAATTATGTCAATGTTAATAATACTGGATAGAGAATTGAATATCCTTTCAAATGAGCTAGCACACCAACTCAGAACTACAAGTGACTGAAACAACGAAACAATAATAATTCTTACTGTGTTATACAGAAAAAGGCAGTAGAAACGATTAATCTCATATTTATCGACAACACTGTATGGTCCTCACTTGATGAGTTGTAAGGAAATATACACGTAAAGTTGTCCTCACTTTGTGCGCATAACGAAAAAGTATATACAGTCTCACTTTAATAGCTGCGTATAATGGCCTCACTTGGGTGGCAATATACTTGAACAATACGGGGCACATATACGTAATCTTTTTTGTGTATACTCGTCATTTTTTAATTGCTATTTACTTGTCAAGGTCACTATGAAGAGTTGAAACGATTATGTCTACGTTTTCTACCGGTCCTCACTAAGTGCGCGTAATGTCAGGACCTCACTTTGATATCTGTGCATATATATATATATATATATATATATATATATATATATATATATATATATATATATATATATATATATATATATATGTATATATATCTATATGTGCATTGTATTATTTTTTCTCTAGCTCTAGAGTAAAATGCTGAGGCGAGCGTCACAGAGGTAGCGTTACGAAAAAGCGTCACGATATTAACGAAAGCGCTCTGTGATATTGTAATGTGTATAATATAGAAATAGAACTGGAGTGGAAGACATCATAAAACGCATTACGAAGTTGAAAGTGGAAATGGTCAGGACACGTCGCAAGACAGAGAGACAACAGATGGACAAGGAAGATCTTAGAGTGGCGGCCAAAGGCAGACAAGCGAAGTCGTGGAAGATCACCTACCAGATGGACCAACGACATTAAAAGAATAGCGACAAACTGGATTGCAGATGCGCAAGACAGAGAAGGGTGGAGACATCTTGAGGAGGCATATGTCCGACAGTGGACAAATTTGGCTGTGTGATGATGATGATGATAAGAATATAGGTACACCTACCTACATTGGGTATATATGAAGGAAGAGACACCGATATAAGAGAAAGAAAGAAGGAGAATATAGATAATAAAAAAATAATAAAATAACTTTATTTAAAATTAAAAATATTATTTAAAAACACAAACAACATAGTATTAAGCTTCGCGCTAGTCTGCAATACCGCCTACTGTAACCACTTTGTTTTATGCCAGCCAATTTGTTCCATCACCAAGTTGAGTGTCCACTCTTAGGTTTTGTTCTAATCCTGTCACTCCTTATTCGAAATCAATTATTCATATTTTTACACGCGATTTTAATGTAAATTCCGTGACACTAAATATGTAATTCACATAAATTTTGCTGGTCTTCTAGCATCTTATGGATTGTCTCCGAGAATATAAACACCTACAAGGTCGACTTCGACATTCGAAAAAATCGAAGAAACCTGCGTCCACCTAAACAACAACCTGGCGTTCACTTAACATTCACTTTGATAACACACGTTTCATCCACAATAATCATCCAAAATAGGTACCTAGGCGTAGTTTTGGACAGAACGTTAAGCATAAAATCCTTTATAAAAGGTATATTTGTTAAAATACCTATACAGGGCTACATCAAAGACAGAACTAGTTTTCGATCGGTTGACCGATCATCATCAGTGCAATCTTAGAATCTACATGCTAACCACCAAAGTAAAAATATCTGGGTAAAAACCCTTTACAATTGATCCGTCATCGGAATATATGAAAAAGATGTGAATTATAACATGGATGAATAAAATATCCAATGTTTTTCGCCCGAGGTACCAATGAGCTCTATCTGACAAGTTCACATCATGGCTGTACGGAAGTAAGTGATTTTGATAACGGAAATTCTGAATGGTGACATGACATAACGTTAAGCTTCAGAGAACATTTATTAAGGACGGTTACCGAGAAGCTAAACTAAAATCCAGAAATACCATCATTCAGAAGCTCTACAGCACAACATGGGGGCATCAGCACCCACACTAAGGTATTCAGGCTTAGCTCTTGTCTATTCTGTAGCTGAATATTGCTCACCAATTAGGATCAACAGCGCTCACGTTCAACAGATTGATGCCCAGCTAATTAACACCATGAGAATGATCGCTGGAGTAATCAAATCTACACCAACCCATTGACCAAAGGATATAACAATATCCTTAGCAACATGGCGCTCTCGATTCATAAGTATATAGAAAATGCAACCAAAAGCCGACTGCGCAGAAAATCTCCCAGAGAGGCCGCAAAATCGGCCGCAGCCACCGACTCCAAATGATCAGCAAATGGATTCATGAATGGTCGGAAGCTCAACCAAATACCTTGGATCACAGAGATACCTCCTGGATTTGACCTACCACGTAAGATCTGGTGCAAAATTAACCACATCAGAACTCAACATGGTCGACGTGCGTATATGTTGCACAGGTGGGGTAAGCTACCATCAGCGTCATGCAACTGCGGCGAGGTCCAATTTATCAAGCACATATTATCGAAGGAGTACCACCAGCGAGTCTACGATGACAGTTTACAAAATTTGCAAAAACCACCTCGACGTTTGCCTATAAATAGGACATGACTAATAAACCGGGAGATATTAACAGAAGTTCAACCACGATTTTCTAAGTTCTGCCCTTTGCAATACTGGAAGGTTAGAGAAGGTACTTACAATTTGTGAAAAAATCCACGGGTTTCCTGTGACATTTTTCTGTGAAAATTAGATTTTCCATGAATAAAAAAATTGGGAGTTGCGATGAATTTTTAAGTCCTGCCATATCCATAGAATAACAGGATACTATCTATTATATGAAGAAAATTTTTTGGGCAGGACGGTCGCAAAAGTACTTAGGGAGTATACATATATACATATATGTAATGAAAATAATGAAATTTTCCTGATTTTCTAAGTCCTGCCAACTTAATAAATTAATTATATTTATTTCAAAATGACCAAAAAAAATATTGGCATGACGTCACCTAATGTTTAACTGCACTTGTTTCTTGGAAAATTTTGTATAAAATTTTCACTCTGGTTCCGTGATTGTCTAAGTCATAAAATAAATTTTGTTACAAAATAAATAATTTCAGTATACATTATGCAAAATGGCAGGATGTTTAGTTACACCTTTTTTACTATATATAGTTAAAAAATTTGTAAGAAAATTCGTGGAAAATTACACGATTTTCTAAGTCATGCCATTTCGCACATATCTCAACAAGGTTAGTATAAATCTATTTTCAAAGAGGCAGGATGGTTGTATAGTTATTTCGTATAAAAAAATTAAATTATCTGTCTGTAAAAGTATTTCAGGGTGTTATACAAACATATTCATATCACCACATTTTTCTTGAGTCATACCATGTCGAATATGCTTAAAAAACACTAATCTAAAACCGTTTACAACTTTACAAATGTCATCAGACCATCTGGTTGGCGGACGACCTCTACTTCGATATGCTTCGTCTAGAAGAAGCATATCGAAGTCTTGTAATTAGTTTCTTTAAAATAGCTGCAGAACGCTTTTATTTGGAAAAACGAAAACTGGTACACTTATTTATCTTCCAGAGGTCAATTGTCAAATGTCAATTATCAATTGTCAATTTTTAGTACCGGTCATAGGGGTCCGTTTGGGTACGGAAACGGATATATTATCGAATAACTTTTCTGTCTAACTTTTAAGCATCTCTGACACTGGATTATTGAATTCTGTGATAGTTTTGTACTAAAAGGTACTTTTGCTTTAACTCAGAAGAATACGCAGTGCAGTGTTCTAGAAAAATCGATGTGAAAAATTTTTCGTTTTTTGGTTTTTTGAGTTTAAAAGAATTTAGAAAAATTCTATTTAGAAAAACGAAAACTGCTACGTTTATTTCTCTTCCAGAGATGAATCGATTTTATCAATTGTGAATTTCTAGTACTGGTCATAGGCCTCCGTTTATTTAAAAGTACGCCCACCAATAAAACGAGTGTGATTCATGTGCCTGAAACTTTTTTATCTTCGAGAGGCCCCACACCAAAGAAACATAAAACATGAAACGTAAAACACGTTTCATGAAAATAAAACACAGCTAAACAAATTGAAGTCCGCACACACAAGAAGCGAGTGTGATTCATGCACATAAAACATTTTTATCTTGGTGAAATCTGTTTCAGGAAAGAGATCGTGTTGTATTTTTCGGTTTCAGTTTCATTGTTTTGGACAGTTAATTACGTGCATAATATGAATTCCAACCAAGAATTTAATATTGCATTGGTTTCTGTTGTAAAGTAAAACGAAGAGTTGTACAATTAATATAACCTGGAGAGGTACTCGAATAGGTAATGATAAGAAAATATCAGTTTTCTTTAAACCAGGACCCACAATAAAACAATGTAGATGTTTGAATACTCATTCTATAAAATTATTTAAATTTGGGAAGATGATTACTTAGTTCGTTTTCAACCAAATACGTATTATGATTATGATGTTGGGCAGTAATAAAAAGTTGCCGCAAGAGTAACAGCCTCGTCATCATTACTTTCCATTGTTGGCTATACAAATTTTCATTTTGTTTCTTTGATTAGTATATAATATGAAACGGTTTCGTCCTTCACAATTCATTTTGTTTCATGTTTTACGTTTTATGTTTTACTTCACGTTTCTTTGATCTGCGGCCTCCCTTAGAAAGTAATAAAGGTTTGCCATGGCAGCAACGACCTCGTGATAACTTTCCATTGTCGACTATACAAATTTTATTTTTGTTTCTTCGATTAGTATATCACATGAAATCAAATGTTTTTTCACAATTTATTTGTTTCTTATTTCAAGTTTCATGTTTCACGTCTCATCTTTCACGTTTTATGTTATTTTAATCTGCCTTAGGAAGCATTTTCAGATTAGTTGAATTGTGTTAAATTGCCTTAAAATTATTAAATTTATTAATTGCCTTTATTGCAATTATATTAATTGCCTTAAAATCAATTTGTTTTTATTAATTTATTTTGTTGCATAGCAATTTTATCCCGCCTTCTTGTTCGAACACAAAATACACACGCATGTAACAGGCGCTGAGTTGCCGCACTCAACTCGTTTCCCTGATATTGTAGGATTGTAGATATTATCCTGATATTGTTTCCTATATTTGATAGCAAAATTTACTAACACTAACAACACCAGAATAAATCGATTTTTAAATACAGCATCTATCTACTTGCAACTTTTTGCATTGTGTTTAGGATAACATCAGGAAAAGGTGTATAATATAATAATGGGTGGAAATTGCATTTTAGTGCATAACATGCATCCAAAAGTGCATAAACCTGTCAAAATCGGTGTATGAAGGGCAAAATTTTGTTATTTGGGAGGTTTATGGAGTTACGAATACGCAAGCAGAACCGACCTCTGAATCACCTAGTGCCCAGAGTTGCTGCTAAGGCACGCCATCTGGAGTTTCGTGGGATATCGGCAATAAATTAAAAAAAAAAACAGAATATTCGATGGTTTTTGGGATGGCCGAACACGAATATGACATTACAACCGACCCTCGGAGCACCTGGTGCCCAGGGTGACTGATCTCGAATTTAAGAGAGTTTTTGGAAGTCGATTCTGATGGCGTATTCATGTTCAGCAACCTCAAAACTCTTCGAGGAATCTACTTGCATCACTTTAGTGTCTGAAAGCCTCGAAATTTAAGAATACGGCGTAAATATCAGTCACCCCGAGCACTAGGTAAAGATCTGTTCTAATGTGACATTCTTGTTCAGAAACCCCAAAAACCACCTGAGTAATCTGTCTGTATCAATTTACTGCCGCAATTAATATATAAATATGGTATAGAAAATGCTTAGCAAATAAAAAGGTACCATAAAATATCATTTTATTATAATACTAAAATACAGGGTGTCCCATTTAAGAAAACTCAAAAAATACTCATTCCGAGTTTCAAGTTTCAACCAACCCCATATACTAAAATTAAACATTTTGGTATACTATTAATAACTGACAATAGTAGACTATATTAAAAATCGTTTAAACATAAATTAATAGAAGTTTGGATATCAAATCACTAACAATATGTATAGGGTGTGAATGTTCCTACAAAATTAAAAAAAAAAACGTAATTATATTTTAAACTACCTCGTATAATATTTCAAAACACTATATTTTATTAAAGAGAACATCGAGTAGAATCCAAAAATGTAAAAATATATAGGGTATTCCATTTAAAAAAACATAAATTTTTGTCACCCTGTGAAAACGGGTAGCCCTGTATATTAGAAAATACTGTTAAATTATAGTCCTATCTGTGGCACATGTTTTACCTAAATAACTTTTTTCGTATATCTTACGACAAACGAGTAATTGGACTAGCCCACACTAATGCCCCACCCTGTATACAAAATAACCATAAAACCATCCTGCCTCTTTGTATATAGACTTATATTAAGATTCTTGAAACATGTGCAAAATGGCATGACTTAGAAAATCGTTGACTTTTTCACGAATTTTCTTACAAATCTAGGACTCCTGCCGTCTTACAAGAACCGTTTAACCTTCCTGCCGAGTACCGAAAAGGTATTGATTGTATTTGAGTATTATAACTTTTTAAAGGCAGGACTTAGAAAATCACGGAATCAGGGTGAGAATTTTCCGCAGAATTTTCCAAGGGACAAGTATACTTAAACATTAGGAGACGTCATGCCAATATTTTTTTGATCATTTTGAAATAAATATGTTTAGTTTATTAAGTTGACAGGACTTAGAAAATCATGAAAATTTCATTATTTTCATTACATATTTGTATATATGTATACTCCCTAAGTACTTTTGCGACCGTCCTCCCCAAAAAATTTTCTTCATAAAATCGATAGTATCCTGTCTATCTACGGATATGGCAGGACTTAGAAATTCATCGCAAAACCCTATTTTTATTTTTTGGGAAAATCTAATTTTTACAGGAAAATGTCACAGGAAATTTGTGGATGTTTCCACAGATTGTAATTACATCGTCTACCCTTCCAGTATTGCAAAAGGCAGGACTTAGAAAATCGCGGCTGAACTTCTGTATAATATCTCCCAGTCTATAAGTATTTTTATATAAAGTCAATTTTAATTTAACTTGTTTACTGTAATCTTACAAATGCATCGAAATGCCATACAAATGTCATGTTTTCTTATAGTTTTATCAAACATTGTTTACTTACATTTATATACGTGGTACATTGATTCACAATAATTTGTATACAATACGATAATACTATGTTAGTAAATGCCTAAAGATTTTGTTTACGTATTTTCAACTAAAACATTTCGTTTATAAATTCGCAAAAGTGTGTGTGTTATTGCGTTGCCGCTCCTGCAATACTCAGATCAGATTTATCGATGGATTCTTATGTAGTTTTTTCTTCTGAAACCAAATCTGAAAACGACATTTCGATATTTCTAACCGTCTTCGAGATAATCGACCTCAACGTCTAAAATGTGACGTCACAATCGTTTTATTTTCTTCCGACACACTACACGTTTAGCTGAAATCGTTGCTATTAAGTAGGCTAGTCTTTTTAATCTCGATTTGTTAAGCAAATCATAGGTTATTTACATTTGAGTTTGACACTTCGTGAATGTCAAACTAAATTTTAAATTGAGTATTAATAAATCATCAGAGACATTTGATAGTGAATTTAATTATTAAATAAAATAAATATAAGATGTTCAAAAATACAATTTGAGTAAATTTTAAAAGCAATAATTTATTAACAGCTTTAAAAGGGTTAATACGAGTATACTACCTCCCCTTTATGATAAATGGAGTGTTCCATTTGCTATGAAATTAAAATATAGTCGGTTCGCTAAACTCGACACAACTGGCTAGTGGTTTTAGTGGGTAATTTTTTTTTTTTTTTAAATTACTAATTATTTAGTAATTATTAACTAACCAGTAATAATTTTTTTGTCAAATTGGCAAAATTATTAACTAAAATCACTAGCCAGTTGTGTCTGAGTTTAGCGAATTGACAGTATATGAAATAATATTGTTTGGTATAAAAAGTTATGGTCTGATATGTGCAATTACATCCTTTTAATAATAATGGAAAAAAATATTTTACTCTTTTATTTTTAATTTGACGAAGAAAAGTTATTCTTCATAAAAAGCTCTTCATGTTCTAAGATTTATGATGCAACCATCAAATATAAAATTTTATTAATTTTATACGAGGTATTAAAAAAATATGAATTTCGATCAAGAATAAACTACCTTTATAGTTCATAACATTTAAATTATAATGGTATAATTGCACATTAAAACATAATTATTAATTCTAAACTTGTTTTCATAATAGCAATTTTCCATATTATGAATTAAAATACGTAAATAAACAAAGTTTTCGTTATGATAATGCTCGCATTTTCAGCTTGTTATTAGTAATTTTTTTATTTATATGTATATTTTTTTATTTTTTTTATTTCTCTTCGTTTTATTATGATTTATGTGTATATTTTTTTATTTTTGTTTGTTGTTTTGTTTAGTATTATTATTTTTTATATTTTTTATTATTTTTTCGCTTTAGGCTTACAATGAAATTTTTTAATCTGTTTCAATAATACTGCTTACAAAGTAATGTTAGTAGATTTTACATACTGATATATAATGTTATAAATACTATTATCCGCTAATGTAGATTTATTGGAAATTTATTGTTGTAAGATATTAAATTTATTAAAATTATAAATTTTTTTTAAATGACATTCTAAAAGAATATGTTGTAAATCGGCAATTTTATCACATAGACATTTATTATTATCTATCAAACCTATTTTACATTTATACACTGGAAATAACGCATGGTTACAGCGCATTCGACTTAAAATCCGAATAATTGAACGATTGGTTTGTCTCTTATTTTTGGTTGTATGTTCTTAAAAAACTGTCCTTTCTCTCCTAATTCATATTTTAGCTGCCAATTTTTCTTTAGTTCCTTTCGAAAAATTGGAATAAAGTCAGACTCTGGTATTTTTAGTCCGAGTATTACCTATTCCATTTTTAGCACCATTTTTTGCTAAAGAATCCACTTCTTCATTTTCAACTATACCTGAATGGGCTTTGATCCATGAAATATAAATTTGTTTTCCCGTACTTAATACACTGTGATACAATTCCAACAATCAAGTAGTATATAATTTAAATTAGGATTTAAACAAAGGTTTTTAAAAGGCAAAGTTTTCAACCTAATATAAACATTAATAATATTGAAAAATATTAAAAATATTAATAAAAGCTTTTAAATAGAAAACTTATTGGTACACTTTCCTGGTAACACATCCATGGCTTCTAAAAATTGCAAGCCAAATGGATGCTGCAGTGAAGACAAGAGGGTATTCTAAAAAGTTGCAATTCACAACCCCGTCTACAGCTTGGTAAAGTTCCAACGGAGAAATGGACGTAGTTACTTTATAGGAGTAATTAAGCAATAAGTTTTCAATAAAAAAAAATATTTTATTAATATTTTTAATATTTTTCAATATTATTAATGTTTATATTAGGTTGAAAACTTTGCCTTTCAGTGGCCAGATGATGCTAGTCACCTACTCCCTTAACGTCAGCTGCAGTTGCAATGCGGGGATAAGCTTTCGTGGTTTTGTCACTTTGAGCAAAGAGCAGCAAGCCTACGCCTCTCCGATCTTCTTCTTAAAGTTCCATCTCCTAGCGGAGGTTGGATATCATAATGGCTATGGTCACTTTGTTGGCTGCTGCTCTGAACAGTTGTAATGAACTACAGTTAAACCATTCTCTAAGGTTCCTCAGCCAGGAGATGCGTCTTCTTCCTATGCTTCTTTTTCCTTGGATCCTTCCTTGCATAATAACTCTCAGCAGCTCATATTTCTCTCCTCTGGTAATGTGACCCAAATATTCTAGTTTTCTTGTTTTTATACTGTTCATAATTTCAAACTCCTTATTTAAACGTCGTAGCACTTCAACATTGGTAATCCTTTGAACCCACTGCAATTTCAACATTCTTTTGTAACACCACATTTCGAACGCTACTATTTTTCTTATATGTTGCCTTTTCAATGTCCAAGCTTCCATTCCGTATAGTAATATAGAAAATATGTAGCATCTTAGAGCCCTCAATCTGAGAGGCTACTGAAGGTCTTTGTTTGTAAGCAGTGTCTTCATTTTTATAAATGCTTGCCTTGCAGTTTCAATTCGGACTTTAATTTCTTTGCTTTGGTCATTTTTGTCATCAATCCAGGTTCCCAGATATTTGTATGTCTTTACTTTTTCTATTTGGGTTTGTTCTAGTATTAACCTTTCATTTCCATGTTGTGTTTTTGAGACAATCATAAATTTAGTTTTTTTCTTGTTTATTTTGAGTCCATATCGAATGCAATAATCGTTAATTCTATTTAACAATTCTTGTAGCGACTCAAGGGTGTCTGCCATTATAACGGTGTCATCAGCGAATCTTATGTTATTTACTGTTCTTCCGTTTATAGAGATTCCATCACTTAGTTCCGCTATCGCTTCCTGAAATATGGCTTCACTGTACACGTTAAACAGTAGCGGCGACAGTACACAACCCTGCCTTAGCCCTCTCTTAATATCAATATTCTCGGACTCTTGTTCGTCTATCTTTATATTGGCCTTTTGATTCCAATACAGATTGATGATAATTCGTAAGTCTCGTCTGTCTATATCTCTGTTTTTCAATAATTCTATTAGTTTTTCATGTCGGACTCTGTCGAACGCTTTTTCGAAGTCGATGAAACAGGAATAAATATCCAGGTTCATATCTAAGCATCTTTGAGAGAGGACATTAAATGCAAACAATGCCTCTCTTGTTCCAAGTCCTTTGCGGAACCCAAATTGGGTATCATCCATATCATTTTCTAGCTTACTGTATAATCTTCCATGAATCACCTTTAGAAATATTTTGAGGGTATGGCTTATTAGTGATATTGTCCTATAGTCTGAACAATCTTTGGCTCTCCGATGATGACTCCAAAAAGAGTCGAAAATCGTCGATTCAGAGTGCTGGTTTGAGTTTGCGCTCCCTGTTCTAAGTGAAAAATAAGACAGTTTTGCCTTTGCATTGCAACTGAATAAAAATGGTATACATTTTTAAAGGTTGCAGTTTACTAGCAAAATTGCTACTTTTATGGCAATAAGCTCTGCACTGAAAATTGACAACATTTCTGGTAGTTTATATTATATTAACTGCAATTAAACAAAATAATGCAATGTAAGACAGATAACTTGGACCTATACCGACGAAATAAAAAAAAAGGTCGACCTCCTGCTAATCAACTATAATGTATAAAGGTTTAAGGAACATTTGCGACACGACATCCGGTATATAAAGAGAAGAACACCTATTACCAGATTTATAGTTAATTTACGTGTTCTCCCTTCCACTAATTCGATGCAGTATCACCAGCTCGAAAAAGTGTGTTAATGTGATTGACGAGATCGTTCCCATTTCCTGCGTGGACGATATTAGCAGAGCAGAGGGTAGAGCAGAGGCAGGAGGCAGGAGCAGGTATACATAACGAATAACGAGGATGGGTGACTTGAGCCGATTCCAAACGGTCACATTCTGTCTTGAACAGACACACACCGATGAGAAGTTATGTCACAGCTCAGACGCCACCCGGAATAGAGATGACTGCCGTTAACTCTAAAGACTCTGCGGAGGTTTCCCAGGACTGATGATGATGGCAGAATGGAATCGGCCGCGGATTATGTAAGACTTATTAATGTTTTGTGGGGAAATTTTACACTGAGAGAAGTATAAGAGTATTTGAAACATCAGCAATTAAAAAAATGCGCGTGTAACTCAGAGAGTAACCGCATATTGAAGCAGTTTTATTTTTATCTTTACCGAAGGAGAGGTTGTCGATATGTATGAAAAAATATTAATAACCATTGGATCATCGTAAATTTATATTTCACATTGCAAATAGGTACAATATAGTTTTGCTTGATTTCCCTGAGTTGCATAAATAAATGGGTATACAAAAACGTCTTCTTCTTCTTCTTCTTCCTACTTTATAAATAGGCTCAATGCCTGTTCTACTTCGGTTTTTAGCCTCAATTGACATTGTCTGACCATATTTTCCTCGGTCGTCCCAATGATCTTCTTCCATTTGGCGATTTGTCTCTTGCTATTCGTACTATTTTATTTTCTGTCATTCTTTCTATGTGTTGATTTAATTCTATTTTTCTTCTTTTGGTCCACATGTTTATTTCTTCTATACCACATCTCTCTCGTATTTCCTCACTTCTTACTCTGCCTCTTAGAGTTTGGTTTGTTATTTTTCGTAAGACTTTCATTTCTGCTGTTTCCAGCAGTCTTTGTGTTTTCGCCGTATCTGCTCTTGTTTCCGCTGTGTACGTCATTATCGGTCTTATTGTTGACTTATATATCCTGGTTTTCGTTTCCACTGTGAGGTATTTGTTTCTCCAGATTGTGTTGTTGAGACATCCTGCTGCTCTGTTCGCCATGTTTACTAGTTTTTGTACTTCTTCTTCCACTTTTCTGTAGCTTGATAGTTTTACTCCCAAGTATTCCGTTTCCATTACTTGTTCTGTTATTTTGTTATTTACGACCAATTTACATCGTCTCGGTTCCGCTGATATTACTATCGATTTAGTTTTCTCCGTTGAGATCACCATGTTGTATATGAGAGCCATATCTTCGAGTTCTTTAATTAATCTTTGTAGGTCATCTTCATTTTCGGCTGTTGTTATGGCGTCGTCGGCGTAGCAGATTATCTTTATTTCCTTTTCTCCCATTCTGTACAAAAACGTACTTTCCATTATTATTGTAGAAGCCGATTTAATTATATTTATGACAGTCCTTACATTAGGGATCCTGGCCTATATTGAAAAATGCAAGCGGTTGTAGAATAATAATACACCTGGTTACATTGGTGGTGTATTGACTAAATCGTACAGAATATGATGTTGACAAAGAGAGCATTTCAATTGTATATTTCCACTCACGCACTCTTTTTGGGACTAGTCCTCAGTGTTACCTACTTTCAATCAGTTGGTTGAACTTTAGACATCTTCTTGAATTCGCCACCTACCCGGTCACATCTTAGTTGAGGCACTTGGTTGTTTCTTAATTGCATTTCATCGCAATTTGGGCCTCTTTGCCGCATAGGTGGCAACATCATCTTTTGTTTTGTCCCTTAGAATGCCATCGCTTGTGTCCAAAGGTGAGGGATTTCAGACATCCTGGTATTTTCGTATCCTGGTATCGGCCGCGTCTTCATCCATATCCACCACGGTACTCATCATCCCTCCTACTTTGCCTCGTGTCTCTGTTCAGATTTAACGATATTACACACTCGCTATTTGCTGGGGCTCCCTCTGTGATCTTTTGGATATCTTCCTCTCTTGTATTGAGTGGGATTTCCTGCAACAATATTGCAAACACTCTCGACACGCATGTGTTTTCGGAGAGGAGTTTCTTCATTTTTTCCATTTCCCTTCCTCCATTCAGTTCCAGTGATATTCCTTGATTTTTGGTATGTCTGATCCTTTTTATATCGATGTCCTTTCTTCCTGCGAGGTTGTTTTTCACTTCTTTCATTAACTCTGAAACTGTCTCTTCCTAAATACTCCTTTTTGTTCTTTGGGCTTAGTGTTGGTGTTGGCCCACCCGCATTTAGCTTTTTTGCATAGAATCGCGATCATCACACTCATTCCTCTTGCAGTCAGGATTCTCCTCGATGTTTTATTTTTCTAGTTCTTTCATCTTCTGTAACAGTTGCCTGTAGGTTATGAACAGATAGCATAACTCTAATGGTTCCCAGGCCATCCTTCTCGTCCACCTCTACTGGAACACTTGGTAGTTCCGGAAATATGGCTCTCGATTTTACATGGCTTTATTGTTCTCGTCGTTCTTGGTGGCGAAGACTGACACGTATCTTGTTATTTCAGAGATGTCCTCCTCTTTCACTACATTCCTTGTGAAGACCTCCTCCGGCCAATCTTCAATTACGAACTATATTATCTCCTTCTCGTCTTCTCATGTTGTCCTCTTGCTCGTGATGTCATCCACCCTTCATTATCATCTTCTAATCATCTAAAGAACCCAGAAACCCTCTTTAAACAGCCTCTGGCTCCTCTGGGTCCACTTGAACCCCCTTACAATAGTTTCATGCTAATCTGCACACCTCTGGAGGTCATGCACACAGAGATTTTCTTCGAAACTCTCCTCGAGTTTTTATTTTTCTTCAAATCCTTCCTTCATTTTCCTCTCGGTATGGATGATATTGTATTTGGCACCTCCCACATAAGTTTTGCTATGTTATTCTGGAGGTGCTCAAACTTTGATCTTGCTTTGTAGTTGAGTGACCTTCCTCCAAACAGGTCGTTCCTGTCTTCTTTTTCTCTTTCTTGATCTCTGCTTATGCCATTCATCGTCGAGCTGCTTGGTTGCCATTCCTCTTTTCTTATGTTTTTTTAGAATCTCCTCCCTTATTTTATTTTTTCCGCCCTTTTCTCTGTTTTTTTCTCCATTTTTCCTTTTTCTCTTCTATGTCTTTCGTTCTCTCTCTTGGTTTGCTGGTTCTCTCTTCCTTTCCCATTTCCTCGTATCATCCTTTATAGTTTCCGCTGCTTCGCTTGCACATTTTCTAGCTACAGTTACCAGATTACCTTTAATTTCAACCCCCTGGTTTAAACTACAACTCGTCTGCAATTCAAGAAGAGTCGCGTAGCCCTGTTGTTTATATTGTTAAGATAAATACTACAATTGAGTTTGAAATCCAGGGTTACCCCTAGATACTTGACCTCATTGGTCCTTTCTAGTTCCTTCTCAAAATAATGTCAGCTCAATCAAAGCGGGTTCTCACTTGTCAGTTTCGCTGACGCACTCAGACTGATTAATTAATAATGAACAATAAAAATCGGCGTTTGTATTCACATGTATCATGTTTTGCTACATTCAGTACACAGTTGGTTCAAACATTTTATATAGTGGTGATGAAAACGGTTAAAAAAAATCGAGACCGGCTGTTCGCGAAGTTTGTTTACAATGGGTAAATGAATTACAGAATATTCTAGTAAATCAAAAGAAAAGAAAGAATATTGCGCAGAAATAAACGGGGTGCTAATGAAACTATATTGAAAGAATTAGCTTTGGACAATTCTGATTCATGTACATACAAACCATTTAAGAATGAACGAAGACTTTCAAGAGATTCTGCAAAAAATTGCTCCAAAAATACAAAAAGCCATACAAACCATTTAAGAATGATGGAAGACAAATTTCAAGAGATTCTGAAATAAATTGCTACAAAAGTACAAAAAGCCAATACCCCCATGAGAGAATAATCAGTCAAAATGATAAAAAGTTTAACTGGTTTTCACTTTAACTGAAAGTATGAATGTACTGATCATTTAAAATGAAAATGTGTTCTCATGTTCATTATTTGTTCATGAATCAGTTCGACTGCGCCATTAAAATTGACAAGTGAGAACCCACCTTTAGTCCAGTAAGCTTCTGCTTATTAGTGAATGCTACTGATTTATTGTTAGAATAGTTCACAGAGTAATTTTTAAAAGACATAAATTAGAGAGATAAATAAACAAATTTAAAATGGTTGCCAGAAAGGTTAGTCAAAATATTTTAAAATGAGTTAGTTTTTCAAACCAAGTTGCAATAGGTAAAATAAATGCCACTTTAATTTTATTTTCACATTTCGCAGGGTACAATCCTGATAGATTTGTCTCGAATTGTACGCAATAATTCTTCACACAACATACCTCACAACGGAAAAAAGCTCTGAAAAGACGTATACAAAAATTTGTTATTTCTGTCATAAACTTCTTTCGCTTATTGACAAATTTGTGAAAATACCAGAATCACGTCGATCATATTGCCATCAAACACGGCTCATGAATTCCCGACACATACGTGACCTAAGGCTTCCATCCTCAAATCAGAATATTATAACCTGGAAGTTAAAAGCCGCCGAAACGGTGGCATGAGTTGTGAGAGTCCACACGTGCTGTAGACACGTGTAGAAATCACAGTGGGCCAATAAACAAGAAGCGCGGGTGCGGCCAGATAAATTGAATAACACTTGCAAATAAGCACTCTGCCGGGAAAGCCAGCAGTTTGCCGACGAGCACATTATGATAGTGCGTGTTTCAAAGGCAGAAGACAACCAGGCCCCGGATACATATTATATTGATGCACTTGCCAACACATTTTGTGTCGCTGTAATTACTTATGTTTTGTGTATATTTGTATACACGAAGAAAAATATTTTGTTTACGTTTGTCAAGCCTCCTTCCTGCGAAGTATGTGGAGATTCTGAGACCAATATAGTCTTATATTGTGATCTGTATCTCGAGTATGCTCAGGAAAAACAAGAAAAAAATTATAAATATATGTGGAGAGAAGAGAAGTACGGGCACCGAAGAACAAAACGAGTTTTTGAAAATGGAATGTTAGAAGAACTTTGTAGGTTTAATTTTTCTTGAATTTAAAACTTTTGAAAGGGTTGGTCAAAACTCGGAATGAGTATTTTCTGAGTTTTCTTAAATAAAACACCCTGTATTTTAGTATTGTAATAAAATGATATTTTATGGTACTTTTTTACTTGTTAAGCATTCCCTATACCTAACTGCTTTAATTTTTGAGTTATTCGTGATTCTTTAATCCAAACGTTAATTGCAACAAAAATTACGTGAAATTTTATTAGGTGGCTGTGCAAATATTTAATTAAAATTAATTTTTCGAAAAAAGTAAATATTAATCTAGACTGATCCTTAATTTATTAATTTTAGATGAGATATCCAAATAGCTACGTAGTTAAGATTGTTAGTGCGTAAAATATGAATAAAAATATTACAAGATTCTACCTAGCTGTCTATGACAATAAATTTGACATTATACTATTTTTATAGTTCCAGTTGCTTTGTTACCATTACTTATATTAATTTTTTTAATAAGTAACTGATCAAAATGGTTTCTGTGCTAGGGGAGTATAACAAAAATGTGCTACTAGCAATAAAAATTTTTCATCAGCAATTCCCTGATAGATGAAAACCAAGAAGAGAAACTTTTGAAAGTACACTAAAACGATTTCAACAGTTTAAGTCTAGATAGTTAGATTATAAAACATTATTCCTAATATGCAGATCCTCAGTTAAACTAAGGATTACATTTAATTCATTTTATTCATTTACAATAGTTTTATTCGATCAGGTTTCTCGTAATTTAAATATCCAGTCCATTGAAACCGTTTTAGTACACTTTCAAAAGTTTCTCTTCTTGGTTTTCGTTTATCAGGGAATTGCTGATGAAAAATTCTTGTTGCTAGTAGCACATTTTTGTTATATTCTCCTGGCACAAAAACCATTTTAATAAATTACGCATCAGTTACTTATTAAAAAAATTAATATTAGTAATGGTAACAAAGCAACCGGGACTATAAAAATAGTATAATGTCAAATGCACTTGCCAACACATTTTGTGTCGCTGTAATTACTTATGTTTTGTATATATTTGTATACACGAAGAAAAAACATTGTTTACAATGTTAAGCATCTTTCCGCCGAACTATGTGCAGGTTTTAAGGAAAAACAACAAAATTATCAAAATTTTGGAAGAGAAAAATAGTTTTTACACAGAAGGACAAACCGAGTTTTTGAAAATGGAATATTGGTAGAACTTTGAGGCATTACATTTTATGGCCCTTAAAACTTTGATTTTTATATATACAGTAACTTGTGCGTGTGTTCGGTCTAGTTTGAAAAATGTGTAATATTTATACCCGATAGCCACACTTTGTGCAGTATATAAAGTTGTATTGCGGTGATCTGTAATCAATAGAAGCCAACTACCGATTTTAGCTCATTTTATAGTTTACTGTTGCGATGTGTGTTGACGTAAATTTATAGTTATATGATCTGGAACTCACATTTAAACGCTAAATTGAAATTCTTTGTCACCCTTGTTAAAAAATAAAATACAGAAAAATTTTCTTATCTTCCTAGGGTTCTTCCTGTTTTGTTGGAAGGTAGCACACATTATGCAGCCATAAGTTTCTTTAACAAATTGCCAATACGAATGAGTTTACATCAGCCAAACTTTCGGAGGTGTGTACATCAATACATTTGTGAGCTAGAGCCATATTCTAAAAATAACTTTTAAGTATGTTTTCGACCTGAGGATCACTACCCTTCCATTTTTTGATTAGAACCATGCCTTAACAATCGGCTTCCATAGTAAGTTAGAGTTTTATTGTTATACATAATTATCCAAATTTCTGTGGTATTCCTAATGTTACAGAATCGTTCTGATACGTATGTGGCATATTCACAGCCTCCCTTATCATGTATTGTTACGTGCTACTTGAATCTTCTTTCTGTTGGTTTTACAGATTTTTGCCTGAAGCTAAAGATCCATAAGTTATGACTGGTATAATAATGCTGTTTGCCATAATTAACTTAATTTTTAAGTTAACTTCTTGCTATTTTTTCCGATAAAAGATCTTAGCGTGCTTCTTAATGTCTTGCTCTTAGTGAAGGAGTTGTTGACATGCGGTGTATATGTCATTCTTTTGTCCATTGGCATTCCCAAATATTATGCTTCGTTAGACCATTTTCTCTGTATGTTGAACATCCACAGTTTCCATTGAATTCACAAATTTTCCGCTTGATTTATCATTTGAATGTTTGGAGTGTCCACGGTTTATTACAGAAAGGGTGACAGTAATCCTCCCTGTGGCCCTCTAGCCTCGATCATTCCGACTTCAGACAGAACGTATCATATCTGAACCATGAACATTTTATTGGTTAGATAGGACTAGATAATTCATACCATTGCAATGCCTTGATGTATCAAAGCAGTGTATTCTTTCTGGTTAAATTCCTCTGCGATGTACTCAGTCAACCTTAAAACATGTATATCAGTACTTATCCCAGAAGCTACAGTAGTATTAAATACAGACAAAATAATCTAAACAATGAAATATTTCTGCAGTGTACTATACCGAAAACGTGTCACTAAAAATGACATAAGCAATTCTCCAAAAGTTTGCACTAAGGGCCCAAAATACAGGAAATTTCATAACCAAAAAATGAAATGATATTCAGAGTAAAGTAACTTCACATAAAGCTAGAACTTCATAGCTAGAAGCGAAAGAGAAGTGATAGAAGCATTTAATGCGATAAAAAGAGCGGCATAAAACAGTGGCCTAAACAGTAATGAAATAAAAACCACATACATGAAGGCCAACAAATCGACAGGCCAAAGAAACCTAGAGAATCTGACAATAGGAGACTATAACATCGAAAGCGACCCGACACAGAGAGGACAAAAAGATTGCTCGAACCAGCGGAGATGAAAATCCTTCGAAAAATCGATGGTAAGACTCTATGGGACAGAGCTAGAAGTACAGATATACGCGACGGAGATGCAAGGTGGATAACATTAATAACTGGATAAGAAAGAGAAGAATAGAATGGAATGACCACATAAGCCAAATGACAACAAATATGGTAGTCAGGACAACGAGAGACGGTTCCCCAATAGGAAGACGATCAGTGAGACGGTCAAGAAAAACCAAATGCAAAAATACAAAATCCTAATAAAACCGGTCCTTATATATGGATCAGAGACATGGACACTGTCGAAAAGCGATGAGAACCTATTAGGTACGTTTGAACGAAAAATCCTTAGACACATATATAAGGGGGTGAAAGAAAATAACGTATGGCGTAGAAGATATAATTTTCAGCTATGCGCAACATACAACGAACCCGACGTCATAACATCCATAAAGATCGGACGTCTGCGCTGGATGGGCCATGATGAACAGATGCTGGAGACTGAAACACCAAAACATATAATGAGGCAGACACCAGTAGGGAAAAGGTCAAAGGCAAGACCCAAACTTAGAGACATGGAACAAGAGGAACAATATCTGAAAACACTTATGATTACCAACTTAAAGAACAAATCAAGGAAGAGAACAGAATGGCAGAAAATCCTAGATCAAGCCAGGAACCAAAATGGTTGAAATGATGATGATGATGAACTGCAAATAAAGATTATGTTGTAACTGTTACAATATAGGTACTTATTAAAAAATTTTTACAAAATAATAGTTTTAGACAAATTTCAACACAATGCAGTTGTTCTTTATCCAACTTTTTAAAAATTAAGTATAGTACAAGCTGTTCTGTCCAGCAATACGTTACTTGTATAGCCCTTTTTCGGAGACGATATCCATAAAATTTCGGACCCCGATTTAAAATATTTAATTTATATGAAGCATCATCAGTAAATATCCGGAATATCAGCGCGCGAGAGTATCGTAGTCATTCCTGGCAGATGTTTCCAGCTTCTAATTGCATTTAATGATGTATACTAGCCAAAATTTATCGGTCGCAGCATTATACTCGCACCAAACAGCCTGAACGAACAACGTAAAATAAAATAAAACAATTCTGAATGGTTTCATCTGTATTTACACTCACATGGATTCACTGGCGTGTATTACTAGCTCTAGAAGGGGTTTTTAGAGGTAAGAAGTTCAGTGTTTTCCTCAGAGGATAGATGTCGATACCTAGATTAGACACAATTTTGCCTCTTTATTTATTTTGTTCAGTGTGGCCTAGACTAGTTCTTCTTGGTCCAAACACTCTGGCTTGCTTCAGACATACCTAGGTATTTTGGGCTGCAATCTTTAGTGTTGTAAATATCTTCCGATGACAATCAGATCGTTTGTTAAAATTTTCTCAGTAGCCTCCAATTCTTTATGGCTTGTAGCCCCAGTCTTTTGCATATCCGAATTTCTTTGATGTGGTCTTTGGTATAGCATGTCTGCTTTATACAGAGTAAGCAGTAGAGGGCCCAGTACCTATCCTTGGGTTCAGTTGCATTTAGGTACTAATCTTATCTCTCATGGTGACTTGGAAACATAATATGTTATGTAACAAATTATGTTACATAGCACCGCATTGATAATATCAGTGATCTTTCTGCAAGAAATCGCTCGTGTTAATTTATATTACAAGGATTAATCAGGTGGTCAAAATAGCAAGAGGTAAATCAACAATCGGTAGAAGTATCTGCCGACTGTATTTGAAAGGTCATCTGACCTAACTCTGTAGCTAGTTTCAACTGGTTTAGATCTGGAGTCTAACCTGATGATGGACTAATTAGTCCGAAAACGTTTGTGATGTATGGGACGTGAATTATAAATTGTAAAATTTCCTCATCTTCCTTAGTCTCAGCATCCGTTATGGCTTGTAAATTGTAGAAGCCTCGGAGATGTTACCAGAGAAGGTTCCCATTGTTTTCAGTCTGGTAAGATGTAGAATGACATTTTTGGATGTTGTTTTATGTGCTATTAGATTGAAAACGTAGTTTTTTGATAGCTGTTGCCGCTAGGGCATCCCTGCTATTTCGTTCGTTGCAATCCGTTACTGCACGCCGGGGTTTGTCCTAGTTGGGTCAGAGAGGGCAGCATATGTGCCTCCTGATAAGAGACTAATAAGTTTCGAAACCGGTAAAGGTGCTTGCTGCACTCACTGATTGAACTGGAATAATGATACGGCTGTAGTTTCGTGTTGCAACGAAATTGAAAATGGTTATTCATTTTTGATTTATGTTTACTCCCATTGGAGTACGAAGGGAACCATCCTCGTTGGAACTTTACCGCGCTGAGCAGATGGGACATGAATTATAAATTGTAAAATTCCCTCATCTTCCTTAGTCTCAGCATCCGTTATGGCTTGCAAATTGTAGAAGCCTCAGAGAAGGTTCCCATTGTTTTCAGTCTGGTAGGATGTATAATGACATTTTTGGATGTTGTTTTATGTGCTATTACATTGAAAACGTAGCTTTTGTTTGTGATGTACTTTGTGATGTATCTACTTTGATTCCAACTGGGATATTTTTTAGAGACAATTTTTTAATAAAATTATATCATTTACAGAAAATAATTTTTTACTTCTTAAGTAATAATCTCTTGCAGTTTGCGGTTTTTAGTGGGTTCCAACCTAAGTATTAATAAAGATTACTAGAGAAACCAGGCTAGTTAGCTTTCCTCAAGTTTCATCTGGACCGTGGAAATGATTTTAAAACTGGATTGCTAAAGCCGATCTCACGATGACTGTTAAAATCTCCTAATATGCTTAAGTATTCGTAGGGGTCAAGAACATGTACAGGCTTGGCGAAAGAATGGGGGTTGTAAATATTATGTTGCCTCCTCTTTCTGCTTATTGATAAAAGTCAAACAAATGGCAGAATAAACAAAAGTTATAAATGAGAAAAAACCAGAAGCGTTAGATAGAAAGAATAAAGTTAGGAATACATGAGAACTCAGAACATGAAACGTTCTCCTCTGTATAAAGGATTAGAAATCTATTTAGAAAACATAACACAAATATTTATGGAGGGCTAGAACTTGAAGAAGACACTTTTGAGAAAACTGGAAGCCTTTGTTATGCGTCTTACGCGTTATCCAGAGAGGTATAATATACTTCATTTAATAATATAAGGCAATATACAGGGTGCGCCAAACCTCTGGTTTTCTTTGATTACAACTAAACTATGGGATATACAAAAAAATGTTTTTAAGAAAAATAATGTATATCAGAACCGTCTACAATTTAAAATTATTTTCGATTATACAGGGTGAGTCAGAACGACGGTATGAACCAAAGTTTTTTTTAAATGAAACACCCTATATATTAAATGATTTTTGAATTTATTTTTTAAAAATATGAAAAATTTGTATAAGGTTTTATAGGCCTAAGATTAATAATTTTCGAAATATTTACATTTTTATTGAGAAAAATGGTAATATTTATAGGGCTGTGGATTATGTTTCCAAGGTAATAAAAATTTAAGTGGTAGGTTCTTATAATATAATGTTATTTTTAAATAGTTTAATATCTTTTACTTATAGCCATAAAATATACAGTGTGATCACTATTTGAAAATACAAAATTTTCTCATTTTTTTAATGGAACACCCGTATATTAGTATTGCATTTTGTAGTAAATATTACAACCTTTCTTTTGGTATAAGGTTGTATGTACATAGCATGTTTGGTTTTGTAAATATTTAAAAAAGAACTATAGATTTTAAAATCCATAAGGAAAAATTTCCCGTAACTGGCTGTATACCATTAATTACAAAAATTGAAGAAAGACTTCTGTGTAAAAGGTATATTCATTAAAACCCCAATAAAGGGCTACATTAAAAGACAGAACGTTTTCGCTCTAAAGAGAGCATCGTCAGTGTTCTAAGCAAGCTCTACATGCTAAGCCACCAAAAATACATAGGTTAAAACCCTTAAAACGCCGACCAAAAGTCTTACACCTTTCACCCTTGTTGTTGGCTTTCACCTTTCTCTTTGTGAAGACAGAGAAATCAACTCAACCACCCACATACATGTGGTAGATTCATATAATGCTGTGAGGTATATCTTTTTCATTTTCACCCATCGCCAGGGTTTAACATAATACACGCCAATGTAAGACTTTTGGTCGGCGTTTTAAGGGTTTTAACCTATGTATTTTTGGTGGCTTAGCATGTAGAGCTTGCTTAGAACACTGATGATGCTCTCTTTAGAGCGAAAACGTTTTCTCTTTTAATGTAGCCCTTTATTGGGGTTTTAATAAATATACCTTTTACACAGAAGTCTTTCTTCAATTTTTATAGATTTTACGTTTCGCGGATATTTTATATCCGCGATAATTTTGATTAAATTTTTTTTGCAAAAAGAAAATTTTAATCTGATTTTAGAAACATACACTAAAATATCAAAGATGAAAATAAAAACGTAATTAAAGGTTAAAATAAAACGTCTGCAAGTGCACCTTAATTGAATTTATAACTTTAAAATTATGTTACAAACAATATTTTACCATACTAATAAGTAATTATTAATATGGATAAATTAATTAATAAATTAACCAACCAATTTTGAAGTATAACTTCAAAAAAGTTTATGAATGATATAGTAGGTCACAAACTACTCACCCCAAGAGAATATGGTCTTATGAAATAAATGGGGCCTCTTTAAATTAATTAATTTTGCCCTCTCCATTATTGTCACCGTCATTGAAATATGACAGCGCAAGTATAATAAGATGAACAACCATGTTCGGTATTGAAAAACAGATATCTAGAGAGTAAGGATATATGAAGTACGTTCAGTATTGTGACTGAATGATTAGATGAAAAAGAGATATTGTAACTGTCTGATACGTTACGGAATCACTTTTGAATTCTTTAAATATTTTTATAATTATTTTCTCTTGATCCCTTAATTAAATTTCTCTAATTTGCTCGTAATTCCCATTTTATAACTATTATTTTCTTTTTCGTACTTCCGGGCCTAAAGTGACAACTTCACTCCCTTGTGACAGGTACTAAAGTGTCACATTTAATCCCTCCGGGATTAAATATTGACGAAACTCCCGGAACGATTAAATCACAAACAAACGAATTTAAGGGATATTTTATTGAAAAATATAATTAATTAGAATGGTAATTAACGTTAATATTCAAATTAATATTGTGACAGTTCGTCATATTGACCAGTCTTTCCTGGGTTAATGCAGCAGGTAACTGACGAGTAACAGATAGGTCCTTTTCATATTGAACTGGTGTTTGTTTCGAAGATCCTGCGGAAACAGGGAGCGAGAATGAGGACTGTGGCATAACTATAGTGGACGAATCGGCGACTTGACCAAATATTTTATCTGAAATTTTTTGTTTATTTTTAATAGACGATTCAATATATCCCTCGGCCACGTTGGAGGATTTCCATCCTCCATGTCTCTTCAGCACGTCTATTGTTGCTCCCGAATCAGCTAACAAAGACGCAGATGTGCGTCTAAAACAATGTCCCGTATAAGACGTCGCATTTTCTAATTTCAAGAAAGCTGCTATTTGCCGTGGAATTGTACCAAACATGTTTTTTCCTACTACTCGCGTAGTACATTCTTTGTTGATGTATTGAACAAAAAATTTTGAATGAGTTGTCCCTGTCTTTCGCAATGCCACATATTTCCGAAATATCGCCACAAAACTGATGGCACTGTTTTCTGAATTTTTGATCACAAAATTTCGGTCAATTTTATTTTTGGTGTTTCTAATCGCAATTAGGAAGGAATCGCCCAAATCTCTCACATCGTCGATTTCTAAATCAACCATCTCTTTTCCACGACAAGCTCCCGCAACGCCCAAAATAAGTGCAACCTACAAAAAAATTGATTTCTTAAAATTTCTGAATATAAACAAATTTCCAAATTTACCTTAAGCATTAAATATTTATCATCCGGAGCCTCCCGTAAGAACTGATCTACCTGCTCAGACGTGAGAATTCTTGACTTCTTTGGCTTAAATCCCTCATTTCTTCTCTTCAAAAAAGCTAATAATTTTGGAAATTTACTTATATCAATATCTTCTCTAATGTTAATAACCGATTTCAGCATTGAGTAATGTGCCCAGAGAGTTGAGGCACAAACCGCTTTTGATTTATCATCGAAGTAGACTAACAGCGCATTTTCAGTAGGTTGTCTCACATTTTTTAAGCGGCACCACTTTTTAAAAGCATCGTACTGCTGCTCGTATAGTTTTCTAGATTTCGGTGGTAACAATTCTTCACCTACTTCGGCTGCTCTTTTATCAATATCAGATACACCTTCTTCACTCATGATACCAATAATTATCAATAACAATGTTTCTTTACAATGACACTAGTAATGACAATGTTTCTAAATTATAACTGTCACAACGCAATGTTACTATGGTAACTTATTTTAAAGACAGTTTATTAAATGAGTTGAAGAGAGAAAAAACTGATTGAAATTATTGAAATAATTAATAAAATCATACCGGAAGTACGAAAAGTATCGTATATACCTTGCGACTGAAGTACATTTAATCCTTCAGGTAAATTATGGCCCTCCCTGCGGTCGGGCCATAAACTTTACCTTCAGGATTAAATGTACTACTTCAGTCCCGCGGTATATAATGTACTATTATATCTTAAAAATATTTATTTTTATGACGCCATACCTTAAAACACTAAAAACTACCTGTTAGTTTCGTGGGTTGGTAGCGGTGAATATTACTTCGTGTTCTGAGGTCGTGCTTGTGACGGACGAAAAGAACGGGAGCTTTCACTTTTGGTTGGAGATTCGGAGTGAGTGGCATGGGGCAAATTTAAGTCCAGTTTGGACGTTAACGATACCTCGTGTCAGTTAAATATGTGAATTTCGAAATATGGATCACCAAACCTATTGAGAATTATTTAGGAGAAATAAGTAATTCATCCAATGGGGTTTTCTGTATAAAATCATCGAGTCTCATGGTAACTACAATTTTTATATTAATTTTTTATAACAACATGTTGTCACTCTGTTTCATGGTGACTATGGAGACCTACACAGAGGAGAGGAATCGAGATAGGACGACCTTGAAATTTTTGTACACAATTTTGCCTGTTTGCTTGGTTTCTCGCTAGGGCGGCGGTGGCGTAGAAATAGATGCTACTTTTGCATTGGAGTGAATGTGAAAATTTCGAAAATAATTAATTATTCGTAGTTAATATAAGATTATTGGTTTTGGTGGTTAATATTATTTAAATATGAGTGCCAAGAAAGCTTACACTAAAAGAACTTGCTTCGTACCGGGATTTATATCGAGTTATCGTTCCGATAAAAAATTCAAAAGGGAACTTAACGAAGTTAATAAAGACTTTTTATAAAGATTTGTCTTTATGTTATTTATAACGTTCGTGGATTAAACCTATTCGTTTGTATGTTATTTCCTTCGGTGTAAATAAAATTTGTGCCTATTATTGGTTTTTATTTTAACCTGAAAATTATAGTGATAATAGTAGGACGATCTTGAAAGTTTTTCTGTCGAAACAATGCATTTTTTGAGACAAAATATTTCACAAAAATTAACATTAATTTTATAAAAGTCAGACTATCGTCTGCGTAGTTTATAGACATATATTTTTATTAACTAAATTTAAACATCTGATAGGTAAGCTTTCAGAATATAGATAAATGAAGTATTCAAAAAAAAAGCAGTTTAAATTTTGATAAAAAGAATAATTAAAAAAAATTGATCAATAAACTTCAAATTATTTAAATAACTTTTTAAACTTTTTAAAAACAATGACGTACAGTTAAGTCAATTTTTTCAACTAACAAACTTTTTGATATCAGTTACAAAGATATTAAAAAATTAATTTGCAGTTGAAATACCATTGGTATATAAATGTGGCAGTTAGATAATGTGACAAAATATTTCCGCTTCAAAATAAGCTGTCCTACATATTAAAGTAATGACAAATTTAAATTTGATGTCACATCTCCATCTACAATGGTATATAAAGAATACACTTTTTACCACACGTCGATATGTTATAAGGTTAAAATAATTTATTTTTGGCATAAAACATATTCAGCTACAATCCACCAATAAATTAATGTCTAATTACGCTAAAAACAAAAATAAAATGAGTTAAATATTAAATAAGTCCATAAGAGCTAATGTATTTGTAGCACCTATTCGAACACTTGCGCCTCTAGCGGCGATTGCTGAAAGTTGAATTAGAGGTAGAAAAGTAGCCCACAAACGATGCATTGCGTTTCCACTCCTTCTTACAGGTCTCCATAATGGTGACATATATCATTTTTCCAATTAAATCATATGTGTAAATTTTTTCAGTGAATTTAGTAGATATCTTTTAATTATTTCAAAATCTTTAAGTAATATTCCTTCACAGAAAATCCTAAACTTAATTTTAGCTATTTATCTGTATCTTTTATCTTTGAATTATTCCATCATTAAGAAATATCCTATAATTATTTTAAAGAAATCATATTTATTCTGTATCTAAATCCCAAATCCACAGGTCTGTAATTAGGAATTCTCACTAGTAATACCACTAGAGGTCAAATTATTTCCGGAAATTTTTTTGAGATCATGAATATTTTGAAAATTTCCCGAGTCGCAGACGAGGGAAATTTTCTAAAAATATTCATGATCAAAAAAAAATTTCCGGATATTAATTTGACTTCGCGTGGTATTCGGTAAGAAAATTCCACACCAAATTTGCATTTGAAAATCCAAAGCTGCATGAACAGATTAATAGCGCGCCATAGCTTTGTCAGCAATTATTTAGGCTTTCAAATTCGTAATTTCTACTCATTGTAGTTGCATGGGAATACCATTTCAAGATAGAAAATAGTATATTCTTCAATTTTACATAAGTTTTGAGTAACTACAAGTGATAGAAAATGAATCAAAACTAAATTATGTAAACAAATAAAAACCAGTCTGTCAAAAATGTTCTGTTATTGTAAACGTCAAAAAATTTCCACTATAATTCGCTGTTGGGTACCCCACGAGCAAAAAATTTCCGATAAAATACCTCCGTTGCCATGATGATCTGTCAAAATAACGTATTTTGATTGGTTCAAAATTACAGGTGTGGAATTTTCAAATAAATTCTTGTCAAGGTCAAGATTTCATGTATTCAGTAATTTTTTGTGTTTAACTAATGGCCTTTTTTTACATTACTATCTATCCAAAAAACACTTTTCTCGTTTTTCTTCTTTCTTTCCTTTGATTACACTTAAGAGATTGAAGTAAATGGAAATTGTTTTTTGTAGCCACTCAGGGGAAAACCTAAAAACACCTCAAACCACCAAGAGGCCAATCTCCAACCACTAGTCAATCTGGGAGTATGTCATTGGGAGCAAGCTTTGGGAGCGATTCCAGCTCGATTTTCGTCTGGACACCTGGGCCTACAGGAGGCCTAATTTGACACCATCCTGGTGCTCATTTTCGAGGATGCAGAAGCAACCTTTTAGGAGTCGTCTGTGTTTGTTTGGGAACAATTAGTTTGGTGATTTGAGTAACTCTTTTGTTTTATATTTCGGACTTTTGGTTTAATGCACTATGTTTATTAATTTTTTTTCAGATTTAGCTTACCTTTGGTTTTTATTATAACATATTTGAATATTAGTGTATTTAGTTCCCAAACTTTTGTATTTACGGTAAATTCTTATGCACAGGACTAAGCCTAGAAATTAGGTTTTTTACTTTTATTATTATTGGTTTGATATTTATTGTGTAATATTACTTGCTTGTTTCCCAAATATTTTATTGTCTATTCGCTTTACTTCATGTATTTGGTCCTTTTAAGTCGTTTTATATTTATCTAACTTCATTTCTTTAGCTTTCATTCATTAATTTTGATTAATTCATTATTGTATTTTCTCTTAATCAGGCTTGTGCCTATTTATTTCTATTATTTTCATCTTTGTCGTTTTCAATTTAGTGTACGTAGCAAGCGTACTATAAACATTTGGTAGAAGTCTCATATGAGTTTTACCCCATATATATGTAAGTGGTATTTAATTTTTGTAACAGGTAACACTATTGTTGTTATCTTAGATAGATATAACTTTTGTATAACTTTGTCATTTTAGAGTCACATTATATTCAATTTGGTTTAACTCAGAGATTGTTAAAAATCTAGTAGTTATTTTTAATAAATGTATATCATTTTGTACATCATTTATTTTTATTTCCTTTATATGTTCATATACTTATTTATTTATTATTTGACAGCAGTGTAAGATACCTGGGAGAGTGATCGAAGATCATTTTCTTGGCTCCCATGATTTGTTAGTGTTATTTAAGTCGTTCTTCTTTAGCAATTATGTTCTTTTCTTCATTTTAAGTCTATTATTCTTATTTTAGTATTTACCGTTTCTAGACATCATCATTATCAACTTTGAGGTACCGTCTTCGACAGGCATGCAAATGAGCCGTATCCATCCTTGAGTGTCAAGTAGTCCTTCTCTTGCATCTCTAGCTAGCCCAACTCCATTCAGTTTTGCCTCTGTCTATCCAAACTTTTATTATTTCAGTCCATCTATTTCTACATCTCATCATTTTCCCCATACACTAATACCACTGCACAAGTATTATTTTAATTATTTCAGCTTTTTCTTAGTATTTTTATTACTTCGGCTTCTCAACGTTGAAGCCATTCATTTTTGTCCCATTAGACGCATTAATCTCTTTTCTTTTCCTTACTTCTGTTGGAGTATATCTTTGTATTTACTTTCACTCCAACAGAAGTTCTTAATTTTTGTTTCATTAATATTTTCTTTCTATCCTAGTATTTTTCTTACATCGGCTTCTCCAGCGAGAAGCTATTTTCATTTTTGTTTCATTTAGTTACACAAGCTGTTTCTTTCTTTTTTATTTTGTTACAATATAGTAAATAGATAATAACGAAAGAGGGCAACAACGAGTTTTTAACGGAGAAAAGAAGTAAAACAAAAGATAATTATTACTAATGAAATATTAAAGAAAATAATTATTTAAAAATAAAATAGCAAAGATGTGGCGTTTGCAACGTTACAACTTGACTGTTGAGAGGGTTGCTTTTACCAATTTTATTAAGTGTATAGGGATATTGAATTGAGGTATTGGAGTGAATTGGATATTAAGAAAGTTTAAATGGCAAGTAAAATTTTATTTTATAATAAATTTTTTTGTGTTAATTTCAAAGTAAATGATTAAAAATTCTTAATATTTATCCTACTACATGATAATAAGCAACTGAATAAGAACTTATTATTTAAAAGAAATAATCGTCTTGAAAATATCCCTTAGGTCATGCCACTGCTCGTATATACAATATAGTCACATATCAAGCAACAGCCGGTTCCCATGATAATGAGAGCAGCACACAAAAGCTTAGCTGTTAGGGATATTCATGTGTGATTTAATGGTAATGGGGCCTAAGTGGTACGGGTGGGTTGGGTGCTAACTGTTAGAAATTAGACTGAAATCGGAATAACGCCACAGTAGAATGGCTTTGATAGGTTTTTCGAAATAATTACCTTCGAAGTTTCGAATCGTATCATGAAAAATAATTGATATAGACTTTATTAAAAGATTGATAAGTTTTCGAAACTGGAGTAAAATAAATGCGATAAAACTAGTCAGTGGAAATCAATGAAAATGTGAAATTTTAAATGCTTAGATAAAGGGATACTATGTAGTCTGGGCAGATTATCGGATAATGGGTCATTTTTGGGAAAAGGTATTTACCAGCAATTTTATTGCTGGAATCGAATCTTATGATTGTATATATTAATAATATAGGTATGCAAAGTCCACAGATAGTGTGCTAATTTTTTATAAAAAAATGGCGCCCGAAAATCAAGTTTTTTCAAGTTTTGCTCTATAACTTCAAAGATTTTAACTTTACACCAAAAACACTCAAATAAAAATTTACCGTAATTAAATTCTGCACAGGCAAAAATTTTTTCCGGAGAATGCGGGTTTTTCCAAAAAAATTTTTTAAATTTCAACTAAAGTTTAGATAAGCAATTGTTTATCAATAATTAAATAACTTGGTAATGTAAAAGCTCATTTCGTATAGATTATAATTTCGGAAGCCAATGGAAATTGAATGAATAGTTTAGCAACAATTGAATTGATAATTAAAAATTTACGGTCGCTATAACAACCAAAATAATTATGATACAAAAAAATAACTATGATTTTTGTATAAAAAGACACTTATCTAATGTACTTTACAGAATTGTAATTAGAATATTTAAGCGGCCTCAGGAATATTTTAAAATTCTAAACAATGTTTTGGCTTGAAACAAATAGAATATCTCGGGAAATATTAAATTATATTAAATCACGAAAACGGTATTGAAAAAAAAGCGGCAGAACGCTTCTTTTAAAAGGAAAAACGTTTAATTGTGATGAGTGGTTCCTGTGATACAACCAGTCAAAGTTGACCGGCATTTACGGCAAAGATATTAATAATAGGATCATAATTTTTGAAGCATCACCTTTTCTTTTTGTCCTCTTTCAGCACACCAATTTTCATATCTTTAAAATACTCATAACACATATTATTATAATAAAAACTATCGATATTACAAGTGAAAATTGACAAAAAATAGCAAAATTCCAATCAAAAATTAGGTTGGAGAAAATGTAATCTCAAAGTTCAAAATCGGTATACGTTAAAAAAATTAATTTTTTTGGCTTCCCATGGAGCAATTTTCTTCATTATTTTTTTATTCCCAAGTAACTCGAGTAGAGCCATCTAACGAACGCATTAATAAATGTCAAAATTGCTTTTGTTTTGATATAATAAATAAATATATTTATTATAACAAAATTTTTTAATTTGTTTAAATAAAGATTGTTTAAATAAATATACAGCTTTTAAAGGAGAATATTTGTGTTATTAACGTTAAAAAGTACACTTGTAGTAAGTTTATCTAAAAAAACTCTACAACTAGAAAAAATATGTAGTTTTCTTTTCTTGTAAATAAATTAATCTATTATAACAAAACAAAAGCAAGTTTAAATGAGTGAAAAATAATTTCTACCATGAATCAAGTAATCTGTTAACCTACCGATGACCAACCTTTTTTTGTTACACGGATGACCAAGGGGGGGAAAATGACCCCAGGTCAAAAATGACAATTAACAAAAAAATTAAGTTTTTTTTTTAATTTTTTTTATGGCATGGACTTTATGTCATTCAGCCAGTCACAACATGAGTATTAGTGTCATGTGTAGTGTGTATGTTGAGTAAGTGTCTTGTTACTTTGCAAAGTCGACGTCATTAGCGTAAAACTACTTGGAATTACAAATAATAGACAGTATTTTACTAAACATCAACTTCAGAATATATTTTTTATTCGTAAAATATAGGGAATTTTTTTTATTTCAAAATATGAGGATATATAGAATGATATTAAAGTCAAATAAAAAAATATTGAGTTAAAAATTGAAAATACTTTTTAATTTATTAAAGAAAAACATACGCTGGGGTCACAATTTCCCCCGCTTGGTCATCCGAAGGTTAACCGAGGTACACAGTACCCAGCGGCGCCGCTAGGAGAACACTCCAATAATGCGTCGCAGATTATTTATATGAAACGTGGTCATTTTGTACTCTAAAACCGAGTAAGGTATGACAAAAAGCAAATAATCGTTTCGTTTTGATTTAATTTGATTCTCTTGCCATCCTCTGACACCTGATGTTTCGGAATCTATTCCTTGTCAAATAGGCTTTGCAAAGCAACGTAGAAGCAACGAATTAAAGAGAACAAATAAAATAAAAGACGGACAAGGAGCATTCTTTATCTTCATTTTAAGGTACCGTTATCTCATCATCATAAATTATCATCATGATTATTTGTATTATATTTGTAGCTACTTTAAAAAGTTGATGAGAAGAATACGTGAACTTTTCTCTGCTACAATTATCCTATATGTTTTTCCTGAATGTTAACTTCCAGAAGGTGGTATCGTTACTCTCTTCACGCTACACGCTCATAACATGGCCTAGATATTGGAATTTTCGTTCAAACGTACCTAATAAGTTCTCATCGCTTTTCGACAGTGTCCATGTCTCTGATCCATATATAAGGACCGGTTTTATCAGGGTTTTGTATATTTTGCATTTGGTTTTTCTCGTGATGTTGTTAGATCTTAGGTGTTTAATGAGTCCATTATATGTTTTATTAGCAATATGTATTCTTCTCTTAACTTCTTCGCTGACATTGTTATCTGCGGTAACTAGTGAACCTAGATATGTAAAGATTTTTACGCTTTCGATGTTATTGTCAGATTATGTAGGTTTCTTTGGCCTGTCGATTTGCTGGCCTTCATGTATTTGGTTTTTAATTCGTTAATATTTATTAGGCCACTGTTTTGTGCCGCTCTTTCTGTAGCATTAAATGCTTCTATCATTTCTCTTTTGCTTCTAGCTATGATATCAACATCATCTGCAAATGCCAATATTTGTACATTTTTTTTATTTTTGTTCCTCTGGTGTTGACTTTTGACTCTCTAATTATTTTCTCTAGTGTGATAATGAATAGAATACAGGATAGAGCATCTCCCTGTCGTAGGCCCGTTATAACATGGATTGTATCTGTTAGTGCGTTTTGAATTCGAACCCTGCTTTGTACTTTAAGTGTTTCTTTTACTATATCAATGAGATGAGTTGGAATATTAAACTCTTTCAGGGCGTTGATCAGAAATTCTCGATAAATACTATTATAGGCACTCTCAAAATCAATGAAGAGATGATGTGTTTCTATATTAAATTCACTAGTCTTTTCCAAAATTTGTCTCAAAACGAAGATCTGATCTATTGTGGACTTCTGCCTGCAGAAACCACATTGATATCCCCCAACTATTTTTTCTGCATATGGTCTCAATCGCTCATACACAATATTTGACATTATTTTATATGCCACATTCAGTAGCGTTATTGCCCGGTAGTTTTTACATTGAAGCTCATCTCCCATTATGTAGTGGAATGATTACTCCGGTATTCCAGTCTTGTGGCAATTGTTTATTATTCCATATGTTCACTATAAGTTCGTGTATCGCATTCAATAGAGAGTCTCCGCCTTCTTTTATTAATTCTGCGCTAATGTTGTCCAATCCAGGTGACTTGTTTTTCAGTCTGGTAACTCCTTCTTGCCTTTCGGCTACTGAAGGGGGGTTGTTTCTCTGGTATCCGTTTGATACAGTATAATTTCATCGTATAGTAAGTAGATCTCCGTTTTGTTCAAACTTTTTTTTGAAGAATTCAGTTCATCTTTGCAGTATTTCACTCTGTTGAGTTACTATATCTCCTTCTTTGTCTCTGCACATCATTGTTCTTGGTTTAAATTATTTTCTGATTTTGTTAAGTTTTTGGTAGAATTTTCTGGTTTCTGTTGGTTTATTTAATTCTTCAATTTCTCGGAGTTCTTTTTTCTACGTGTTCTCTTTTCTTTCTGCGGTGTATTTTCTTCTCTTCCTCCTTAGCATTCTATATTCCTTCTCTGCCTGTCTTGTTCTATGTCGTTGTTGTAGTCGTTGATATGCATTATTTTTTCTCTCTGTTATGTTACGACACTCTTCATCAAACTACTTCCCTTCAGTTGATTTTACCTTTTTTTGTAGACCCAAGATCTCTTTGGCAGCGTCTTGTATGATGTTTTTATACGCTTCCCATTCTCTGTTTATATATATCCCCGTGCTTTGGTCTGTTTTCTAGCCTTCCTTTTATATATTCTTTGTATTTGGCCCTTTTGCTCTTGTCTGCTAAGTTTTTTATTTCATATTTTTCAATTTTGGATCCCTTTTCTTTTTTAATGTTTGAGATTCTGGCTCTTATTCTATTTTCCACTAGGTAGTGATCTGAGTCTGCATTTGCCTCTCGTCTGCTGCATACGTTTATTACGTCTGAGTGATGTCTAGAGTCAATAATAACATGATCGATCATGTTTACTGTAACCCCATCTGGACATCTCCACGTTCCCTTATGAATATTTTTTCGCTGGAAGCATGTGCTGGCAATGACCATGTTAAGGGAAGTTGCTAGATTTATTAGTCTGATGCCATTGTCATTGGATACTTCATGGAGGCTGTGCTTACCTATCGTTGGTAGGTATTGTGGCTCTTTTCCTATTTTTGCGTTGAGATCACCATAAATAATTTGGATGGTCACACCAGGGTCCACCCGTGTGATTAAGTCACACTTCTTGTAGGTGAGGATAGGAATTGAGTAGGAGTGGCTAGAGGTGTTATCAGCAAGCGACACCTTGTATTGCGCATCACTACTCCTTTGAACCCCAGTATAACTTTTTACGTGCGTACAAAGTACACACACACATTCTTTTGTTTATACCTATATTAGATTTCGTGTGTCTTCTGTGGGTTTTTCATTTTTTTCTTTTTGGATTGCTTCACTTTTTCAACATTGCTTTAGTCGTCAGTGTGGCCATAGGCGCCCATACACACGGGAAGGGGGGGCCGTGGCCCCCCCTGGCTTTTCGGGAAAGAACAAAAATTAAATCTATATTACATAAACGTATTTTTGTCAAAAAATTATTGAATAATTTTGAGAGATAAATTGGAAACAACATAGTTATTAATAAAAAAATTCACATATTGGGTAATTAATAGTTTAACAGAAAATCAGTGTGCCTGCGACAGCGGTCTGTATGGAATGTGCATAATACACATTTCGCACAGTGACGGTATGCTATTAACGAAAACATTGAAAGAGATTAGAAACGTGGGAAGGGAACATTATATATACTGTAATCGACACCCAAAATTACAAATTAAATGAATCATTTATAATACTGCAAAGAAAATCATATCAGCAAGAAATCCGATCTCTGACCGATAATCACTAATGAGTAATGAGCAATGAGCCATTTGTCTTTAAGAACTCTCACTATAGAGATAAAGTGTAAAATCTGTGAAGTGATTGTATTTGTTTTCTATATTAAGTTTTGTGTATTCACGGAATAGAACATCTTCAAGCAGAAATAAATTCATATTGAAAAATAATTTTTAAAATTGATTGAACATACCTAGTTAGTCAAATTTTAGTTTGCAAAAGTATTTTTTTAGTAAGTAGATTATTTTAAAGTGTACATTATGATGAACATAACAATTTTATTTAAATGAAAAACAGGTGATCTTTCATGACGAATGAGTGTTATATACAGGGTATCCCAAAAGTAGAGTAAAGGTCGAATAATTCGCGAAATGAACATCGGATCGAAAAACTGAAAAATATGTGTTAAATATTTCTCAGAAATCTATGCGATAACACTAAACAAGTCCACCACTTCAACCCCTGGGTGTGGAGCGGGGAGTAACTTTAAAATCTTAAATGGAACCCCTAATTTTTGTTGCAGATTTGGATTTTCCTTGCAAAAATAAGCAAATTTTATTCGAGCCATTTTGCGAATTGTGGATAGAGAGCGCTATAATCGAAAAAAAAAACGATATATCGTGATACCATAGCAAAATTATAGAAACGGTCTAATATCTCGAGAAATATACTTCCAAATTAAAAACTAAAAACACGTGTTTAATGTTTTTCAAAAATCTATAGAATGACACCAAATAGTATTTTTCATTCCACACTCTGGAGGTGGGGGGTGAGAGTTAACTTTAAAATCTTAAATAGGAACCCCCGTTTTTTATTGCAGATTGAGTTTCCTCCTTAAAATATAAGTAACATTTATTCGAAACTTTTTTTAGAATTGTTGACGGATGGAGCTATAATCGGAAAATGCGATTTATTTGCGCCATCTATCAACGATTCTAAAAATGTTTGGAATATTATGTGACTTATTTTTCATAAGGATTCTAAATCTGCAGAAATAAGGGGGGCTCCTTTTTAATATTTTAAAGTAAAAACTTGGTTCGACACATACCTACTCATGGTTAGTCTACTCGCCAAGTTGAAGGCAGGGCTTTGCAAGCATTGTATTCCTTTCAAACGGGTTTTATAGAGAGGCGCAACTTTTGTGGTACCCATGACATTTCCATTTAAAAACTTGGTCTAGTATTTAAATGTATGAATAATTTCTCACAACAGGGTTCAAACTAGGATTTTTAGGTGGTTTAAACTACAGTCGACTCCCTCTATAACGAGAACTGAAATGGTGGACTAATTATCTCGTTATAAGCGGATCTCGTTATATCAAACAACAATAATATGACGCCTTGTTTTGATGCCTCTTACGTAGTTTATTAGGTGTCGATGGTCAACCTGAACAGTAAACAATGAGACTTCGCCGTCATAAATTGTAAATTTCCTATAATATTCAATATCGGTCAATAAACAGGCAGTAGTTTATTACAGGTGGCCGAGTTTATTACAGCACTGGCCTCAATAATAAGACAGATTTGGGCATTTTTATGTACAGGCAGTTGGGACATTTATTTATTTATGACCATTACAACGCTAAAAACAGGTAAAGACACGTATTCTTAGATTTCAATTTTCCTCGTTGTAACCAAATATGCCTCGTTATAGAGCGTTATAGTTCAATAGGAATTTCATGGGACACCTAATGTACCTCGTTATAAGCGAATCCTCGTTAGATCCGTGTTCGTTATAGAGAGAGTCTACTGTATATATTGTCATCCGAAATATCCAAAATGTAATGTGCAACATCTTCACGTTTGGCCCCCCCCCTAAAATTTTTTATATGGGCGCCCTTGAGTGTGGCGGAGGTAAATGAAAAAAAAAACAAAATACGGTACAAGCTACGGTACAACATAATTTGAAATAAAATATATTGTAAATCTAGCATTAACTTTTAAAATAGTAACCTCAAAGTTAACTCATTGTATCTGAGGTCCGAAACGGTGCAGCGCCAACAAAGGGTTAGAATTGATGGCCGTTATCCTTTCTAAGCTTGTAGTATAACAAGAAGTATGAACAGCACATCGCCTCCTCCCGAATATTATGTATAAATCAAACGGCACGTACAACATACACACACATATTACGGCGAGAGCAACTGGAGGGATTATAATAATAACGTGGATCCGTGGAAGGAAAATACGAGCGAGCCCGCTGCTGCTGTTTGATTGAGGTTATCTCTGCTTGTATTTAAGTTAAGATGAAATATTGTAATTGGGTTCTCGAGGGAGCGGGGGATACATCGCGATGGAGACTGAAATTAACGCTATATTCATTGGTGAGACGCGCTAACCAAAGTAGAGGCGAATTGTGCGAAATGTTTACCAATATCATAATTTTCCAGCTCTTTAACTGCTGCATTCCTTGCTTTACATCAGAGGTGGGCAAATACTTTTAAGCGCGGGCCAAAATGAAATTTTCAAAATGTCTCCCGGGCCGGAGACCTATACCCAGTATGTACGCTGCGCACACGCTAATGTTTTTGGTGGAGGTTTTTTTCTGTCCAAGAAATTTTTTTGACAAAAATACTAGAAGTATCATTTTAAAGCCTATGGACAAAGACATTTGACTGTTAGTAATAGATAATACTAATAATAAATTGTCATATTTGGGGTGTGGGTGTACATGCAAACAATTTGTTCCCAGTAAAATTACGAAATTTTTAATGTGGTCTATTTTATTAAGCCATAACAAGGATCTAGATAAAAAATGAAATTCAAGAGCAGCCTTTATGAATATAAGGAAATTTCTGAGTAACCAAAAATTTAATCTGCAAATCTTATATCGAATTGTAAAACGTTATGTCAAGTCAACCATCATCGACGAAATTCAAAGGAGACAACTGATCTGGTATAGTAATGTAGAAATAATGGACGACGACAAGCTGCCAAAACAAATTTTAAAATTGACGCCTAGCTGTGTGGCATTCAGAAGGTACTGTCAAAAAGGAACCTTCACCCTGGCGAACGCAACGACGGACGGACGAAGCTGGAAACTGGGAACCGGAAGCCGGAGAACCCTATAAAAAACCGCGATAATAATAAAAATGGTATGTCCACTCTATTGTCGTTTATTGGATTGTTAATGACTTAATGAGAAAACTGGAAGCTTTTGAGATGTGGCTTTTTAGGGGAATTATGAAAATACCATGGACCGATCATATTACGAACGAAATGGTTTTGCACAGAATGGAAAAAGGAACAGAGAACTTTCGACCATCAGTAAAAGGAGAAAGACAACAAAGAGAAAGGGCACATACTTAGAAATGATAAGTACGTTGTTGCAAGTTGTTGCAGCAGCTGATTATTAAGGGTAAAATCGAAGGAAAAGGGTCCTGGACCGGGTTAAATACAGATGTTTTTAAGAAAAGCAGAAGATAGAGATTCATTTCATTGAACACTGAACACTAATACTGGGATTTCAACAAATTTGCATAAAAGAGATGAAGAGCGTAGGTGCAAAATTTCGGACCAATGCTTTTTAAATGCATCAGCTTTTCGAATCCTGAGAAAATCCTTTTTGAAAAATTGAAATGCAGAATGAAAGATTACATTATTACCGAGGGCTCAAAATCCCTTACAATAAACAAACAGTTTCTTTTGAACGAGGTATTTGAAATTAAAAAACACATTAAATTTTCTCATTTTTTTTTCACCCCTGTGACTTATTAAAATAAACATAGAAGTTTTCAGGGACTTTCGGCCCTCGGCAATAATGTAATATTTCATTCAGCGTTTAAATTTTTCAAAAATACTTATTAGTTTTCTCACGATAAAAAAAATTAATGCATTTAAAAAGCATTGCGCCTATGTTCTTAAAAAATTGATTGCGGGATTTCCCAACGGGCCGGATAAAGTAAGCAAAAGGGCCGGCTTTTGCCCACTCCTGCTTTACATCATTCTTTCAGTGTGTATATTTTCATCAAACATTATTTTTACTTTTTTACTTTGATTGTTTGCTGTTATGTGCTCTATAGAACAGTAATATATAGGGTTGGGATAAAGTATGGAACCAGCTAAATACAGCGGCGTAGCTGACAGGCCCGCAGGGCCCGCAAGGCGGGGGCCCCGGCGTTAGGAGGGGCCCTTTAAAGCCTTCAAGCTTAATACTTCTACTATCTTTAAAATGGGGACCAAAACAAATTTTCCTAATAAGTTAATTTTCGGGTGCAGTTTAGCGTTTCGTACTTTCGTGGACATGTTGGTAGTTTAGATGAAAGTGTATTCCAAAAAGGTAATTTTTTGTCGGTGGTTCTTTTAGTACCTAAGAATGATCCTGTTTTAGCTAAATTAATCGATAAAAACAATAACTTAAAAAAAAACAAATTACTTGGGCCCCCAAATACAAAACGAAGTTGTAAATTAGCTGGCTCAAGAAACTGAAAACAAATTGATTAATTTAAAAAGAAATTGTTTTTATTCAATAATTCTTGATACCACTCAAGATATTTCGAAACACGATCAGCTTAATTTTATTTTCCGTTATGTAACTTGCGATGAAAATAATTTATCTTCTAAAGCAGAAGTTGTTGAAAGTTTTTTGGGATTTATTCGTATGTTAGACCAAGGTGCAAAAGGTCTTGTAAATGGAATTTTAAAATGTATACAATCAAAGCACCTTTCCGTACACAACCTGAACCTAGTGTTGAATGATGCCATTACTGGTGTACAGGAGTTGGGTTTTTTAGGATATAATTAAAAGATTATGTTTTTTAGTGCAAGTATTAAAAGATATGATGTACTATTACTATTAGACCAGGGCACATCTGTAAAAATATTAGTACATTTGGACGTTGAGAGGTGACTCAAATTTTTTTGCAGAAATATTTGAGTTATCCTCCCTCTCAAAAAGGTCCGGAACATAGTTTAAATAATCAAAATGTCAAAAAATTAAGGAAAAATTCGATTTTTTTCTTGGTTTTTTGATTATAACTTTAAAAGTATTCATTTTCTAGAAGTGTTGTGCTGACATAAAAGTTGTGTAATTAAATTTCCTACAATATAGAATTGGTTCAAAATTTAAAAAATAGTCACCCTTGTTGCAAAATAGCAATAATCGTGAAAAAAACATACAAAAACAAGTATTCGTATTTTACGTTTTTCAACCATTTCTACTACACTTAGGACCTTCATATTTCACCCTGAAAAACTTTATGATACAGTAAAACAATACTGTAAATTTCATTAAGATCGCTTCAATAGATTTTGCAAAATAAATTTTGAAATCCAGCTTTCGTAAAAAATATTAATTTTTTCAAAATGTTACAGGAATGAAAATAAAGCAGATAGCAAGTTGAAAAATTTTTTGCGTTTAGAAGTGTACTGTACCTTTCATTCACAATTTTGCAAAATTAATATCAATTAACACCACGGCGTCAGGAATTTTTTTAAATAAGCATTAATTATTGGTGCTACGCGCAAGACAGCGGAGAGTTTGCTCTGATTGGGCATTCCAATGACCTTTGATAATGATTGATACATTTTAATTTTTATTACATTTCGATATAAATAAATAAATTTGTTTATTGCAAAGTAAAAACACATACTCTATCCTTTGAAATAATACTTTTATTAGCAAAAACTTTCTTTGTTCATATATTTTAACTTAAATAATAAAAGTTTATTATTTTTAAACATATGCAATTGTTTAAACAATATTTCACAAACAATAATAAAATTAGTTTGATTTTTGTGGAATTAAAACATTAAAATACAACAAAATATAGAGTAAGAAAATAATATATTAGATAAAGACTGGAAGAAATTTTGGTGGAAATCAACTTGTGTGAATCGAACACCGCTGTCCTGCGCGTAGCACCAAAAATTATTGTTAATTTCAAAAATTTTCTGACGCCGTGGTAATTAATCGATTTTAATTTTGAAAATTGGAGATGAAGGGTACAGTACACTTCTATAAGCAAAAAAAAATTTAACTTGCTATCTGCTTTATTTTCAGTCCTGTAACATTTTGAAAAAATGAATTTTTTTTGCGAAAGCTGGATTGCAAAATTTATTTTGCAAAATATATTAAACCGATCTTAAATAAATTTACAGTATTCTTTTACTGTATCATAAAGTTTTTCTGGGTGAAATATCAAGGTCCTAAGTGTAGCATAAATGGTTGAAAAACGTAAAATGCGAATACTTGTTTTTGTATGGTTTTTTTTCGCAATTATTGCTATTTTTCAATTTGGGGTGACTATTTTTTAAATTTTTAACCAATTTTATGTTGTAGGAAATTTAAATACGCAACTTTTATGTCAGTACAACTTTTCTCGGAAATGAATACTTTTAAAGTTATAATCAAAAAACGAAGAAAAATATCGAATTTTTCCTTAATTTTTTGACATTTTGATTATTTAAACAATGTTCCGGACCTTTTTGAGAGGGAGGATAACTCAAATATTATTATTTGATTAATTTTCAAGCAATTTCTGCAAAAAAATTTGAGTCACCTCTCAACGTCCATCTCAAAACAGATCCGCCCTGGACTACTATGTAGTATTATGACTTTGGATCCATCGCGTTTGCCAACACTTAAAACGTTATGTGAAACCCGGTGGTCATCCAGACATGATGCTGTTATGGCTTTGCCTCGAGCTTTCCGACAAGTAATGAAATCTTTAACGAAAATTTCATTTCTATCTAAAAAACAATGAAAAATTATAAGTTAATGCATTATTAGAGCATATGAATAATTTTGAATTTGTCGTTAAGGGGATGGGTACGAACTTTCTGCTTCAATGCTATTTAAATGGTATTCATTTTTTCGAAGTATTTTTGAAAAATTTAAACGCAAAATGAAAGATTACATTATTACCGAGAGCCGGTAGTCCCTAAAAACTTCTATATTGTTTATTTTAATAAGTTACAGGGATGAAAAACTAAGAGAGTGTGATTTTTAATTTCAAATATCTCATTCAAAAGATATTTTTATTCATTCTATGGGACTTTCGGCCCTCGGTAATAAAATAATCTTTCATTCTGCGTTTAAATTTTTCAAAAATTCTTATTAGTTTTCTCAGGATTTGAAAAAAATTATTACATTTAAAATACATTGAAAATTTTGACAAGCGTCAAAATGTTCCTTTCCTCTTAAAACTTTATTAATCAAACATCAACACTTGAAATCTGAAACAGCAGAATTAACGGTCGCCCTTCAACTTTTTGAAAAAACTCTTGATAATCCTCTAAAAATGAGAAATCCGTTTTCCGAAACTTTAGCAAAAGCAGCAGGAATAGCAGAATAGTGGGGTATTATACCGGAATTTAAAAATAAACGGATAAACGCATAAAACAATGTTACGATGAGCTCAGCTGCGACGAAAAAATAACTTTAAGCAAAAAAAGTTTTGTAGTTAATGTTTTAAATGTAAATTTAGATATAATATTGCAACAACTTACTAATATAACCACTTACTAATAATAGGTTTGTCGGATTAAGATACATGTATAATAGGTTTTCATGTCTATTCCGAAAAAATCTATTAACACTAACTAATGAAGACTTATTAAAGAAAGGCCAAATATTGTCATTTGCACATATTTTAGTAATTATACTGTTATTAGTTGTCGTTATGTTTATAATACGGGGGCCCACAAAAATTGTCGCGGGGTGGCCCCGCAATCTTCAGCTACGCCACTGGCTAAATATCTTTGAAACAAAAGACACCAATTACAAAATTTTGCATGGAAATACTATTCTACTTCTAATCAAATGGTTCCTGCGCTTCAACAGAATGGTCAGTTACTACAAAATCTTTGATTTTTTTTTAAACGAGAAAATTTTTTAAATTCGAATTTTCCAAATTCATAAATTGGACGTCTAGGATCCATACAGTGGTCTGCTCGTTCTCTGGACCTTGATCTGTTACACTTTTTAACTCGTATTTATGTAGGAAGAAAGATCAGCAATAAATATATTTTATATACTTAACAGGATGTTTCAATGGAGATAGTATTGCACCTACCGACGCAGAAGAAGAAGAAAGTTATGATTATCACAACAAAGAAGTCACAAAGGAATTGATATAATGGCTGAGAGAGAAATGAGTTCAGTCAGATTCACTAACGACATCATGTCTATAACAAGTACATTCAAAAATTACAATGGAGGAACTCTCAGAGAGCTCCCAATATGTTGACCTAAAAATAAATAACAAAAGCAGAAACAATAATACTCACAGACGACCCCAGATAACTATAAATGGCAATAAGATAGAACATGTCAAATAACATAGGTATCTACCTAGGCCAAATTCTTGAACTTGACAACGAGAATCAAAGTGCAGAAATCATTAAAAGAGAAAGACTGGCATGGACAGGATTTGGGAAACTCGGTTGGACACTTAAGAACGGTAAAATACCTCACTACTTGAAGAGCAAAGTGTTCAACCAGTGCATTCTTCCTATTATGATATATGGTCGAAACACCTATACAAACGTATACAACCTGAAAAACACACTATACAAAAAGACCATCAATGGAAAGCTACAGTACAACATTGGAGACCTTACAAAGGTAGACGATCAAGAGGAAGACAATAGATGAGATGAAAGTATGTTGGTCAGGATAGAATGGAATATTATTGAATAAGCGAGTGATATATTAAGTAGTAGTAAATAGATTCCAATAAAAATTGTCTCAAAAATGGTGGAATTTTATTTTAATATATTAATCGCTAATATTTTGTTTTTAAACACGGGAGGCATATCAGTAAAGAGAGTGGTATACCTGCTTTGAACTAAAAATGTCCCCTTGACGTTGGCGATTAACATGGCGAAACTGTCTCTGTCTCGAGCTATTCTAAATAATTGTTCTGCTTTCTTTATTCCTGTCCACTACCTGATATTCTTCAACCAATAGGCCTGTTTTTTACTAATTCCTCTGCGTCCTTCGATTTTACCCATCATAATAGTTGAAGAATATTATATCGGTCTCCCCTTACTACGTGTCCAAAATAGGCCATTTTTCTCCATTTGATGTTATCAACCAGATCGCGAGCAGCATGTTCTCTCTAAAGGGCTGCCACATTTATCAGCATAGCTGTCCATGGTATTTTTAGTTTATGTCTGTGCAGCCACATTTCAAAGGCCTCCAAACAATTAACAGTAAATATTTTTAATGTCCATGTTTAGACACCGTATAAGAGTATTGCTCAACTGTAACATTCAATCATGCGCTTTCGGAGTTGAAGTGGCAAGTTATCATTACAGAAGAATCACCTCATTTTTAAAAATGTCGTGCAGACTATCTCGATTCTACATTTTATGTCTTTATCTGGATCTAGTTGTTCAGTAATATGGAAACCAAGATATTTAAAACTGGGTACTCTTTGAATCATATGACCATCAACATATAACCGTGAATCTTGATGGGCCAAACGGCTAAATACCATGTATTTTAAATGTTGAATGAGTTGCATATGAGAGTTTATTTTGAATGAAGCAAATAAAATAGACGTACTCGCAACCATTTGTTGTTTAGCTTCCGACGACGGGTTTCGCTCTCTACAATTTGCAGAGCATCATCAGATCAACGGTTACAAGTATAAATTTATTGCGACTCCGTCTGTTTTTTACTTCAACCATGTATTTTGTTTTTGAACAGTTTATGTTTAGGCCAAACTCTCTTCACACTGTGTCAATGGCATTTAAAAGGCATTGTAGTCCATTCACGTCATCACTTAAAATAACTGAATCGTCTATATTATATCTGAGTGTATTTATCAGAATTCCATGAACTTTTATACCCCCCTCCAAATTATGCAGCACCTCTTTAAATATTCTATTTGAACATAAATTCAACAACAGTGGTGTCTGTTGTTGAATTGTCTGATAACCCTGTCTGATAATAATTACACTTTTATAAAAAAGAAGTTTTTGAAGTTATACTTCTTTAGGCACGACGGTGAATTTTTACATTCCCTGGCGCATGCGCACACCGACAGTATGTTGTTAGTTGCTAAATCATCCAATTTATGTATGTATCAGCGCAACTAAGGTTTGAAAATAATATACTAGTGGTTTTAGTAAATATATTTATTATAATTTTTGTGTCTTTGAGTTCCTGGGGAAGGTCACGAGTTCAAATCCTAACACGGACGATTGTTATCCTCTTTTTTTTTACTTTTTTTTATTTTTGGTGCTGTTTTAATAAAATTTATTTAAAAGTTTATTAATTAAATAAAATACAAACAAGTATATTTATTTCGTTGAAATCATATAATAGAAGCATAACTTCTTATGTGCGTACAAAATACACACACACATTCTTTTTTATAATAAAATTTTTTATTTTATTATTATTTATAGGAGAGAAAATAAAATAATTTGACGATATAAAATGCTTAGAATCTCCCAAAAATTACAATAGTATAAAAATGTATTTTTTATAATACCACGGATGTGGTAATTTTAAATTAACTTAATTAATTAAATTAATTAATAACCTAATTAAATTAATTACATTTTAAAATGGTATATGTATACAGTGATGAGCGCGCTAATAACCGGCAAAATAGCGCAAAAGATGGAAAACATAATACATTGTGCAACAAAAAGAGATAAAACTAGTAGAGGTGGAAATGATCGTTATAAACGTATAAATTAACATTATATTACATACTTTCCCACCTTTAGACGTCTGTGACAGGAGTATTTTATAAAATTCTACTGTCACAGTGAGAGTTGTCATACTCCTCTGATACGTCTAAAGGTGAGAAAATATGTAATTTAGTGTTAATTTATACATTTATAACGATCATTTCCATCTCCACTAGTTTCATCCCTTTTTGTTTCTCAATATATTATGTTTTCCATCTTTTGAACTATTTTGCAGGTTATTAGCACGCTCATCACTGTATAATATTTATATACGTATGTATAATAATTAACTTATAAAATATGAATTTTAATTATATCAACTATTAATTATTTATTAAAAAAAATAATGTGTGTGTACTTTGTACGCACATAAGAAGTTATACTTCTATTATATGATTTAAACGAAATTAATATACTTTTTATTTATATTTTGTTTAAATATTAAACTAATTTATACTTACTACTTCTCAAACATTTTTATTAGAACAGTGCCAAAAATTAAAATAATAAAAGAATAAAACACACACAAACACATTAAACAAGCCACAAATGATGTCTGAACATTAATTGTCGAAAATTTTTTTAACTAAATACGTATTTTCTGAAAATACAATTATATAATAAATATACTTACAATCATAAAATGTATTAAAAAAAACAAAAAAGAAAGTTTCTATTGGGACTCGAACCAGCGCTGATAAGCGCGGTTGGTATTGGAATTCATTCGCCTTCAACGCTTAGCCACGGACACTATGTGTCATTATTTACGAAGATCGACTAACTAAACAGATTAAACTTGTGATATTTTGATATTTTGAAAATTGATCAAATTATTTTAATTTTGAATTGAAATGATTTAGAATTGAAAAAATACAACAAAACATAGAGTAAGAAAACAATATATTAGGTGAATATTGATAGAAATTTTGATGGTAATCAAATTATATAAATAAAAGTATTACATACTATGTATTTTGGCAGATCAAATAGGTAGGTTTATACCCATGATACATTAACAATTATTACGTACCTGTTGCTTTTAAAAACTATTTAAAAGTCACTACAATATTATAAACTTTTTTGTTTCTGTCCTCACAACAATAAAACTAATATATTATACATTTGTTTACCTTTACCTTTACCTCCAAACCACAGCTGTCCTACAGCTGCCATATCGGATAATTTTTGACATGTCATTTGAACATCCAATCAGAACAAAGTTCTAATGCGCATGCGCCGGGCTGATAGGTTTTAACATATAAAAATTCACCCTCTATCGCCGGTAAAGAAGTATAACTTCAAAAATAAAAAAAAGGTACTACTCAACAGCCGGGTTCGAACTCGGAACCTCTCGATCTGCAGTCTAATGCTACTGAGCCACCATCAATTTGTAGATATCGATTTATTAACGTACTTTAAAATATCATTGCAGTAGTCATATTTTTAGAATAGTTTGAAATTAACAAAAAATGGATTTATCCATACAGGGTGATTGATTAGTGGGGTAAAGCTCCGTAGATCCGTTATAGGAATAGATAGCAATAAAAGTTAATAACAACAATTGTAGCCAACTTTGATTACAAATTTATAATCAGTAATCGTAAATTGTCAGTTTTAGACAATTCAGTCATTGCTTACTTAAAATTTGCTCTTAAAATAATTTGCTCTGAAAAATAAAAATATCTCGAAAACTAGTAAATTTAGACATAGGGTATGTTATATAAAAATTAAAGTGCGGTAATGGTACTTTTCGATAGTGATATAAAATACAGGGTGTTAGATTTAAAATTACTGAGAAAATAATGTACTTGCGTTTTGACTCACCCTTTATTCAATATAAAGAAAATTAGCAATATCAATCATTTATGAACATGTTGGCAATAAATAAATAAATACGAGATCAATAAAACCATTTCCGCTGTGCTTATTTTTATTTATACAGGGAGTTGAACTTGTTAAGATTTTCATATAAAATTGGTTATAACTTTGTAAATACCCTGTATAACATACCAAACCCTTATATTTTCGTAATGAAGAAGTTAAGAAGATTTCAAATATAAAATAAAATACAGGGTGTTCCATTTAAAAAAAAACATAAGTTTGGTCTGCCACTATGTTATCGAACACCCTGTAACATTCCGACTAATTTTGTAATGTGAAGCTCAAAGTTGGCTACAACTTTTGTTATTAACTTTTATCGCTATCCATTACTATAATAACGAATCTACGGAGCTTTACCCCACTAATCAATCACCCTGTATAATATCAGTTAAATATTGCATTGTTAGATAGGTCTGAGCTATTCTGAAAATTTCAGGTGTCTAGGTAGCCTCGAACTATTTTTAAAATGGATTACAAAATTTGCGGAGAGAGTGACACAGACCAAGCCAAGTATATAAAAACGTTTTAAAAATTGCCATTATTGTAAAATTTTTAGGAACATTCTGTATGATAGAATTCTTCTTTGGAATAGATAATAAAACTGGCGTACTATTAGACATTAAAAATGCATTTCTACATGCACTACACGTCAACTGTACCAGTTGGTAATAGATTTTATAAGCCGAAAAGTTTCTTAACTATCCCAAATATGTTTACTGATCGTGTGCCCCTCAAAGTAACTTTCTAAATGGAAGTGAAACGTAAGAATGTGTGGAGAGAAGTAGCGGGATCAGTGGCAGTGGAAACGAAACGGTTTTTGGCTGGCTTCTAGTCGTCCATCACGGTGGAAATCATTCGCCCGTCTGAAATAAGGAAATATATTGCCGTTACAGCCATCTTTTATGCCGATGATTTCTTGGCTACATTTAACGCTGTGCAGAATCGTATTCGCTTTTTCTTTAAGGCCATCGGTACATAATTCGCAAATATTTTACGGCTATCCCTACTTTTTTTGTCTTTACACGGCAAATTACGTGTAGTAAAATTCACACTGGTATGGATACGTAAACATTACTATACATATACTGATGGTCTATCGATAAAAATTTTTTCTAATCTCCCAGAAAATGTGTTAGCAGTCCTCATCTCACTAGTTAATGATTCCTTTGAGAAAGGTAAATTTCCAGAGTGCCTGAAGACAGCCATCATTATTGCTCTTTATAAGGGTGGTGAAATATCTAATACCTGCAATTATAGACCTATTGCACTACTACCGGTACTCTCCAAAATTATTGAGACACTCATAAAAGCCCGACTTATGTCCTTTCTAGTTGAAAACAACATTTTATCACAAAATCAGTTCGGCTTTTTAAATAATAAATGCACCACTGGTGCCATCTTTTCTGTACTACATGAGGTTTATCAAGCACTGAACAATAATCTTCACACTGCCACCGTTTTTTGTGACTACGCCAAAGCTTTTGATTGTGTAAATCATAACATTTTGATAAGAAAACTAAATTTCTACGGAATTCGAGGTATTTCTTTAGATTGGTTCCAATCTTACTTGGATGATAGGAAACAACTGGTTAGAGCAAATGATACAGACTCTAGTCTCAAAAACATTGTATGTGGGGTACCTCAAGGTTCAGTATTAGGTCCTCTACTTTTCCTTATCTTTATTAATGACAACACTAGTTTAAAAATCGATGGAAATATCTTTCTTTTTGCTGATGATACCAGTATCACCTGGAGCAACTCAAATATTGCAACTCTTCATGCTACTATAACTTCCGATCTACTTACAATAAAAACCTGGTCTGACTCTAATTTACTCTCGTTTAACGTAGATAAAACAGTGGCATTGTCTTATAGAGGAGTCCTTCAACCCTTACCTCTTAATAACAGCCAGATCAGTACCGTTGATTCTGTGAAATTTCTTGTTATTTTTTTAGACAGCAACCTTAAATGGTCCCACCATATCGATTTGTTAAGGAAGAAACTATCCTCAGCTTGCTATGCTATAAGATCTGTTTCGAATGAACTCAATTTAGCATCTTCCAAAATAACATATTTTTCTTTGTTCGAGTCACATCTTCGTTATGGTCTTCCTTTTTGGGGTTCTGGTACAGCTGCCCAATTCGATGTTATTTTCAAATCACAAAAAAGAGCAATTAGACATCTGTTTGGCCTCAGAAGAACAACACATTGCAGAAGTTACTTCAAAGATCACAGAATTTTAACCCTTCCATCTTTGTATATTTTAGAAACTGTTTGCTTAATTCGTAAACATCTACATGTCTTTCCACCAAGACCTAATCATGACTACTTCACGAGAAATTCTACGTTTGACGTCTATATGCCGACCCCGTCCTCTGAGTTAGTAAAGAAATCTATATTATATTCCGCAAAAAAACTTTACAACCATCTCCCTCTACAACTTAAATCTGCAGCATCTTTCCCCAAATTCCGTAAACTGACAAAAGTCTACCTATCTGAAAGACCATATTATTCAGTAGAAGATTTTCTTAATCAATAACTAAGAAATTACAGTACCCTTTGCACAAGTAGTATTTTTATTATCATTTTTTTGTGTCTATATTTGGGTGTCATATGCAGCAGCTTAACTTTTAAACTTATTAATTACTAGGTAGACTATGCATTTGCAATTTACTTAAATTTTGCAATTGACTACTTCGGTTTAACTTCATTATTATTGTTATTATTGTAAATATATTGACGATTTATGTAATTTTAGTAAATTGGATTGTTATTGTTTTGTTGTCTTGACTTTTTATAAGCTTTGTCGATAAAATTGTACAATTTTTCATGACAATAAAGCATATTTCTATTCTATTTCTATTCTATACTAGAATGTCATTCTACTTGAAAATGTCATCATTAATTTAAAGAGATGGCGTTTGAATGTTCTTGGATAACTGTTATTTGTATAATTGCAAATTACTAATTCAGTTAATAAATGTGATAATTTTTTCACTAACTATGTATTCAGTGATTGTAATAATTTATATGTACAACAAAAACTAATACTCAATCGAGAAAAGAGGAAAAGTGTTAAAGTGATTTTTAATAATATATTGTTACTATGGAACGCTTAAATTTTCAACATCTTTAATAACAAAATACTTGGATCACAGAATATTATTATACTGATGTATTCTCTGCTTGGATCTTCCACAAATTATACACAATAAAAAACTTTTTATTAAGTTCACGCCTTAAATCAATATTATTTATCAAATACACTATCAACATTATTTAAGAGGATGGGTACGTATTTTCGGCTGCAATGCTATTCAAATGGGGATTCATTTTTTTTTTCGAATCCTGAGAAAACTAATAAATATTTTTGAAAATTTTAAACACAGAATAAAAGACGTTATTGGCGAGGGTCGAAAGTCCCTGAGAATTTCTATAATGTTTATTTTAGTAAGTTACAGGGGTGAAAATCTAAGAGAAAATTTAGTGTGATATTTAATTTAAAATATCTCATTCAAAATAAACTTTTTATTTATTCTAAGGGACTTTCGGCCCTCGATAATAATATAGTCTTTCATTCTGCGTTTAAATTTTTCAAAAAAATTTATTGGTTTTTTCAGGATTCGAAAAAAATAAACACAATGTCCGTGGTAATATTTTCAAATCTATCTCTGTCATACAACGTACTCAGTCGAATAGAATATTGTCAGCATACTGTCAGTCAAACAGTGACAATCAGTTACAATTTCAAATATTTGACATGGCATCGGGAATCGGGAATATTTTGAGTTGTTGATTAAATAATATTGATATATAGTGTATTCAATAAATAATTGATTTAAGACGTGAACTTAATAAAAAGTTATTTATTGTGTATTATTTGTGGAAGTTATATGGATAGTTATATGTGGAATATATTCTGTGATCCAAGTATTTTGTTGTTAAAGATATTCAAAATTGTAAGCGTTCCATAGTAACAATATATTATTAAAAAATCACTTTAACACTTTTCCTCTTTTCTCGATTGAGTATTAATTTTTGTTTTACATATAAATTATTACAATCACTGAATACATAGTTAGTGAAAAAATTATCACATTTATTAACTGAATTAATAATTTGCAATTATAAATATAACAGTTATCCAAGAACATTCAAAAGCCATCTCTTTAAATTAATGATGACATTTACAAGTAGAATGCCATTCTAGTAATGTTTACATATCCATACCAGTGTGAATTTTACTACACGTAATTTGCCGTGTAAAGACAGAAAAAGTAGAAATACCCGTAAAATATTTGCGAATTATGTACCGATGGTCTTTTAATCAACAACTCAAAATATTCCCGATGCCATGTCAAATATTTAAAATTGTCACTGATTATCACTGTCTGACTGACAATAAGGCTTTTCATCGATTGTCATTTGTTTCGAGCTTCTGTCATATGTTGTATAATCTGTGTATAATAATAATATACACGGATTATACGACGTATGACAGGAGCTCGAAACAAATGACTGTGCATGAAAAGCCCTATATGCTGACAATATTCTATTCGGCTGAGTGCGTTGTAAGACAAAGATAGACTTGGAAAATATTACCACGGACATTGTGTTAATTTTTTTCGAAACCTGAAAAAACCAATAAATATTTTTGAAAAATTTAAACGCAGAATGAAATAATAAATTATTACCGAGGGCCGAGAGTTCCTTAGAATAAATAAAAAGTTTATTTTGAATGAGATATTTAAAATTAAAAATCACACTAAATTTTCTCTTAGTTTTTCACCCCTGTAACTTATTAAAATAAACATTATAGAAGTTTTCAGGGACTTTTAGCCCTCGTTAATAATGTAATCTTTCATTCTGCGTTTAAATTTTTCAAAAATAAAATACTTATTAGTTTTCTCAGGATTCGAAAAAAAAAAGAATCCATATTTGAATAGCATTGCAGCCGAAAATACGTACCCATCCCCTTAAATCCACTTTATGTTTGGGTTCTACAAAGAGAATAATTTTTGATCTTTTAAAACTATCTGGACTCTATAATATAGGCTCCATAGAGATCTCTCTAAGGCTAAATAGTCACTATCTCGATCTAAAACGCACTATTGGTTTAACAGATAAATATTAAAAAATTAAAATGCATATCGCCGGTCCGGAATAAGAATGACATAACTGCAAAAAGCTAAATTTCTCAGGAGAGCAAAAAACGATTTTTAAATATTTTTTAAAATAGGGAGTAAATGAAAAGTAATCATCCAGGAGCATCGGTATGGCATTTATTCTTACAATGATGGCTTTGTTTTTATGCCTATTGTTATTTTATATATAAAATTTTTTAAATATATAAAATAGTGATTAAATAAAGAGTAACCGTCCAGAGCATCGGTATGACGTTTATACTTACAATGATGGCTTTTAGTTTCATCCCTATTGGTTTTAATTTATTTTTCTTCCTTCTTGTTTGTAGGCTTCAAAGCCTGTTTCTTCTTCAATATTGGCCTCCTAAATTGTTTAAGTTATCGAACCGCCTTTTTCTTGATCTGCCAATACTTCTTTGTCCATTTGGTGACTTATCTCGTGCTATTCGTACTATCCTATCCTCTTCCATTCTAGTAATGTGTTCGTTCCACTCCTGTTTCCGTTTTGTCACCCATCCATTTATGTCTTACATTGCCTGATCTTCTTATGTTTTCGCTTCTCTCCCTATCCAACAGACTTTTCCCTAATATTCGTCAGAGTATTTTCATCTCTGTTGTTTCTAGTAGTCGTCTCGTTTTAGATGCGTCAGGTCTTGTATCCGCCGTGTATGTCAATATAGGTCTAATTGCTGCTTTATAGATTTTGTGTCTTGTTTTAGGTGTTTGTTCTTCCAGATTGTGTCATTAAGAGATCCCGCCACTTTACTTGCTTTTAAGCTTTGTAGTCTTACTTCCTCTTCAACATCTCCGTAACTGGTTATATCTATTCCCAGATATCTAAACCTTGCTTCCTGCTTTACTATTTTCCCATCAATTTCGATTTTACATCGTAGTGGATATTTAGATCATACATCTGGGTCATACATTTGGTTTTTTTCTGCTGATATTATCATATTGTATTTCTTGGCTCTTGTATTAAAGATGTGTGTTATTCTTTGGAGATCGTCTTCTGTCTCGGCGATTAATGCGGCGTCGTCTGCATAACATAATATTTGGATTATTTTGTTCCCCATTCTGTAACCGTGACCTTTACGTAATGCTTCTATTATTTCGTCCATTATTATATTAAAGAGCAGTGGGCTTAACGAGTCATCTTGTCTGACTCCGCTTTGTACTGGTATAAACTGCGTTAGTTTTCCATTTATCTTTGCCTGTATTCGATTATGAAAGTAAATGCTTTCGATGGTTTGTATAATATTGATTGGTATGTTTCTTCTATACAGTAAATGTAAAACGTCTTCGACTTGGATGCGATCGAAAACCTTTGTCAGGTCTATAGAACATAGATATGCTGGTTTATAGTACTCAATGGCCTTTTCTGTGATTTGTCTCAGTACAAATACAGCGTCTATGCAGGATCTTCCGCATCTGAATCCTTGTTGTTCATCTGATAAAGTTGTTATTTTATTGATTTTGTTTGTTAGGACTTTTGTGGTTAGCTTAAGTGCGGAATTCAGTAGATTTATACCTCTATAATTGTTGGGGTCTTCTTTGTCTGTTTTCTTGAACATTGGTATCATTATGCTCTTTCTCCATGTGTCTGGTATCTTGCAGTGCAATTTTAGTTTTTGTATAAGTTTTGTCATCTCTAGGGTTATACTTTCTCCTCCGTATTTTAGAAGCTCGTTGGTTATTCCGTCTGGTCCTGGTGACTTTCTGTTGTGGAGTGAATTTATGGCTATCTCTACTTCCTGAAAACTGATTTCTATTTCGTGTCTTAATTCAGGTAGGTTATTGTTTTGATTTTCGAATTTCAATATCTTAATTTAATCCCCACATTTTCAACCCTATTCACTGTTGCGTAATTCTTGATCTTAAAATTTTTCTATACAAAAAAACTATTTTTAAATATTTAGTATGCCGTTTATTCTTACAGCGACGGCTTTTATTTTCATCTCTATTGGTCCGAATTTCAATATCTTAATTTAGTCTTCCCATTTTCAACCCTATTTATAGTTGTGCCATTATTCATCTGAAGCAAGGTCTAAAATGGTATGTATTTTAATAAGGACTCAAGTACCCTGTAGTGGCTCAGGACATAGTTATAGTTCTCTCGCTTTTGTATCATTTGAATGCCAAAGACATTGGCAGGATCTTTGGTAATCTAGAAGAAACTATTGGCACTAGTCCTTCTTCTTCATGTACCATGTCCTCTCAGAACGTTGGGTACCATCATATCTATCTTAATTTTATTTACTACCCCCCTAAATAGAATGGTTGTATCAATAGCATACCAATCTCACAAGTTCTTCAACCCTGAAGTTCTTCTACGTCCTGGACTGCGTTTGACTGCTATTTACCTTTGCATATTTTGTAGCAACATATATTTGGGACCTCTCATTACTTGGCCGAAACAATCCAGCTTTCTCTTCGTGATGCTATTCCTAATGGTAAACTGGCCACAACCCTAAGTAGTTTTTATGCCAAAATAGGATCATTTAACAAAAATATTGAAAGAGTATTGGGCACCAATGGACAGGGGTAGAAACATATGAAGGTGACCGTCATGTGAAGTTCTATGTAGCCCAAATAGCACCGAACGGGTTTATTAAGTCTTTTAAGGATGCTTTAAAACTGCAGAATGAAACTAAAGTTAAAACCAATTGTTTTTAATTTTTTAACTAAACCTTAAGGTTGCAACAATACTACTTTCAGCATAAAAGGGTACACACTGAAAGAGGTCAATTAAGTCAAAAATAAAAACCTTCTTAAAACTTTGTTTTCTTAAGCACCTGGTTTTAAAGCTGCTGTGAAGGTGCTTTTAAAACCATGTTAAAAGACACTTTAAGTGCAGGAAGTTTTATAGCAAATTAACAAACAAAACGGTTTCTTAAATGGAGAATTTTAAAGACAATTTACCATACTAAATTATTCTTTAAACCCATATACTCCATATAGGCTAACAAATGTTTACATGGGTTATGATATGTAGATACCAATTTGTAACCATAAAATAATAAAACGTACCTGGTTATTTCGGACTGTCAAGGTAGAGAAACACTGGCGCGCCCAACTTTATTAATAATGTTAACAAAAGTAGGTCAAAATAACTCACGCGCCTTAAAATTTCTGAATTTTGGCGATTAAAAAATAATAATAATAAAAAAATTTAAATCCGAAAACTATTAATTTGAAAGAAAAATAATTTTATCTGCAATTTTAATGTTTCAGTTTTAAAATAAATCGAATTTATGTTTTTAAGTCGCTTATTTATATTTTTATTTTAAAGATGTGTCTATTGGTCACAAAATAAGCATAGCGCGAGATAACCAAGCATGTAAACTATTAAAAAGAGCAGGTTTGGTTTGTGCTGCATTCGGGTAGTTGAGAGATGTGTTCAAAAAAGTTTTCCAATCTATTGAAAAAGAGAGCTTTCAACAGGTGCATTCTCCCAGTCCCCAAATACGAAGCCGAACAGTGCCTCTCACAAAAACATCAGAGGAAACATTGAGAAGGACCCAACGTAAAATGGAGAGATCAATGCCTGGAATAAGTGTAAGAAATAGATTAAGAAGCGATGAAGAACGTAGACGAATCGTAGTAGAAGGTATTATCGAACGTATTAAAAAGCAAAAAACAAGATGTGCGGGACATTTGCCAGAATGAAAGACGACAGGTAGACAAAAAAATTGTTTGGGTGAATTTAACGGGCAGACAAGCGGAGCCGAGGAAGACACTCAACGAGATTGACCGACGACCTCAAAAGAATTCTGACCAGTTGGATATCAGACTCGCAGAATAGAAGAAGATAGAAATATCTAAAGGAGGCCTATGTTTAACAATGGACACATCAGGGTCGATTAATGATGTTGATACCTTATGCGAATCACAAATATATGATAGAAATAGAAATAAAAACATTGCAAGTTTACAATAATCATATTATTATAAAAATAGTTTTTTAACCACGAACACATTTTCATTGCCCGGACCTGCTCCCATATAAAACGTATAAAAGTATGGGAGCCACTGATAGCAGCCGATAAGTCTGGCGGACATGAAGTATGGCTGACAACCGGCCATTCTTAATGACACTGTCAAAGGTTGCTTGATTTGTGACGGCAGGTTTCGATTAAAGGCATCAGTTACAGAGGTCGCCGGAAAATATGGCACAAAGCCATCAAGAAAGTGGTAAGGGAAGAAGTTACTTCGGCCACGTCATCTTTTCGATGATGAGTGTGAGTGATATGGGAGAAGTAGGATCGATCCCGTAAAATAGCTACTTTACTGTTGCTGGATAAAAAACTGTTTGCCAATTTTGAAAATACATGAAAGTTTATTTTTGCCTTACCTTGGTTCAAAATTGTGTTTTTATTTTCGTCCTTATCATATTTATTATAGTAAAATAGTAAACGACGACGCTAACCTTTATACAGGGTGTCCCCGAAAATAGTGCGTTCCTTTAAGGTATGGATATAATACACAATTTAGAACAAAAAAGTCCTATAACATTTTTTTCTTAAGTTAACAGTTTCCAAGAAAAAAATTACATTGTTCTCCATATAAGTGAATTTTTATTTTCATAAACTTGAATGGCATGGCAACGTAGCCTAGAAGAACTTGCTGTGACTGTGGAAATTTAACTCCTTGTTTATTTATCCATCGTAGGTATCTACCTACAAAATAATGTATATGGGCTAGGCTGATATTTACATTATTTTACCTACCAGATGCAACTGACCTGCAAACCTACTTTTTTAATCTCTAGATTTTTGAGTTGCGCATTGTTGCCAGACTTCAATTGCATATCAAAATGTATTTTCGTTTTTTGGTCAAACGGATGAATTTAGAAAAAAATATTATTAGGCTTGTTTGTTCTACATTGTGCCTTCTACCTATACCTTTAAGAAACGCACTATTTTCGGGGACACACTGTATAGTTTTTTATCTCCATTAAAGTTATTAGTCCAATTATATCATATATACAGAGTGATTTTTATGTATGGAAACACTCAATTATCTCGAAAACGGCTTGCACGATTTTTATAAATTTTGGTAGGTAGGGGTTTTCTAATGCATTCGATATTATAGTGTTAATTACATTGCTGTCAGATCTTCTGTTTTTCTGCAAATCTAATGAACTTTCCTATTTTAAATGGAACACCCTATATATTTTTTGCGTTTTGAAGTCCTTAAGAAATGCTGATTATTGATTATTTTTCATGTTATATTCCCTATACCTAAATGCCATAATTTAGGAGTTATTGCTACATTTATTTTTAAATTTAATTTTTTAAATTTAAACAAATTATAAAAATCAATTTTCTTGGCCCAGGTGGATATTATTTTACGTTCTTTAGATCATTGGGAACAAAAAAGGTCTTTTGTAATTTTTCTCTAAAGTTAATCGTTTTCGAGTAATCAACAATTTAAAACTGAAAAAAATCGAATAATGGCGATTTTTAAGGTTCTAAAACACAAGTAAAAAATATAATTTTTGAAATTATAAAGTACCTAAATTCAAGCCCAACTCTTCTTCTGATAGCTTACCATAAGCTTTTTTGTCTCTTTTTATTCTAAAACATCGATTTTTAATTTTTAATGAAGTGGATATGAGAGGACAGGCGATCGGGCTGCATTAACATTTAAAATAACAATGTTTTAACATGAAACAATCTTAAATTACTTATCGGTATCTGATAAAATAAGGCTTGAGGTTGAATTTGGGTACTTCGCAGTTTCAAAAATAAAATTATTTATTTGTGTTCTTGAACCTTGAAAATCGTGATTATTCGATTTTTTTCAGTTTTAAATTGTTTATAACTCGGAAACGATTCATTTAAGAGAAAAATTATAAAAGATCTTTTTTGTTCCCCATGATCCAAACAACCTAAAATAGTGTTTACCCGGGTCAAGAAAATGGATTTTTATAATTTGTTTAATTTTTTTTTTAATAAATGTAGCAATAACTCCGAAATTATGGTATTTAGGTATAAGTAATAAAACATGAGAAATTATCAGTATTTCTTAGGGACTTCAAAACACAAAAAATATACAGGATTTTCCATTTGAAATAAGAAAGTTCATTAAATTTCCAGAAAAACGGAATATATGACAACAATGTAATTAGCACTATAATATCGGCCGCATTAGAAAACCCATACCTACCAAAAACTATAAAAATCGTATAAGCGGTTTTTGAGATAATTGAGTGTTTCCATACATAAAACTCACTCTGTATGCAATCAAAAAACGCTTTTTGGAAGTACATAAAGTTAATAAAAAGATTAATTTTGTTTGGATTAAAGTACATATCGATCTTGAACATAATGAGCATGTTGATATGCTGGCGAAAAAAAGTGTAAAAAATGGTTTGCCTAATAAACATCCTGTAAGTTTTTGTGGCAGTCTCTTATATTAAAATGAAATACCTCACAATTTGGAATGAATGTTGGTCACATCATACTTATACCAATCCTTCTAGGTACTGTAGTATACAAAAGAAAATACCGAATAGAACGTGGTTCCAGCCATATAATTTTTCAAGAAAATACATCACAACTATAACACGTCTTCGTTTTGGTCACGCCTGCTATCCCACACACCTGCATAAAAGTCGTGTTCTCGAAAATGATCGATGTACAAATTGTGAAAAAAAAGGTGATTTAGATCATATTTTTTTTTGAATGTCAAAAATATAAGAATGAAACAGATCGATTTATTCAGCAGCTACATAGACTTAATATACCAGCTCCGTTTAATATCCTTAGTATCTTGGCCAATGGACAAGAGAGTATGTATAATGCGTTGGTGATGTTTCTGTCAAGTCCCAAAATAGTTTTGTAGTGTCAAGTATTAAAAGTATATGTGTGTATATGTATGTGTATGTATGTATATAGAGAAAATATGGTGAGCAACTTGCACAGTCCATAGCAGGGCAGCTTTCGAATTGAGTAGGGAGCCGCGGAAGATAAAAGCAAAGAAAAAACTTGCTATGGAACTTTGAGGACCTCAACGTCTTGTTCTTCAAGATTATATGGTCTCCTATTATTATTCTTATATTATTATTCTTACCTTATTGTTATTGCTATTAAATTTTTGTAAATCGTTTTTGAACACACCTATGATGTTCAAAGGAGGCTATAATTAGCTTACCTTAGCTTAGTACCATCTCTTTATTTCAGTACATACATTACCTCTCAACAGCCATTGAACTAATTTTTCTTCGTTATTGATATTTTATGGACTTTACTTTGACATAAAGTCCATGCCAATAAAAAAAAAAGTTATTGGCGGAACTCGAATTTAAAAGTAGAACGTCCCATCCTAGCAAAGTTTATGATTGTGAAAGCTAGCAGGTTGTTTTTAAGTTTATTCAATAGCAAACTTTAGATTTATAATATGTCATAATAATATATACGTAAGTCCGACATGTACAACATGTCAAATGACAGGAATTATGTTGGTTGAAAACAGCAGTCTGACTTTTGCATGAGAGTTTAATGAAAGGGTAACAAATCAATTGCCAGTTCTGTTCAACAAAATACATGGGACGTTCTCGTATTCTGACGTTCGAAACCTGTAACCTGTTTCACAATTAAAACTTTCCCTGTTCCAGTGTTCCCGTACATCAAAGTTTGTCTGACTAGACCCCGTTAAGCTACTAACAAATTTTCAGCTTGCTATTAATAAATGTTTTTGTGGTACGCGGGATCCAGACCTATAAGCCAGACTTCTAATTTAAAGTTAAAATATATTAGTTAAATGCAGGATCTGTTGATTTAATTGCTTAATTTCTTTATCGCTAATTTTTATTATTTATTTAAATATCTTATCTAAACTATTTTAATGTAAGTGCATTGCTTTTCATTATTATTATCTTCTATAAATCGATGAATAAATAAGTCACATTATTAAAAAACCAAAATCGACAAATCCTATTTGCTGCGCCACTTAAGATTCCACGTTCATTTCAGTTGGCTAATTTGCAACATCCTGTAATATATATCCGCAATAGACTAGGGATCTAGAATATCTGCGGAGTTTTGAGGAGATTCATTTCAATAACATGAATAAATATAAGGTGGATCCCGCCGGCTCAGTCTAATGAGCGCCAGTTAACGTCCTTTCTCTGAATCACGACGCAATTGAAACAATTTGTGACTCGAAATAACATTAAAATCTGTCGCAGGAAAAACGTAAATCAGGCTTTGCATCCAACGCTGCTCCGCGCTCTTTCTTTCCCCCTCCTTCCACTCTTTATTATGTCTGGGGCATTCCTTTGGCGCTGAGAAGGACACTTCGAGGGATAGACGGATCACTTTATTACAAATGAAAATATTTTTCGAAAATTTCTTTATATTAAGGGGTGGTCTATTATATTCTTGCATTTTTACTTTTTTTATGTTTAATAGAAGACTACTACAGAAAAGAAGTTAATATTTATTAATTTATTTATTTATGCCCTTACTTAAAATTAATATTATCTTAACATATTATTATGTATATGCCTTAGAGGTGAAATAAAGTTTTTTTATAGACTTCGCACAACTCTAACAACCAAACTTCAAAATCAAACTCAAACTTCCTCCAATTGTTCTTGTTTCTTACCATGTTCTTCGCTTGCTTTTTAGTGACTCTTTTCCTGTCTAGTATGACAATAATTTCATCATCCCAGGTCTTCATGGGTCTCTGCCACTCAGTCTTTTTAAGTTTCTTCTCGCTTCCAAACTTGTTTCGGTGGTTTTTCTTTATCCATCCTAACCATGCAGCCGTACAATCTCAGCTGGGCTTCTTCGATTTTCTTCTTTATTGGTTGGACTTTAAGACATTCTCTTATTTCCTTGTTCCTTATCTTGTCTATTCTGGTCATAACTAGTACTCTTCTTAGATACTTCATTGCAATGCTTTGCAGTTTCTTCTTTATTCTGATAGTGAGCGTCCAACTTTTATATCCAAATGTTAAGATAGGTATAAAAACTGTGTTGTAGATGTTTATCTTGCCTTTTTTCGATAAGAATGTGCTCTTAATTAAATGGTATATGCGGTTTGCTCATATACCATATATATACCAAAGAAATAATTAAAGATGTTAACGTACTTAACAAATTTCCGATAGGAAGCGACCACAGATTAATCCGAGCAAGGACACAATTAAATGTCAACTTGGAAAGAACAAAGAAGATCTTCAAAACCTGTAAGAAGAAATGGATTCCCCAAGAAAACAACGACCTCTATGAAGATATTCTAACCAGACGTATACAAGACTTAGAAAACGAAATAGAAGACATCAAACTAGCAAATAATCTCATAACGAAGGCACTAAAAGAAACCGAAAGGGAGTGCTGCCCGACGGTCGTGACCCATAAAGAAAAATTAAGCCAAAATACCAAAGAGTTAATAAGTAAAAGAAGACAACTTACGGAAAAATACGACTTCAACTACACAACACTGAAGAAATTAAATAACGTTATCCACCGATCAATCCGAAAAGACATAAGAGAAAACAATACAAGAGAAATAACTCAAATAATTCAAGAAAACAAAAGTTTTGCTGCGAAATACGAATAACATTGGCAACAAAAATATGTACAGAATAAGAAACAAAGACAACAAGATTGCTACGGATAGAGCCGAAATCCTTAAGGTTGTCGAATCGTTTTATCGCGAAATGTATGAGAGCACCCACGCAATGCAAGATTAGCTTCTGCCCAAAATCACAAACCAGGGATCAGAATTAATGCCAAAATAACACCATACGAAGTTAAAAAAACACATTCAGAAATGAAAAATAATAAATTCCCTGGCGATGACGGAGTAGTGATCGAGGAAATCAAACAAGGTTGAAATAAAATTATTCAGGTTTTGGCCAAACTTTTCAATGAATGCATTTACCAAGGAAAATCCCTTCTCAATGGAACAATGCAGTCATTGTTTTATTGCACAAGAAAGGTGACATAACAGATCTAAAAAACTACCATCAGTCTGCTATCACACATATATAAACTTTTCACAAAAATTATCAAAAAAAGACTGTAGGCTAAGTTAGACTTCTATCAGCCTAGAGACCAAGCTGGGTTTAGATCCGGATATAGCACTAACGACCACTTACTGGTAATAAAAAACTTGATAGAGAAGTCGGCGGAATACAACAAATACATTGGCACTGATATTCGTGGACTACGAGAAAGCGTTCGATATCATAAACCAGCAAAAAATGTTAAAAGCATTGACAGAATCCCGAATAGACCATCGGTACACTAACATGATAAAATATATCTACCACAATGCAACGGCTCGCGTAAGACTCTCTGATCAACAAATTAATAAATTCTGTATGCAGCAAGGAGTACGGCAAGGAGACACCATCTCACCAAAGCTGTTCACAACCCTTTTAGAACACACTTTTAAGAAGGTAGATCTGAACGACTATTGTATCAATGTAAATGGAGAGAAGCTCAGTCATTTGAGATTCGCAGATGACATCGTCCTTTTTTTTTTTTGGAGGTCGTCTGACATATGTCTCCGATGGCACTGCAGCCTCATGGGCTTATTGTGCCAATGACATCGTCCTTATAGCCGATCGTATGGATGATGCAATAATAAGGTTGAACAAGTTTATCACGCTTCCTTAGAGGTCGGACTGTAGATTAATATCAACAAGACGCAAATAATGACTAATCTGGTGCTAAATCGTAATATTGTTGTTGATGGAATGGATATTGAGCAAACTGCATCTTATAAGTACTTGGGACATGAAATTCGGTTGGGAAGAGATAACCAGACGTGCGAGCTCCCACGTCGCATATAATTAGCCTGGGCAGCGTTTCGTAAACTGAGCTATGTATTTAAATCGGACTTACCCATATTCCTGAGAAGGAAAATCTTTGACCAGTGTGTATTGCCGGTAGGTACTCACTTATGGAGCGGAAACATTAATACTCACAAAAAAGGTCACTACCTTAAGATTCGCAAAACTCAGAAGGCTACGGAGCGCCAGATGTTGGGTGTCTCCCTGAGGGACCGAATCCCAAACGAAGAAATACGTTGTAAAACAAAAACAACGGACGCCGTCGGAAGAATCGCGTCGCTCAAGTGGAATTGGGTAGAACACGTCGCCAGACTGTCAGACAACCGATGGACAAAACGTATTGTCGAGTGGAGGCCACGAGAAGAAGCACTACGGAGCAGAGGACGACCAGCAACCAGATGGGCTGACGATCTGAAGCATATTGTCGGCAACTGGATGCAAGCCGCACAAAACAGAGAAAGATGGAAAATTCTGAGGGAAACCTATGTCCAGCAGTGGACGAGTACGGGTTGATGATGATATGCGGTTTGCTCTGCTAGTGTTTATTACTGTTTCTTGTATATCCCTACTCTCTAGTTTAACTCCCAGGAATTAGAAGGTTTCGACTTGTTCAAAAGTGTCGTTATTGATTTTAGTGTTTGTACGTCTATCTGTTTCTCCACATATCATGACCTTGGTTTTACTTTCCTTAATGCTCAGATTACGGTTTTACAAGTTTATCCCTCCACATTTAGAGGTTTCTCTTCTTGTCGGAAATCTATGAAAAAATTATGGATAGTTTTATTGAATTCCCATCCTTTTTAAATACGACCTAATGAATACGACAAATTACGTAAAATTTTTTGATGTTGTAGGAGCACAAATTGGTACTACATTTAACTTTTATTTTGGTCAATAACTGCATAAAATAAAACGATAAACTGCTAGTATTTATTTGAACAAATAGACAACAAAATAAAGAAATCTAATTCATACGTGTATTTGCAGTGTACCCTGTATAATATGATACTAGTAATGTTTGGATTATACACTAGTGGAATGTAGTAATTATTTTGGGAAAGCTCGGCATTTAAGACCGTTACTGTGCGACTTACCCATTTACAGTACTAAACAATTCATATTTGGATTGAACCTTGGCGCATTTGTGCAATATCCTGAGAAATGGAACTAAAACGCTTGTGTGTATATGTTGAACGCATGCATGTTTTGTATATGAGCTTCGGCAACAAACAATGGCATCTTGCAAACGTAGATAGTGTATTGCAACGCCGGGGTGGCTGTAGAGGAACGGTCTGGAGGCTTAAGTCATCAACCATTTCATCGTACATATACACTCTCCGTAGAAGAGAGGGATTAGTGTTTCCTAGTTTCGCTTCCTTTGATGTGGAGCGCGGGATGAAAGCTGGACAGACTGCGGTCGCCTCATTCAGACTTACAAACAGAATTATATTGCTAGTGACTTACCTGTTATTGTCAAGTTTCATTAGAATTACCCCTCTCTCAGATGCTCAAAGAGCATGAGTTGGAGCGCCAGTGCTTTCCGATGATGCGATGGAGACTTTGATGATATTAGCTCTTGCGAATTTATGAGCGGCCTAAGTGGGTGTGAGAGGGTAATAGGTTGACGGACATGCAATAAGGGCTAGAGAATAGCGTAACAATTTATTAAACCTAATTTACACTAGGAAATATTGAATACAGTCTTCCTATTTTAAATAAAATTATAAAAACCTTAAAAAAAACCAAGCACAAACCACAGTTTAACAAAAAAGTCGACATATAATAAGCACTTATATGTATATCTTTGAAATTTTTTCTGAAATAAGCGGAGGTTTTCGCCATCACCAAAAACTGTTGCTTAATATTTAAGAGCAATATTTTTATTTTTCGACCACTTTGAGGCGGGAGGGTGACTATGTGCCTCCTGAGATATGCCCTTTAACAGGGTCCAAAATAGCCCCCTTTCACCCAAAATTTGAAGAGCTATATCTCTGAGCCTAGTGGACTGATTTTAGTACACGATTCCTATTTTTTTCTTGTTATAATGTATGTTTGGAAAACAGCAGTTTCGCTGTCCTTAATTTTGAATCACATAAAATACGTAAAAGTATGACAAAAATTTTCGATGGTTTGGGGAGGGGGAATCCCTAAACAGTCCTAAAAAACAGTTTTTCTGGTTTTTGCAGGTGCAAATACTTTTGTAATACTTTTTGTTTTTGATAATACACAAAATAAAAAAATAAGACCTGCAGCTAACTCCAAAAATAAGTTATGGGCTTTTTTCGAAAAAATACATTTTGAGGGGTACACTCAACTTACAGGTCTATAAAAAATAGAAACGTTTTGTAATAGTTTCGTAAAATACAACTGATTGTATCCCACCCAGAAAATAAAACCAAAAAATGATGTTTATGTCGGTATGGTTTTTTGGCTCTCTTAATGTTTATAATTTTTTATTGAACGGATATTGAAAATATAATATGTACAACAAAAATTATAATTTAATTGAGTACAGCCTAAAATTTCTATGATTATTTCATTCATAGGATATTCTGACCAATAGAAAGCTACAGAAATAAAAATTAAACTGATTATTTTTTCATGATTTTAACTTCCAATCGTTTAGTAAGATATTTGATGACGTGTTTAATTCTGTCCAATCAGATTAAAATTGTACTGAGAATTATCTACTGTAGAAAATTACCGATAGAATTTTTTTAAATAGATTGTTTCTGTTTAATGGCAACTAGTTACCTAGTTTTGACAATTATCACATTTAAGAAAATATCCATAATATACGTATTAAAAAATAATCTTACGAATATCACACGACAGTAAGAATAAATAAGAAAATAATGCTTCATTTTTACTCAAATTTGTTGTCATTGGGCAATAGAAACGAGAGCCCGCAGGGCTCTCCTGTCTATTGCCAGACAACAAATTTTCGAAAAACTGTCGCATTATTTTCAATTTATTCTCACTTTGTTGTGATATTATACCCGATAATTTTTGATAATATCCCGTCATCAAGTATATTACGTCAGATGCCCTTCGTTGCTACCAAAAAATACATTCAGTGACATTAATGACAATTACTGTTTTAAAAGTTATAAAAGTAATGACTTTCAACCGTCAAATATTTATAACAACTATGTGTTTAACTGTAGTAATTTGTAGTTACATAAACAAATTACAATAAAATTTTGGTTTTGAATAGTATTATTCATGAAATAATCGCAGCAAATTGCACTCGATCTCTAAAATTATTATCGAATTGTTTCTCTCGTACCACTTTGACATAATTTCACACCACTTTCACATTTCACAAATTAAAACTGTCAAAGTGTCACTCGGGAAAAATTCGATAATTTTAGAGCTTCTTTTGTGCAATTACTACTGATTATTTCATTCATAGGAGATTTTGACCAATAGAAAGCTACAGAAATCTGAATTAAATCGATAATTTTTGATAATCTCCCGTCGTTAAGTATATTACGTCAGATGCCCTTCGTTGCTACGAAATAATACATTCAGTGACATTAATGACAATTAATGTTTTAAAAATTATAAAAGTGATGACTTTCAATCGTCAAATATTTATAAAAACTGTGTTTTTAATGGTACTTACATCAATAAATTACAATTTTTTTTTTGAACAGTTTTTTTCATGAAATAATCGCAACAAATTGCACTCGACCTCTGAAATTATTATAGAATTTTTGCTCTCGTGACACTTTGACATAATTTCACTCGCCTTCGGCTCGTGAAATTAAAACTGTCAAAGTGTCACTCGGGAAAAATTCAATAATTTCAAAACTCTTGTGCAATTACTACTGATTATTTCATTCATAGGAGATTATGACCAATAGAAAGCTACAGAAATCTAAATTAAACTAATAACTTTTTTGATAATTGCCCGTCGTCAAGCATATTACGTCAGATGCCCTTCGTTGCTACGAAAAAATACATTCAGTGACATTAATGACAATTAATGTTTTAAAAATTATAAAAGTGATGACTTTCAACCGTGAAATATTTATAACAACTGCGTGTTTAATTGTACTAATTTGTACTTACATAAATAAATTACAATAAAATTTTGGTTTTGAACAGTTTTATTCATGAAAAAATCGCAACAAATTGCACTCTGTCTCTAAAATTAATATAGAATTTTTGCCCTCGTTACACTTTGAAATAATTTCACGACCGAAGGCGAGGCCAACGTTCAGCAGTGGACAAAGATTGATAAATGTAATTGATAAATGTAATTTGCATATTGATAAATGTAATTCAGTAAAATAGATTATTTAATTAAACTATTATTTGAAAACAAATCCAATTTAGAAACCGAAACGTCACAAGGAGACCATCTACAATCCAGTCATTGTTTTTTTATGTCCCTTATTTCACCAGTTCCGTTTTCATCACCATAAACAACGCTTTTTAAAAATGGAGGTGTAATCTGACTCTATAAACTAAACATTCTCTTGTGAACTTTCTGCAGCCGTGTGTCTCCGAAAGGCGGTTCTAAGCATAATTACTTAGTTGACCGCCGAGGAAGCGGCGTTAGAGGGGGCGGCTGGGACCTATGGAACTGTACCAACAGAAGAGAGAAGGTAAAATACAGAGTTAGTGCGGTGCCCTGGCCGCCTATAAATATGTGATGCCCAGTAATATCATGTGCCAGCTGGACCAAATTGTTACGAATGGACTGTTGTGTTGCGATAGTGCAGTCGCTACACTCTAAAAATTGCACACTATGGTGGAGTTTTTTGCACATTAAAGTTACCAGAGCGTTAAGTTGACATATCTATGTAGCTTTCTCTTTACAAAAACATAAAAGTAAATAAGAAAACAAAAATCTATCTATAATTAGTTTGAAAATTATTGATAGGACAGTTTTTATAACACAGCTGATAATTACCTACGTAATGTTATCTTTTTCTTGTAGTGCCTATCTGTTTTGGATGTTGGTAACCTGTACTTTGCTAAAAAAATTTGTAGTTGTTATGTTTAAGAGTTTCCCAAACTTTTTTTCTCTCGTAGACCCCTTATCATTTTTTTCAAGTTTAGATCGACCCTTTGCTATTATTCACTTTGAAAGATTAAAATTTCTAACAGTAGGGAAGTACTTATAGTGCGAAAAAGTAAAAGAAACAACTCCTTTTCACGCTTTGATTAATTAAATTTAAATCAAAATAGAGTAACTGTTTATGAAAAAAAAAAAAAAATAAGTAAAAAATAAATTCGTTTAATGGGGGGGACCTTGATCAACATTTAGCATTCATTAAGTTAGATAATATATTCTAAAACCTCCTCGGTTTGATGGTAATGATGTAATGAGGTAATGATATCCAGCTTATTTCTTTTTTTTTTGTTGCACTGTTATGAGATTTATAACTGTACTGAAACCCTTTTCTACTAGACATGAAGACGGAAAAGCAATTAAAAACTTTCTCGCGGTCTTCCCATGATATGGGATAAGTAACAAGTATGTCTTTTAGAAGCCAGATTTGTTGATATCCATCTCTAAACTCTACGTACGTTCGTCGTTGGTGCTTATTCCAATCAATTTCTCGTGCAATGTAACATCAGTTTCTTCAATGTCTCCAAATTGAATGATAATCCATTGCAGTTCTTGCCATTCACCCCCATTTTCATCTCATAGACCCCCAATTTATTATTTTCACCCACGTAGACCCCTTGTAGGTTGCCATAGACCATTTACGATCGATAGAGACCACTTTGGGATCACTGTGTTAAACCATACCATACCATATTAATCAACCAGACAACGCAGACAACGCATGTCTAGTTGATTACAAGAAAGCGGTTCGTCGAATACACTACGCCAAGATGATGCAAATACTAAACGAAGCAGAAATTAATAACCAAAATTTGAAAATAGTTAGAAACCTTTACTGGAATCCGACTGCAAAACCTCAAAATTGAAGGTGAACACACAGAATACGTGAAAATCATGCGTGGAGTGAGGCAAGGCTGTATTTTGTCCCCTTAAATTTTCAATGCTTTCCACGAAACTGACAAAGGTATTCTACTAAATGGGTAACGTCTAAATAACATCAGGGATGCAGATGACACCATAGTATTTGCGGATAACCTAGAAGACCTGCAAGTCCTTATGAATAAAATTACATATTACAGTGAACAATATGGACTCAATATAAACGTAAAGACGACAAAGCTTATCATCATTAGCAAGAACAAGATAACAGAAGAGCAACTCTACATATACCACCCAAACCCCTGTAGAAAGTGTGTCGCACTACAATTACCTCGACACCATTATAAATGAAGAATGGACCAATAACTAAGAAATAAGAGCGCGAATTGTGTTAAGGTTTTTTATGCAACCTTCACAAGACATTTAAATACTTCAAAACCCCCCTGGTTACGCCTATGGTAGTTCCTATAAAATAGTTGGTTCGTTCGAAAAATCTGTCGTTCGATATTCTGTCTCTCAGTGTTTTCCCAGTTATTGACCTCAACGTTCTCATTTCTGATGTTCTCAGTATCCTCTTGGTTTCTGCTGTGTCACATCTTCTTTCTATCGCGTACGTCATGATCAGTTTTACACATTATTTGTATATGCGTACTTTCTCTTGCAGCCTCATATCTTAATTTCTCCAGATGACATCCCTAAGACATCCTGACACGTCTTCTTAGCCTTCTATCGTCCACGTTTGGACCTAGGCCTCTCCCAACTCCTTCCATCGGTCTCTATCCTGAGCAACATATTTCCAATTCTTTCCGGCTACTCTTTTAATATCATCAACCCATCTCATCTGTGGTCTTCCTCTCGGTCGTTTACTTTGGTAAGGTCTCCAATGTTGTATCGTGGCATTCCAACGTTGGTCTTTTTGTCTAACAGTGTGGCCTGCAAAGCTCCATTTAAGTTTGGCAACTTTTGTTGTTATGTCCTCGACTTTTGTTTTTGATCTTACCCAGTCGCTCCTCTTTTTATCTGACAGTCGTATACCTAACATTGCTCTTTCCATAGCTCTTTCTGTTGTAGCTAGTTTATTCATATTTGCCTTGGTTAGGGTCCAGGTTTGACACCCATATGTCATGATAGGAAGGATGCACTGGTTGAACACTTTGGTCCTCAAATATTGAGGTATTTTGCGGTTCTTAAGTATCCAACCAAGTTTTCCAAATCCTGCCCATGCTAGTCTTGCTCTCCTATTAATTTCCGCACTTTGGTTTTCTTTGTCAAGTTTCAGGATTTGGCCTAGGTAGATATATTCCTGGACTTTTTCTATCTCACTGCCATTTATAGTTATGCGTCTGGGGTCATCTGTGTTTGTCATTATTTTTGTTTTCTTCATGTTCATTTTTAGACCGACGTATTGGGAGCTGCCTGCGAGTTCCTCTATCATAATTTGCAGTTCCCTCGAATGAACTCGCCATAATCACAATGTCGTCAGCGAATCTGAGGTGATTTAGCTTCTTGCCATTAACGTTAATGCCATAGGTTGACCAATTTGTCGTTTTGAAGACGTCTTCTAGTGCTAGGTTGAAAAGCTTTGGCGATATTACGTCTCCTTGTCTCACGCCTCTCTTAATAGGGATGGGATTTGTATTTTCGTCTAGTTGTACTATCATAGTTGCATTTTCATATATATTATGTATTAGTTGTCTATATCTCGAATCTATTCTGCAATTATTAATAGCTTGTTCTATGGCTCACATCTCGATACTATCAAACGCCTTTTCATAGTCTACGAAGGCAAGAACATGTAATTGACACGTAATTGGCGTTATTTGCTTGCTTTCTGACGCTCTCTTTAACATCTCCATAACTACATATTTCGACTCCCAGATATTGTAATCTCGAGACTTAGTTCAATTCTCGTTCAATTAGTTCGTTATTAATGACTAATTTCCATCTTATGGGTTCCCTTGACACTACCAAGGATTTTGTCTTAGCTGTTGATATTTTCATGTTGTAGTTCTTCGCCATTTCATTGAAAGTTTGTACCATCGTTAGTACCATGTAGTTTATCCTCGTTATCGGAGATTAAGATTGCGTCATCAGCATAACAGAGGATTTTTATTTGTTTTACTGCCATCTTATATCCTTTTCCAGTATCTTTAGTGTTTTCTATGATTTTGTCCCTTAATAAATTAAAAACAATGGACTCAAGCTACCCCCTTGTCTGATTCCCGAGTTGATTTCTACTTCCGATGTTAGTTCATTCTCGACTTTTATTCTGGTTTTGTTCTTCGTATCTAATCTGTTCTTTGCCTTTAATTATCCTTATCATCTTGTTGGGCTGATTTTTCTCCTTTCGCAGTCTTAGCACATCTTCCAATCTTACACGATCGAAGGCCTTAGTCAGATCTGTAAAGCATCTAAATGCAGGTTTATTATATTCCAGTGCATTCTCACCAATTTGTCTGGCTATAAATATGGCGTCTATTGTGGATCTATTTTTCCGAGAACCTTGTTGTTCCTCATTCCTCACTGTGTATTCTTCATTTATTTTATTAGCAAATATTTTTGGTCAAAGTTTAAGAGTTGTGCTCAGCAAGGTGATGGTAGGGTAGTTGCTAGGGTCTTTGCTGTTTCCTCTCTTGTGTATGGGTATTGTTATACTTGTCCTCCACTGGTCTGGTACACGCTGGCTACATATTATTTCTTGAAATACTGTACAATAGATTTTTATTGGGAGCAAACGTTCTTTTTCATGTAATTGCCATTTAAAATATGTCTTATTTTTAAAAGCCACCGCCCTTATATACCATGACACTAATGACAACTGTTTCATAAAGTCAAGAAGGCTAAATTCTAACAGTGTTGCCATAGTTATATAAAATATGTTTTCTTATGAAAAATAAAATCTTTCGATTTTAAATAAGGTGATCATTATACTTTTCTTCTGATCAAAATAAAAAAAATCGTAGAAAAACTATAGTATTCGTGAGTAATACCCATCATCGTGAGTAATAGCCATCATTACATGCTCGTTGGATAATATACTAATTTCCACCCTGGACAAAGAAAATATTCTTAGATATATCTGAAGAGAATTTTTTGTGTAAGCGACCGATCTAGGATAGCGTCCACATTCAACGATAGTGACTACTGCAACGACTCTCAGGAATTGCTCTAAAATTATTTCACGCAACCGTTTGTTCTTAGAATGGCACACAAACGGCTGCTACCGCCGACTCTCTAATTACAACATAAATATGATGTTACTCTTTTCATAAAATAAAGAGATACAAACACACCTCCTGCAAAAATTAAGACAATTAGTGGTGGGAAATTATTCTGCATTGTTAAATTAAGTATGAGATGTGAAATGCTAAAGAGAATATTAGGCAGTTTAAAGGTTTGTGTTTTAAAAATTAAAGTAAATGATCCTGTCAAACAGAAAAGAATAAAATTATACAGTAAAACCTGTCAATAACGGTCACTAAAAATGACAGAACTATTGGCCAGTATAAAAAGGTGGCCGCTAGTACCAGGTTTTGTAGTCCACAAATTTTGGTTTGGGGAACTTTGAAACTAGCCGGCTAGTTCAGGTGGCCGGTTTTGACAGGTGGCCGTTAACACAGGTTTTACTGTATTTCATTATTTATTCAAACACAGTTTATTTTTCTTTCGGTGTGATATTTCGTATTATTCATCATCATCACTAGCATCACAGGTCTTTATGAGCCAAAACCTTCTTCAAAACAATCTTCCATTGACTCCTGCCTCTGGAAACTCTTCTACATGCTCTAACTACAACATATTTTAGATCATCATTTGTTATCTAAGTCTCGGTCTTTTTATGGCTCGTTTTCCTATTGGACCTCTTCGGTCAAAAACTTTTCTGGCAGTTGCACCTTACTCTTGCCAGACTATCCACCTAAGGCATGCTACACTAATAAATTTTACAACCTAGGTTTTAGAGGAGATTTCTTGGACTGGATAGCAGACTATTTAAGCAATAGAAAAATGTTAGTTTCATATCAGAAGTCTACTTCGACAGTTTACAATATTGATAAAGGAGTCCCTCAAGGATCTGTTTTAGGACCTCTTATATTTATGCTTTTCATGAATTATCTTCCTGATTACATTAAATCTCGTGTCATTACTATTTACGCAGATGATAGTGCACTAGCGATCTCTGCGCCTAGTAAAGAGGAACTTATATCATTTTCCAACAGTGTTTTTAAGTCATTTGTAGATTGGTTCAAAGCAAATGGATTAATAGTGAACGTTGATAAAACTAAATTTTTATATTTTCATTCCCAAAATGTTCTTAGCAATGTATACTCATTATCATTTAACTTTGACGATATACTTTTGCATTGGCGTTTGTATTGGGATGGACTGAACAAGTTAATGCAATAAATACAAAATTAAATAAATCCTTTTATACTATTTCTATAATAGAAGACACTATGCCGATATCAACACTGATCAATATCTTTTACGGTCTTGTTTACAGTCATATGAGTTACAACATACTACTGTGGGGAAATTCTATTGACAGCTGTAAAATTTTTGTAACCCAGAAAAAATTATTCGAAAAATATTCGGGCTAAAATTTCGGGAGACTTGTAAACCAACGTTTATAAAATACAAAATAATCTCATTCTATAGTCTGTACATTTACCACCCTCTTCTGTTTGTCAAAGAAAATTTAAATCAATTTGAAACTAATGCTCATCGACATGATTACCATACAAGAAATTCTAATAAGCTCCGAATACCCCAGCATAAAACATCAAGATTAGAAAGTAGTTTAAGATTTATGGGAATGAAATTGTACGATAAACTTCCCCACGAAATGCAGGAGATTGCTTGTGTTAACAGTTACAAAAATAAAATCAAAAATTTATTATTAGCCAAATGTTACTATTCAGTCAAAGAATTAGTCCTGTCGCCAGGGGGGGTATAATGGTCTCCTTAATTCAGATGGACTTACCAAAGTCTTTTTTATGTACTTTGACCCGTAGAACACGAATTTTTTGGGTAACAGTCGATCCGGATGTCGATAAGATTGTTATAAACAAAGAACTTGAGGAATCACATAACAGTGATTTTTCTCAAAACAAAACATTTTTTTGTATTTTTTGGGCCAATCTAAGCAAAAAATGATTTTACAAGTTTTTTCGTAGGATGCATAGTTTTCGACATAAACACGATTGAACTTTCAAAAAATCGTAAAATTGCAATTTTTGACCTCGAATAACTTTTGATTGAAAAATAAAATAGCAATTCTGCTCACCGCATTTGAAAGTTTAAGTCAAATTCTATCGGTTTTGATTATTTGCATTGCTAAAAATTAAGTTTTTATTTGTTTAACAAAGCCATAAACACATAGTGTTTCCCGTGCCCAATGCATGCGTTTTAATGTACATAATCTACGTACAGATTGTATGTATGCGCGCCTACTCGTTCGATTTCAAATGAGAAATGCATTGAAAACATCATTCAATCACTGTGTTTATTGCTTTGTTTAACAATAAAAAAATTAGTTTTTAGCAATAAAATTAATCAAAACTGATAGAAATTGACTTGAACTTTCAAATGCGATAAGCAGAATAATTGTTATTTTATTTTTCAATCAAAAGTTATTCGGGTTCAAAAATTGCAATTTTTTGATTTTTTTAAAGTTCAACCGCGTTTTTGTCGAAAACTATGCATCCTACGAAAGAACTTTTAAAATCATTTTTTGCTTAGAATGGCCCAAAAAATACAAAAACATATTTTCTTTTGCGAAAAATCGCTGTTATATGATTCCTCAAGTTCTTTGTTTATAACAAACTTATCGACATCCGCATCGACTTTTGCCCAAAAAATTCGTATTCTACGGGTCAAAATACATAAATACGGGTCAAAATACAACGCCGTTGTACCCCCACTGGCGACAGGACTAAATTCCTTGAAGATACTCTATAAACCACTATTTTATTTTTTTATATGTAAATTATTTTGTATATTAGTCCATTCTTTCACGGTTTTTGCTCTAAATTTTAAAGAACCGCTTGGATTGACATGAAATTTGACATACGTATAGCTTACATGTCAAAGAAAAAAAGTGATATTATGCCGATGTGTGCTTTTGCCCTGGGGGTGACTGTCACCCCCTCTTGGGGGTGAAAAAATATATGTCCAAACTAAGTCCGGAAATGGGTAAGCTGACTTATTTTAAGTAACTTTTGTTCTATAGAGCTTTTTCGCCAAGTCAACACTTTTCGGGTTATTTGCAAGTAAATATGTTCATTTTTCAACAAAATGACCACATTTTTAGACGGTTTTTCGCAAATAACTCAAAAAGTAGGTATTTTGTTGAAAAAACGTTCTTAGCAAAAATATAGTCTATAAAAAATCAAAAAAATGGTGTACGCGTTAGGTCAGTGGATCTCGTAAAACCAGAGTTATAGCCAATGAAAAATAGATTCATATTCACCAAATTTCAAATAGAATAATTCGACGTGAAATATCCAAAAAATTAAGCACTTTTTGGGGAAAACCTATTATAACTTTTTTAAAGTGTTTAAAAAAAGCTTTATTTCTGTTTTTACAAAAAGTTTCTAGCATTCAACTTAAGCAAGTTACGCTCAAAATAAAGTTGGTCCCTTTTGTTTTTGCAAAAAAAATCGGGAAGACCACCCCCTAATTAGCAGCTTAAATTAAATTAATCGTTACCGCTCCACAAATTATTTTACTTATGTTGTGTTTATATGATCTGTAAGTTTCATCGATTCAAAGTGCTTCTTTTTGAAAAAATTTGGTTTTAAATTAAAATTTTTAAAAATTTAAATTTTGAAAAATATGCTTTTTTTCAAAATAACTTAAAAATTGTTAGAGATACCAAAAATCTCGAAAAACAAAAAACGTCAGATTTGCTTTTCTGAATATCATGTATTTTTTTGTTTTTCTGTTAGACAAAAATTGATTAAGATTTGGTGTTTCTAAATTTGCATACATTCGTGATAAGTGACTCGTTCAACCCCTTTTAACTACAGCCCTTTCAATAATAAGGACTTTGAACCGATGAAACTTACAGATCATATAAACAATATATACACGAGTCAAGAAACTTGTGAAGTCGTAACGAATAAGTTCATTTAGGATACTAATTAGGGGGTGATTTTCTTGAGTTTTTTTACCAAAACCAAAAGGGACTAACTTTATTTTGAGCGTAACTTGTTTAATTTTGATCCTAGAAATTTTTTTTATAAAACAAAAATGAAGTTTTTTTTAAACACTTTAAATAAGTTGTAATGAGTTTTCCCCGAAATGTGCTTCATTTTTGGTTATTTCACGTTAAATTATTCCATTTGGAATTTGACGAATATGAGCCTATTTTTCATTAGCTATATCTCTGCTTCTACTAGGTGTAGAGATGTGATATATACACCATTTTTTAAAAAATTTTACAGGCTATATTTTTACTAAGAATGTTTTTTCGACAAAATACTTACTATTTGAGTTATTTGCGAGAAACCGTCTAAAAGCGTGGTTATTTTGTTGAAAAAATGAACATGTTCACTGCCAAATAACTCGAAAAGTATTGACTTAGTGAAAAAACTCTATAGACCAAAAGTTACTTAAAATTAGCCAGTTTATCCATTTCCTGAGTTTCTTTGGACGAATATTTTTTCACCCCCAAGAGGGGGTGAAAACCACCCCCAGGGCAAAAGCACACATCGGCACAATATCACTTTTTTCTTTGACTTGTTAGCTATGTGTATGCCAAATTTCATGTCAATCCAAGCGGTTCTTTAAAATTTAGAGGTTTTGCAATAATTTACCGTTAAAGAACGGACTATATGTCTAAATACGTTATCTTATACATATGTTATTATGGTTAGGTACCTATATAAAATTTGTAACTTAACAATGTTAGCCTGTAACAACTATTCTACAACGTAGAATCATCTGTGTAACCTGTCCTATTTTCTGCCCTGATACGAGTCACAGGAAAAAATAGTAGGGTATTAAGTCAATTTCCACTATGCTCCCAAACTGTGGTTTGATTAAATGATTGCGACAAGGCCATGCTAATAGCAACCATTCTTACTGCTATATTGATTAGAGAAAAAAATTAAAATTCAACGTATCTTAAAAGGGGTAGTCGATTTCAAAATGGCCATAAAAGTAAGAGGTGTTCGGACTGGGAACACAAAACATTATTAAAAAAAAGCTGGCATCTATATACAGGGTGTTTAGAAACTCTACCGACAAACGAAGACAGGAGATTTCTCAGATAATTTTAAGATAATTTAACCCAATTCACCTAATCTGAAAATGCTTCCTAAGGGAGCTATAGCTCTTTGAAGATGGCGTCATGCAATTAGTTTTTCTTAAATACCTCCAGAATGCTTTTATTTAGAAAAACGAAGATTGGTATGATTATTTACTTTCCAGAGTTGGATGTATTTCATCCATTACGAATTTCTAGTACCGGTCATAGGCGTGCGTTTTGGGTAGGGCAACGGTTATTTTATCGCATAACTTTTTTGTCTTTAACTTTTAAGCATTTCTGACACTTTATTATAAAATTGTGAGTTATTCTAGTACTAAAAGGTACTTTTGCTTTAAGTCGGTAGGACACACCGTTTTGTAGAAAAATCGATTTGAAAATTTTTCGTTTTTGGCATTTGAAAAAAAATAAAAATTTTTTTCAAAAAACGATGTATTTTACCAACTTAAAGCAAGAGTGACTTTTAGTACTCGAATACTTCATAATTTAATAATTTAGTGTCAAAAACACTTAAAAATTAAAGACAAAAAAGTTATGCTATAAAATAACTGCTGACCTACCCAAAACGAACGCCTATGACCTGTACTAGAAATTCACAATTAATGAAATCGATTCATCTCTGGAATATAAATAAATGTACCAGTGTTCGTCTTTCTAAAAAGTTTTTTTTTTATTTTTTTTTTGATAGATATTCAAAAAACGAAAAATTTTGAAATTGCTTTTTCTAGAAAGTCCTAGGCTTATGGACGTTGTATCTTTAAATAAAAGTATATTGTAGATTCAATGTTTTTCCTAAGTTCGAGAGTTGGTCCTTTTCCCGTCCCTTAAGGACCAACACGACACAAGAGTTGCCAAAATGAATTGTGGCATAGAACTATAGAAATTTTATATGCATGTGAATAGATTAGCTAAATCGTTTCAATAGTGCTTTTCATTCACAGTCATTTGTTTCGAGCTTCTGTCATATGTCACATAATACTAATATATCTAGGTCATACGTTATTGATATAACCAAACCAAAAGACCAAATACAAACCAATATTGATATAACCAAATACAAACCAAAGACGTATGACGTAGATATATTAATATTGTTTGACACATGACAGAAGCTCGAAACAAATGACAATCTATGAAAAGCCCTGTATGTGTAGAACTATTCTGTGATCAAATGTTGCGACAAGGTTATATTTACTAATAAAACCATTCTTAGGGGTATTTTTGGTAGAGAAAAAAATTAAAATTCAACGTATCTTAAAAGGGGTAGTCGATTTTGAAAACGGCAATAAAAGTAAAAGGTGTTCGGACGTTTGCTGGAACGGGAACACAAAAACATTAATAAAACAAAAGCTGGCATCTATATATAAATACGAATGTAACGTTGGTCCGGCGAAAAGGTCGTAATTAATAAAAGGAAGCCGGCGTCTGGCCGGCTTTAAATTACCATCGAACGGCCGTTAGGGCATTAATGCCACCCTTCACATCGACGACTATTTATATTAAAGAGTGGAAATTAAATCTGAGATATTCAAGGCGGGCATTAACGAAAGGTCTGTAGGACCGTTACATACGGTCACAAACGCATATAATACAGCAGTAAAAGTGATTTGTGACATCGGCCGGCCTCCGCATTGCAAATCCTGCCTCCTATTCTTCTGCGGCGGCAGGATTAGTCCTGGACCAATTATTATTCCGTACGTTCCGATATTGCTACCGCAGGACGACCTGCTAAGGTGTTACGACCATTGGCGGAGTCGTCTCCTGCAATAAATTAATTATAATTATTTTTTCAGCAAATCTTCAAAAGCAATTGTTGACATAATTTTTGAATTTGCGGTCTTTTGTGCATATCTTGTGTCTAGTAATTAGTTTTATATTTAACTCACAAAAAGCAATACAAATATAATTATCATTATAAACAAATACAAGATGTATGGTTGTTTTCATGAGCATTTTTCAGTGCGTCACAGTTTTTCGATTTCTCTCTAACGCATTAAATTGTATGTGACAGAAAAAACGCACGTCTTTGATTACATTTCGTCGGTGACATTTATAACATTTAATCTAGTTGTCAATAGATGGCGCTAATAATATAATATTAAATAATATTATATTATTCTATATAAAAAAATTTAATCTGTACAATTTATAAGACTATACAAATCAAAGAAAATACCATTTTATAAATGCAATAAACACAATTGATTTGTTTTTATACCAAATTGCAAATACAATTACGATACTCTTCTTCAAGTGACATCTCCGCAACAGAGGTCGGCAATCATCATAGCTATTTGGACTTTGGTGACGGCTGCTCTGAAAAGTTCATTTGATGTACATCCATACCATTCTCTCAAGTTGCGTAGCCACGATATTCTGCGTCTCCCTATGCTTCTTTTTCCTTGAATCTTCCCTGCATAATGAGTTGGATCAAGTTGTATCTCTCTCCACGTGTAATATGTCCAAGATATTCCAATTTTCTGGTTTTGGTTGTATTTAAGACTTCCACTTTTTATTTTTCTTTCTCAGAACCTCTTAGTTTGTTACGTGTTGTGTCCATTATATTTTCAGAATTCTTCTATACACCCACAACCCGATTGATTCTAGTTTTTTCATTGATGCAGCATTCAAGGTCCAAGCTTCCATTCCGTAAAACAAAGTCAAGAAAACATAGTACCTAGCCAACCATACTCCTAGCTCTAACTTCAGATCTCGTATGCAGAGCACTTTCCTCATTTTGTTAAAATTCGCTATAGCCTTTTCTATTCTAATTTTAACCTCCTGGAAGTAATCTTCTGTGGAGTTGATCATTGTTCCAAGATATGCGTATTGGTCTACTCGTTCGACATTGGTTCCGTTTATCAGGAGTTTCTTGATATTTCTTTTCGTTATAGATATTCTCATAAATTTTGTCTTTTTGATGTTCATTGTTAAACCGTGTTCTTGGCTGTACATCGCTATTCTGTTCATCAGTCTCTGAAGATCTTCAATATTTTTGGCTAAGACGACAGTGTTATCCGCATATCTAACGTTATTAATGGGAACTCAGTTCACCTTTATTCCAGCTGTTTCACCCTCAAGAGCTCTTTTTAGGATCTCTTCCGAGTAGGCATTAAAAATAACTGGCGACAATACGCATCCCTGTCTCACCCCAGGTCTAATCTGGTCTAACTTCAACTAGCAATCTACAAATATACGAAGAAGAGTTCAACAACAAATGCTTATTTGCTTAAACTACAACAAAGAATAGAAAAACAAAAGGTCACACAGAAAGATGATATAGATAGACGATAGTTAGCAAAAACTTAAGAACAAACAGCTTTTTTGCTGCTGTTTTTATTTTGATCTTGTTTGTTGCTTTCTTCACTGTGTTGAAGTTTGCTATTGACGACAAGAAAAAGGAAAAATAAAATCTCAAATAAGAAAAAGCGTACCCAGTGCTTTCTAGAGAAATTACACACAAACCTTATGCACACAAAGTTTTCCAGAGAGTATAGCTTTGCGAATTAAAGAAAGAGTTGTGGATATTCATGATATAATAATAATAATAAGAAAGCTTCTCAGCGAAAAGTAACAACGCACCTCACAAAGGCACAAAAACACCATCCCAAAAGTGCAGTAGATAGAACGACATTACCACGGAATTTAGAAGAAAGAGGACTTATGGATATAGGTGAGCAATTAGACAAACAAATTGATAACTTAAGAACTAATTTTCAGATGCAGGCTGAGACATCTACTCTACATCGCGCTATCTATGCAGTAGATGACACAACACCGATCAAACTGAGGGAACTAGAAATGCGCATAAACCACCTCACTAAAGACGAAAAAATGCCCATCTGGATGGGTAAACCTCTACACGGGCGACATCCCAATGGGGTCAGCCAAGACTATGTCGACAATACAGCGTCGAAATATTGGTTAACATCAGGAAGGATGTTCCCTGAAACGGAGGGATCATTACTGGCCATTCAGAATCAGGTTATACCAACCAGAAATTACCTGAAATATATCGTCAAAGACCCTCAGGTTCAAAACAACAGATGTCGATATGGATGTCAAGCCCAAGAAACCATTCAACATATTACCGAGGCTGTCAGGCATTTGCTGCAACTGAATACAAGGAACGGCATGACTCAGTTGGAAAGATCCTTCATCAACAGATCGCTATCAAACTGGGACTTCTCCAAACGGACCATCTCCCATATTATCAATACGTTTCTAAGAGTATACTTGAGGATGGCAACTACAAGCTATACTGGGACCGCAGTGTGCTCACAGACCAAACAGTGGCACATAATAGACCAGATCTTGTACTAGTTATTAAATTAACAAGACAAACAACACTGATTGATGTGGTGATACCTAACAACAATAATCTACGTAGTAAATTTACTGAAAGTTCGCTAAGTACAGAGATCTGGAAATTCAAATACGGAGACAATGAATAATGTGAAGTACCCAAAAAATACCGATTATTATGTCTGCTACTGGAGTCATTCCGAAGACCCTCCTCGAAAGTATCAAAAAGCTGGGTGTGAATGAACATCTTTATAAGACCATGCAGAAAGCTGTACTACTCGCGACGGCCAGAAGTGTACGAAAATGTTTGGGAGATACACCTGCATACCAAGTCACCAAGGGCTCTATAACATGGAAAGAGTCCCACCAGAGCTCAATCCTTTTGATACCGTAGGTATCTGGGATGAGTCAATTTTTCCCTTACAGGGAGTGTGAGCCGTATGGCTAAATCTGGATAAAGCTGCTTTCCCTCAATATTAAAACAAGCTACTCATTTGGTATTATCAGGTGGTCAAAAATAGATATAGAAAATATTCAACGGAAAGCAAGAACACTTCTCAAAAAGGCACAAAAACATCATATCCGCAGTGCAGTAAAGAGAACAACATTACCGCGGTATCTACGAGGAAGAGGACTCTGGTGTCCTCTATACGATGGATATTGGTAAGCAATTGGATAAACAACTTAAGAACTTATTTTCTCTCGCAGGCTGAAACATGTATTTTACATCGTCTAATCTGCGTAGTAGAGGACTCAACGCAGCTTAAAGTGAGGGAAAAAGAAATGCGTATAAACCACCAATCTAATCAAAAAAAAATCAGTATCTGGATTGGTAAACCTCTGCACGGGCAGCATCTCAATGAGTTCAACTAAGAATATGTCGACAATAGAGCGTCGAACTATTGGTTGGTATCAGGAAAGATGTTTCCCGAGACAGAGGGTTTCGTACTTGCGAATCGGGATCAGGTTATCCAAACTAGAAATTACCTGAAGTACATTGTCAAAGACCCTCAGGTCCAAAGCGACAAATGCCGATATGGATGTCAAGTCCAAGAATCCGTGTAACATCTTATCGGGGGTTGCCAGGCGTTTGTCGGAACTGATTATAAAGAACGGCACGACTCAGTAGGAAAGATTCTTCACCAAGAACTAGCTAACAAACTTAGACTTCTCCAAACCGATCATATTCCTTATTATCAATACGTCCCTGATAGAATGCTTGAAAACGAAAACTATAAGCTATACTGTAATCACACTGTGCTCACAGACCAAACAGTCGCATACAATAGACCGGATCTCATACTAGTTAATTAACTTACTAGGCAAACAACATTAGTAGAGCTGGCGATACCTAACAAAAATAATCTGCGTGCTAAGTACAACGAAAAAATTGCCAAGTATAGAGATCTCGAAATACAAATAAAAAGACAATGGAGAATGGAAAGTACTCAGACAATACCTATTATTCTTTCTACTACTGGAGTCATTCCGAAGAAAGTCATTGAAAACATCAAAAAGCTGAGTTCAAATGAACATCTTTACAAGACTATGCAGAAAGCTGTGCCACTCTCGACGTCCAGATGCACGTACGAAAATTTTTGGGAAATACTCCGGCGTACCAAGTCACCTAGGGCTCGATAACACGGAAAGAGTCCCACCATAGCTCAATTCTTTTGGTACCCTAGGTATCTGGGATGAGTGAATTTTACCCTTAGAGGAAGTGTGGGCCGTATGGCTAAATTTGGATAAAGCTTCCTTCTATCAGATGCGACCTGTTGTGAATGGGGATGCTCTCAGAGTATTCTTAGCACCTTTACCCAGATGGTAGCAGAGCAGGGATATCTGCTGTGGAACAAAAACTGACACCTGGCAGTAGGTGTAAAATGCAAGCCGACATAAAATGTACTGAATAATTAATAGTAGGGGAGAAAAGTATGCTAAATGTGCAGTCACTCGAGCGCTTTGTGGACTTATTGGGTTGTGAAGAGTAGGTTCTAAAACCAAAAAAGTTAAGTAAAGTTTTCCATTTTAGTGTGGACTTTCCATTTTTAATTTAATTTTCCATTTCCAACAATCGTTTTTTCCGATTATAGCGCCATCTGTCCATAATTCGAAAAAATGTTTCAAATAAAAGTTACTTATCTTTACGTAAGGAATCCGAATCTGCAATAAAAAATGGGGGCTCCTATTTAAAATCTTAAAGTAACCCCCCATCCCACGTCCATGGGGGTCGTGTTTGGTGCCATTCGATAGATTTTTCAAACATATTGAATAAGTGTATTTTTCAGTTTTTCGATCTGATGTTCATTTCGCGAAATATCGCGGGATTCGTATTTAAAATTTTAAATTTACCTCCTACCCCTCTCCGTGGACAGTCGTGTTTGGTATTATTCGAGAGATTTTTGAGAAATATTGAGAAGGAATTTTCTAGTTTTTAGATCTATCGTTCATTTCGCGAAATATTCGCTTTTTTCTTGTGAAACTTTGTGACTCACCCATTTCCTTGCCCCGCCCAAATCGTCAGATTTTTGAAATATACACTGTTTGGCATGAACTTAACTTACCTTATCTTAATCTGACGATTTCGACTTTTTCTAAGGATAGATTTTTTTCGGCCCCCCTTAACGAACTCCCCTGCATTAAGAGCCAATATTACGGTAGAGGTACATCTGCAGGGTACAAGGTTTCTCCCAATGTGATAATCTGACGCGCTCGAGTAACTGCAAAATTCCCCGCTTGGGCTCCCCTACCATAATAAAATCTAGAAGCTCTGCCTCAGAATGGCTAGGGTACATCTGAACGTGGCATTATGCATGGGACTTCGGTGGCAGGTTGTTGATGAGGAGGGCCTCTATTGCACAATCAGCTACAGTCAACAACAGCAAGAGCTTCACTCGCCGAGAGTGTTACCCTGAACTAGAGTATCAGCTTTAAATGTAAATCATCGTAGAAATAAATTGGAATTTACCAGAAAGAACCTTGACTGGAATGATGATGAGTGAGAGCGAGTATTGTCCACAGATGACCATGACTATGTCTTATTCCGTGACTTTTTTTGCAATAAAATATTTGTTATTTTCCTCTGCTTGAACTTTCATATCTGTTTGTAGTTTTAGTTTAGTTGATTTTTTTATCAAAATACTTTGAACACCGATAAAAAATTTCAACAACCAATTGTTCATTGGGTAATTTCAAATTACTCAATGTACAATTTTCGCCTGCATATCTTCTCTGCTCTTCACGTTTCTCCATGAAATGTTCTTTATCATCGAACTGTATGTCCGTAAATACTTTAGATGTTATTGTTCCAGATCTACTATACTTCTTGTATTAAAAGTCAAATTTAGGCAAAAAACTGCTACCGATCGACGAATTTTCTTTAGCTTAACGCCTCGAAAACTATTGGCCATTGGCATGGAACACTTGGTTTCGATCAGATAATGTAATAATTTGTAGTGTATGTTTTAAGTAAACATCTTTTTACTTAGTAAAGTCGACTTCATTTGTAACGGTCCACCCGTTATAATATCATTTTTAGCGCTGTAATTATTTAAAAAAAAAATAATTTCTCTTGATCGCTTAATCAATTTCTTAATTTTCTCGTAAAGGACTTCTCATGTGACGTCACACTGTACGGAACATAGTTGTTGAACCGTTCCTTGTCATTTAATTCGTATTCCGTGAGAGTTTGACGTTTTGCTCGCTGACTGTGGGAGGAATGAGAGACACTTGGCCGGTGGCTGCGAGGTTGACAGGTTGGTGTTGGTAGTTAGTACCATAGAATGGCGGTTGATTTCATCAAAATTAATTTTTATTTCAACTAAGTTTGAAAGTATAGTAAAAAGTTACCACCACTTGTTTCCTGGAGTACGGGTTTCCTGGAGTAAGGATGGGAGTACCATCAGTGGAAGAGGAATAAAAAAATTAACCGCCATTTGGAAGAAAGCTAACCCTCATGTGAAGTCGTACCCACCTTGACCACCTAGGGAAGCCACTTTGACCTTATTGCAGCCACCGCCAAGTCAACCTGGGAGTATGTCATTGGGAGCAAGCTTTGGGGAGCATTCCAACTCAATTTTCGTCTTCGCACCTGGGTCTACAGGAGGCATGATTTTGCATCATCCTGATGCTCATTTCTGAGGATGCATCAGCAACCTCTTTAGGAGTCGTTTGGGAACAATTAGTGTGGTGATAAGAGTAACTGGGGTTTTTATATTTCAGACATTTATGTGATACATTATGTTTATTAATTACTTTTTCAGATTTAGCGTACCTTTTTTTTATATGACATACTTGTATACATATGACATATTTGAATGTTAATATTTGGTTCCCAAACTATTGTAGCTCTGGTAAGTTACTTGTGTACACAAGGTAATAAGCCTAGAAAATTAGGTTTTTATATTTTAATATTGGTTTGATATTTATTTTTTGTAATATTACTTGCTTGTTTCCCAAATATTTTCTTATTTATTCGCTTTATTTCATTTGTTCGGTTAATTCGTCGTTACTTTATTTTATTGCATTTGCTCGGGTAATTTTGGTCATCGATTCGGTATTTATCTTAACTTCATTTCTATAACTTTCATTCATTGTATATTTAACTTTGCTTAATTCATTTAGTATTTTCCCTTAGTTAGGCTCATGCCTATTTATATATATTTATTTGCATTATTTTCATCTTCGTCGGTTTCAATTCAGTTGTACGTAGCAAGCGTACTATAACCATTTGGTAGAAGACTCATGTTAGTTTTACCCTATATGTAAGAGGTATTTATATAATTTTGTAATAGATAACATTATTGTAGTTATCTCAAATATAACTTTTTGTATAACTTATATCATTTTAGAGTCACATGATATGCACTTTGTGTAACTCAGAGATTGTCAAAGATCTAGTAGTTATTTTTAATAAATATTTACTTATTTTGTACATCAATTATTTTATTACTCCTTTATGTTCATTATTACAGGTTTGATATATCTAATATTTGACAGCAGTATAAGATACCTGGGAAAATGATCGAAGATCATTTTCATGGCGCCCATGATTTGTTAGATTTATTTATCTTGTTCGTCTTTAGAAATTATTCATCTTCATTCCTTTTCAGTACCTTATTCTTATTTTATTATTTCACCTTTTAGTCCTCTTTACTATCCACTTAGAGCTACTGTTCTTCGACGGGCATGCAAACGAGCCGTATCCATCCTTGAATGTCAAGTTGTTCTCTTGCATCTCTTGCTAGCCAACTCTATTCAGTTTGCCTCTGTCTCTTCCCACTTCTACTTATACCCGTTTTTATTCCCCTTTCTTCAGTACTACTGCAAAGTAGTATTTTTTTTGTTTTCCTACTTCGGCTTCAACGCTGAAGCCCCTTCATTTTATTTTCATAAGAGCCCCAACTATATAATTATTTAGTTATCAAGTCTTTTCTTTTTTTTTCCTTACTTCTGTTGGAGTATATCCTTCTTTTTACTTTCACTCCAACAGAAGTTTTCTTATTTTTGTTACACATTGTCTTTACAAAGAGACGTTAATTGTATCCAAACGTCTTCACTCCTTTTCCTTTACTAACTTTTAATAAAAACTTTTTTATCGAGTCTGTAAAGCTTGTTTGATTTTTTCCGAAACAATGCAAGTTTTCGATCTACATTGACTCCCCTACCAGTCATGTATTCAATGTGCGTGATTGTGAAAATTGGAACAAATACAAATTAAATACCGAACAAAGCTTACACTGTCAATTACAACCAAACGAAGATTCTTAATTCTAATGAAAACGTGTCGAGCTTGTTAATGTCTTTCAAATTTTAATTTTGTCCAAATTTCATCGCTGGCACTCCACTACAAAACATCGTAACATTCACAAAAGTTTCGAGAGAAGTAACATTGTAACATTTAGACAAAGAATGGCGTTGATGGTGTTCGAGTGTCACTTTACAGTGTTGAAGTAAGACATGTTTGGCCTAGGAATCGCTTCAATTGCCGAGACGAGAAGCGACGACGTCTTGGCTTTTACTATCGCGTTGGGATCAAAAGTAGATTTGTGTAATAGGAGGAGATATAAAAAAAACTTTACAAGGATGTACTGCCTATGAAGGAACATACTATTTTAAACGAAATAATGTGAAAATGCTATTTTAACAATAAATGCACTAACCATCAAAATTAACGCACCACTTTAAAAATGGGACATTTTTGATGTCTCGTATTTCCTAAACCTGTTGTCCGATTTTAGTGATTTTTTTAGTGTATTATAGATTTATTCTTCAAAAATATTAGGCTATTGATTATATTCAAAATAAGATAGCTAAAAGGAACTACAACGTTAACGGGGTTTTATTATTTCATATGGTCAATGGACATCTATTTATGAAAAATCCGCGGAGTGCTACCATTTAAAGCGGTGCGTTTTTGAGAAATGGGTGAATTAGTCCCTGGGCACAGGTTACATTAGGGTGAGTTCTATGCAGTTTTGGTACAAATACGTCTACATAAAAATTGTTCCTGGTTAAATTTCCTATCTAAATATAACTTTTTAAAGCCAAAGATACTTTTTTTTACAAAAATATATTCAAAAGAAAAAGCACAAAGAAACCCAAAAGAAAGAAATTTTGTTTTTTGTCCCATAACTTTTGTCCACGGGGATATAGGTATAGACATTGCTTCACAGAAAAAAACGTACATATTTTCTCTTTAAAATGATATTTGGTATAGGTCATTAGGATTTACATTTTTCGAAATATGATTTTTCAAAGTTCGCCACTCACAGCAATTTTGGGCAATTTTCCTCGTTATTTCGCAAATATTGTTCTGTAACTTTTTTCTACGTAACTTTAGGTATATGCAATTGTACACGTAATAGGAATAGAAATCAATTACTTTTAAAATGGTCTACTGTATAACGTTGTACGACTTTTTTTAAAGAGATTGTGGTTTTTCAAGGTTTTCTACTTTTAACGATTTTTTTATAATATAATATAAAAATAAAACAAAATTATTATATAATATATTATATATTATATAATACCTAATATAAAAAAAATATTATTTTTTACATTTTTTACGATTATTTTTTAAATTTCTCATTATATTATAACTTTTTTTTTCTTGTACATGAATATACTATCTATATATTGCGCAACAAAGAGGCTTACTTTCTGTTCTTTAAAATAGTGTATCATCTATATTTAAATACATAATGGAAACCGAGTGATTATTTGATATTTTTTTACCTGTATTATTTAAAATATTTCTTTTACAAAAATTACAAAAACATTAGTCTTAAAAAACATCACTTTAGTTAAAATTATTTAAACGTTGACATTTAAAAAATTTTCAAAATCAAAGTCCATCTCTTCGTTAGCATTAGCTTTAATATCTTCCTCTGACATCTCAGTTATCTTAGAGTTCCCACAATTAGTACCCATGCTCCCTTTGCAGAATATTGAACAACTAATTCCTATCTTCCTACAACCGCAGTTTTTTGTACATCCTTTGGTACATTTACATGCTATTTTTTCAAGCAAAGCTTGTGGTGCAGGAGATTTGACAGTAAATATTGGAATTAATCCATATTTTCAAGTCTGCCCGGCCGATTCAAGTGGATCAAAAGTATTACCTATAAAAATAAGATTCAATCATAACACACAATCACATAAAAAAGTTATAATGAGGAATTTAAAAAATAATCCTAAAATCAAAAATCGTTGCAAGTACTTATTACAATTTGAAAAAGCATATCTTATTCATAAATAACTCTAGAATTTTTTTATAATACACCATTTTAAAGTAAACAGAATAAGCTTTCTTTTTTATTATATAATATATACCATATAGAAAAAAAGTTATAATGCGAAATTAAAAAATAATCGTAAAAATATAAAAACTCGTTAAAAGTCTTGAAAAAGATAACCTCTTTAAAAGAAGTCGTAAAACATTATACAGTAGACCATTTTAAAGGTAATTGATTTCTATTCCTTTTACGTGTACCATTGCATATACCTAAAGTTACGTAGAAAAAAGTTACAGAACAATATTTGCGAAATAACAAGGAAAATTGCCCAAAATTGCTGTGAGTGGCGAACTTTGAAAAATCATATTTCGAAAACTGTAAATCCTAATGACCTCTACCAAACATCATTTTAAAGATAAAATATGTAAGTTTTTTTTCTGTGAAGCAATGTCTATACCTATATCCCCGTGGACAAAAGTTATGGGACAAAAAACAAAATGTCTTTCTTTTGGGTTTCTTTGTGCTTTTTCTTTTGAATATATTTTTGTAAAAAAAAGTATCTTTGACTTTAAAAAGTTATATTTAGATAGGAAATTTAACCAGGAATATTTTTTATGTAGACGTGTTTGTACCAAAAGTGCATAGAACTCACCCTAATGTAACATGTGCCCAGGGACTAATTCACCCATTTCTCAAAAACGCACCCCTTTAAATGGTAGCACTCCTCGGTTTTTTCATATAAAGAGATTCATTGACCATATGAAATAATAAAACCCCGTTAACGTTGTAGCTCCTTTCTATAGTACATAATCAATAGCCTATATCGGTGTAATAATATTATTGCTAAACAGATAAGTGTCATTGTATACCGGGTGTAACAATGATAGTGTGTTTTTTACTCAAAGTTTGGAACAGCCTGTGGAATATTATAGCGTATACAAAATATTAAAATTAAATCTTAACTGTAGCCTTTGGTTTTCTTAACATTTTGCTTTTCGACTCATTCGCTTATGTTAGATAATAAAAAAGTTAGGTACTTTAACAACTAGCCATGTTATTCATCAATACAGGGTGTTTCTAAATAAGTGCGACAAACTTTAAGGGGTAATTCTGCATAAAAAATAATGACCATTTGCTTTCTAAACATATGTCCGCAAATGCTTCGTTTCCGAAATACAAGATGTTGAATTTTTTCTTACAGACTGACGATTTATTTATTGCTCTAAAACCGGTTGAGATATGCAAACGAAATTTGGTAGTTTGTAAACCTAATCGTGAGTTTGTAAGAAAAAATGCAACATCCTGTATCTCGGAAACAAAGCATTTGCGGACATATGTTTATAAAGCAAGTGGTCATTATTTTTTCATGCAGAATTACCCCTTCAAATTTGTCGCACTTATTTAGAAACACCCTGCGTTGATGAATAACATGGCTAGTTGTTAAAGTACCTAACTTTTTTATTATCCCACATAAGGCAATGAATTGAAAAGCAAAATGTTGAGAAAGCCTAAGGCTATAGTTAAGTTTTAATTTCAATATTTTATATACGCCAGAATATTCCACAGGGTGTTCCAAACTTTGAGTAAAAAACACACTATCATTATTACACCCAGTATACAATGACACTTATCTGTTTAGCAATAATATTATTACATCTATATTCCTGAAGGATAAAGCTATAATACACTAAAAGAATCACTGAAATAGGACAACAGGTTTAGGAAATACGATACATCGACGCTGACAAGCCAAAACGGCATAAACGACATTCACTTGATTTTTCAGGAAACACAAAAAACTGATTATTTTTATTTTTACCAATTCTGCTTATCTGCACAGTGACTTAAAAAAAATGGTTCAAATTTTAATATATTGTGAATATTATTGTGGCTGAAAATACTGTCTGAAATAAATTAAAAACTAGAAAATGGCGCTTATGTCCAATCAAGATATAACATTGGTGAATATGCCAAACTTACCTCTGGCGTTTGTGTTGATCGCATCGTTGTAAGGTTAGTCAATATGGCGCTTAAAAGGGGTATAGGCCATTAATGAAAAAAAAAACGAAAATTAAAAATTGTCGTTTATGCCAACAAGAAAAATTATGAAATTACGAAGATTTTTGATAGGGTTTATTTTTTATTAATCAAAAATACATTCTAAGTTAAAACAAAACCTTCAATTCTTTAAACTGGTTTTTGGTGCTAGGATGAAATACTTAAAAGTAAATAATTCGAGAATTGAAGCGGATATCTAGTAATAGTGGATTCTAATTCCTAATCACTGTCAATATTTGGTTCAACATCCGTATTGATTTGATTGCTTGTATTTTCCTTATTTTGATCACTACTTATACCGGCACCCAAACAATTATCTGCTGCTAAGTCGAAACATGATGTGAGATCGTGACTAAATATTTCTTCTTCTACTGCAACGTCTGGTGGTTCCTCAAAGACGATAATGTCATTGCTAAAAGCTTCTGCAATGTTGGCATTATAAATGTCATAAACCTCTAAGGGAAATATAGAGGAGTTGTCAGTCAGTATATCATTTTATACTGATTCGGTATATGTTTTATTTTCATTTAGTAAGGCCATTATTTGTTTACTTCTGCTATTGATCTACAACAAAAAATGGCATATACGCCAAAAATCGATCGCCATTTTTAGCTATATAAAATTGTTTTGAACTCTATGCTGTAATACAAAATGAATTGTTTATCACACTAGTACAAAGTTACAATAGAAAATTTTAAAATAAACTTTTCATTTGCGCAATTTTTAAATAAGAAACCTGCATAAGAATACCATTGAGCAATGGCACTTGTGTCAACCATAATGTAAAAATGTGGTTTTGGCATAAACGCCTCATTGTTTTTAAAGAAATTCAGTGTGTTTACGCTTCAAAAATCAATACAAATTGAAAATATTGCAAAGGTAGGTAATATTATGTTACTTATCCATAAAAATTGTAAAAATACATACCTTTACAATTATTACTGGACCGAAATGTACACAATGATAATCTTACGGCCACTGGCGATTATGTCAATCGGTGTTCACGTCGGTGTTCACGTGCGTGACTAGACTGGCATTTATAAAAATTTTAAACCTATATTACACCTATTTCAATTTTTCTGCGGTTATTCCGCGTTGACTGTCTGGTGCGGAAATTAAAATCCCATTTTTTAGTGCAGCTAAGTAAAAAGTGGTCATTTTGGCGTTTATGCCGTTTTGGTTTGGCAGCGTCGACATCAAAAAGTCCCATTTTTGAGTCCTATATTAAAAAGTCCCATTTTTAAGTTGGTGCGTTAATTTTGATGCTTAGTGTATCAACACTGAACAATTTATACTACGTATATAAAAATATAGGGTGTCCAGAACCTCTACCTACAAACGAAGACAGGAAATTCCTCAGATAATTTTAAGACAATTTAACCCGATTCCTCTAGTCCGAAAATGCTTCTTAAAGGAGCTAGAGCTATTTGAAAATGTGGTCTGGGAATTAGTCCTCCTTAAATATCTCCAGAACGCTTCTATTTAGAAAAACGAGAATTGATTTGGCATATGCATAGCTAACATGCCAAAGAAAAAAGTGATATGGTGCTAATGTGTGCTTTTGCCCTGGGGGTGAATTTCACCCCATCTCGGGGGTGAAAAAATATATGTCCAAGATTAGTCCCGAAATAGATAAACTGACTAATTTAAAGCAACTTTTGTTCTATAGAGTTTTTTCACCAAATCAATACTTTTCGAGTTATTTGCAAGTGAATATACAATGTTCATTTTTCAACAAAATAACCACGTTTTAGACGGTTTTTCGCAAATAACTCAAAATGTAAGCATTTTGTCGAAAAAAATATTCTTAGCAAAACTATAGCCTTTAAAAAACTGAAAAAACGGTGTATATATTAGATCTCTGTACCTAGCAAAAGCAGAGTTATAGCTAATGAATAGAGAGCGGAATATATGCAAAGTGCTTATAGATGCATATATTGCATATTTTCAGACAACAAACACAACATTGCATATTTAAGCTAAACACGATTTATTTTGCATATTTTAAAAATAAATTATATAAAAGTTTAAAATTTTCCTCTCTTAGTTGGAATTTTATAACTTCGATATGAACGAGCTCGTTATTTATCTATCTATCGCTCATTATTATCTATCTCGACTTTCCCATTACTACCTGAATTTAACAATTATGGGTGTTCCCAGAAAAATATTATTTTATTAGCGTAGGAAGTCGTAGGTACCTACCTGCTTTTAAGGGTCTAATATTTATTTTGTCAGTTTCCGGCCAACATTTGTTTAAAGCATACGTTGTATCGTATTTAGTGTTTTTGAAGTGATTGGTGTACATTAAATTTAAATATGTCTACCATTCAAAAAAGTGCTTGGATAAAGTGTTTTCCCGAGTTAAAGCTAAGTGGAGACAAAGTATTTTGCAAGGCCTGTTCCAAAATCGTAATTTACATTCGAAGGTATTCGTAATTTGAGAAATTATTTTTTTTTCAATTAGAATGATGTAATTGTATATTAAAACATAGTTTTTAATTTTAGATAACTTTTCAAAATAGCATTTTTTGATATTCGGGAATATAAAGATACCTACTTTTCTCTTGAACGAAATTCATATTTTTGACATAACTCGTATAAAATTTCATATATGATAATTGAGTTTTCGATTTTTGACTATTCAGAGCATTTTATGAAGAATACCTTTTTCGTACAATTGATAATAAAAAAGTTTCCCATGTGGTTCCTAGCTACGCAAACATACTGTATAAGAGCTTTTGTATAAGAATTTTTAAATTGCAATGCCATATTCGGATTCAGCATAATCAAAAACGAAATAGAAACATATTTGATCAAAGTAAAATGATGAATTCAACGATATTTTTAAAATTATTTATACAAAAAATTGTTATTGTTTAAACAATTAGTTAACAATTAGCGGCCAAATCTGCGAGTAGAACTTTTTATTTTAATATGTATATAAACTAACAAAATACGCTTGTTTGAAGTTTTCCGAAACAATGCATGTTTTCGTTCTAATTGCACTCCCCTAAATAACAATACATATCCCTAAACTAAGAAAACTGACCATTAAATATATCTATTAAAATATTCACAACAGGCCTCATACATCAAAATAACTGATTCACTACTTATATCAGGTAGGATGAGTAACATATTTTTTGTCAAACTATCACCCGTACCTATTTATCAAGTGATGTTAAATTCTTCAGTAGATTTTTAACCATTGTCGGTATCGGTGTTTCGGTATCTGGGTTGTAACGTATTTTAAAAACGGTTTTTTTGGAAGTTTTTTGCAGTGTTTATGTAGTGGTGCTTGTCGAAGACGAAGATATCCCTTCGCATGAAGTTGCTTCAGGCGCATTGGTAAATATTTTAGCAATCGTGTTTTATTATCTTCATCTATATCTTCATTTTTATACACCTGCTTTTCTATATTACCTAGTTTTATGTCAAGAATTTAAGTAACATTACGAAAAAATGTAGGCAATATAGTTATGTAATATGTTTTTACCTACTTTCTTTGTGGATTTCTAATAATAGATTTTACTAAACGCATAGTTGCTTTTTTGCACTTAATTTGCTTGTTTGTTTTTTCACGTTTGCGTTTCTTCACTTTAATTTTTTGAATTAAGGGGGTAGGCGCAAAATCCAATGGTATTTAAATGCATTCATTTTTTTTTCGAATCCTGAAGAAACTATTAAATATTTTTGAAAAATTTAAATGCTGAATGAAATATTACATTATTAGCGAGGATCGAAAGTCCCTTAGAATAAACAAAAAGTTTGTTTTGAATTAAATATTTAAAATTAAAAATTTTCTCGTTTTTTCAAATCTGTGACTTATTAAAATAAACATTATAAAAATTTTCAGGGACTTTCTGTCCTCGGTAATAATCTTCTTTCTTCTTTACATGCCATCTTCGCGACGAAGGTTGGCAATCATCATTGCTGTTCTAACTTTTGACACTACAGCCCGAAAGAGTTCAGCTGAGCTGCATTCAAACCATTCTCTGATATTTCTCAGCCAGGACATTTTTCTTCTACCTACGCTGCGCCTTCCTTGAATCTTTCCCTACATTATTAATTTTAGGAACTCCTGTCTGTCACCGCGTGTTATATGACCCAAGTATTGCAGTTTTCTTATTTTGATGGAATCCAGTATCTCCCTGCTGTTCTCTATTCTTCTTAGTAATAATCAGCCCTATTCTGTAACTTTTAACAAATCGAATAGAAATGATCAAGTCGAATCGTAATTACCCAAAATCGGAATGTTTGATATCTATCGCGTCATTTTTGTGTTTGGATTGTATTCTGTAACTCATATCGTAATCGAAACCTCTGACTTCTATTTCACGCGGTTCTGAGGTGGTGGCAACCCCGCATTAACCAGAGAAATTATTGTTCTGTGACTGGATCTAAATTTAAAATTTGACACCGTTGCCATATCCTCAATGTGTTCATACTTTCTTCATACTATCCTCAAGTTTTGAAAAGTAAATAAAGTATTAGTGTAAATACTGGATGCAAAAAGCTCAAAAGAGGATAAATGGTTTTAAATTAAAGTTAATTAAAATTGATATAAAAAAAGATAAACTGATAAATAAAAAAGATAAGTGAAGATAAGAAGTATAAATGGTTTTAAATCAAAGATATTTAAATTGATGTTATTAATTCATTATTATTAATCTATAATTTAAAATCGATATTACTAATAATATGCAATCTTTAAGATTCGATTAGAGCTGAAATAACTGCTAAACAACTTTTCCCAAAAATGGCATCTTTTCTATAATTTGTTCAGACTATGAGCGTTGACTGATAAATATACAAGTATACTAGTCCAGGGTAATAAGGTTTTTCCCATGACACTCGAGCAGCCAGGGTACTGAAGCGTTTTTTCGACAGGTAATACCTATAAGAGCAAATTGTAACTATTTCCTGCGTAGGATCTTGCGGCCATTTTTATTTATAAACAATTAAGTGTCAAAAAATGGCATTTTCCCTTTTTTTTTTCAAATCAATGGAAAACAGTGAAACGTATGGTTTTTGTAGCACAAATATCTTTGAGATTATGAAAAAAGCTTTAAAATGACGTATTACAAAGTTTGATATACTCATTTGTTGTTAATATAATTGCGAAAAACGGTCGGAATTGCAAAAAAAATTAATTTCGCCATATCTATTGTAAAAATTAGTGTACAGCTTTGAAATTTTTGTCATATAAGGGTTCTTTGGTGCTTAATATGTGATAAAAATTTCAAAGCGATTCATTCCATTGTTTAAATTTTATTCAATTTGTTTATCCTAGAGAGCATTTCTTTTGCAATAACATAAGTCAGAAAAACATGACGTTAGAACCATTCCACATGTGTCAAATGAAAGAGAATGAGCTATATTTTCAACTTGATTTAAAAAAAGCGAATAAAAAATGCAGTTATTAGTAATAAATAATTATGCAAAAGTATCGTAAATCTTTCCTTATAAACTTTTTATTTTGTTATACAAGAAATTATATATATTTATTACAATTTTTTATAAATTATAATATAAATAACATTACTTGGTAGTTGTGCACCTAAAACAGGGTAAAAAAGTTAATTTTTTTGGAAAAAGTTATCCAAAAAGTTTATAAGGAAAGATTTACGATACTTTTGCATAATTATTTATTACTAATAAATGCATTTTTATTCGCTTTTTTTAAACCAAGTTGAAAATATAGCTCATTCTCTTCCATTTGACACCTGTGGAATGGTTCTAACATCATTTTTTTCTGACTTATGTTATTGCAAAAAAATGCTCTCTGAGATAAACAATTCGAATAAAATTTAAACAATTAAATTAATCGCTTTGAAATTTTTATCACATATTAAGCACCAAAGAACCCTCATTTGACAAAAATTTCAAACCTTTACACTAATTCTTACAACAGTTAATGCGAAAATATTTTTTTTTGCAATTTCGACTTTTTTCGCAATTATATTAACAATAAATGAGTATATCAAACTTTGTAATATGTCATTTTAAAGCTTTTTCCATAATCTCAAAGACATTTGTACTAAAAAAATCACAAGTTTCACTGTTTTCCATTGATTTGAAAAAAAAAAGGGAAAAATGCCATTTTTTGACAGTTAATTGTTTATAAATATAAATGGCCGCCAGATCCTACGCAGGAAATAGTTACAATTTGTTCCTATAGGTATTACTTGTCGAGAAAACGCTTCAGTACCCTGGCTGCTGAAGTGTCACGAACAGGGTATATTTTTGTCTTACTATCCTGGCCTATACTGGCATTGTTTAAGAAAGGAGTCTAGTTATACAATGATACTGGTATAATATATTTATCCATCAACGCATCAGAAGTTTACCGTATGCTATTCTTGTACCGGGTGTCCCAATAAGAATGGCTCTCGGCCATATCTCAGGAACGGTTTATAGTAGAGCTTTGAAATAAAAAATTTTATAACAAAAGTTGCCTAAGGAAAAGCCTGGAAATTATTTTCATAATTATGGGTCCACCGCTAGAGGGCGTAATTGAATATCAAAAATAAAAAAATCTAAATTTTACAAAATTTTCCTAATGAAGGGGCACTGTAAATCCGATTATTGTATTCTTCATCAAATTCTGCGCATATTTGATTTAACAAGTTTAACTCTACCTTTGCAAATAAGAGGTGGGGGTAAGTGGGAACCTTGTTATGAAAAAATGGCTGTAAGTCCGGTTCTGCTAAATCAAATTTTGAAAACTGGGTCTTGTTGAAGACACATATTTTTCTTCAATGTAAGCGTGATAATTTTGAACCATCCTAATAAATAATAAGCCAGCTGGGAGGCGTTACTTAATTTTTTTCAGAAATCTAGTTTTCTTTGGAAAATATTAAATACAAGTATGCATTTTTAATCATACTTTATAAAAATAGATTAAATTAGCAATAGAATAGCGAAAACCGCATGTCGATACCTTTTGTCTATCTCAAGATATCTCGAGAAACGTGTAAATTTTATACATAACTGTTACTATCACCGGTAAACTAAGTTAATGAAAAGTAGTGTGCTGTGGAAAAAAACAAAATAACATTTTACAGATGTCAACGTATAAAAATATAATTAATTAAAACAACAATATAAAGAGAAACAATACTATTAAAATTAAATATAACACAGAACAAAAAGAACTACTTAGTGACGAGCTAAATATTCAAATTGTTGACCATCATATACTACTCTAGAATACATTATCCAGAGAATACTAAACGCCATTCAAAGCATATTGAGAGCAGAAATTGAGACTGATGTTCAATCTACTCTTGAAAGAGTAAATGTTTGCAACGAAAATGATGGGCAAAAATTTGAACGTTTATGTCATCACTAAATAGTTGTTTTTATTTCTTTGTAATAGGGCTTTTCAACGCTTCTCATTTGTTTCGAGCCTCTGTCGTATGCCGTATAATCCGTGTATAATATTAATATACGAGATATGAACGAGGCTCGAAACAAATGAGAAGCGTTGAAAAGACCTAATATACGTTGACAGCTGGAAAATGTTTCTTTGTTGTTTCCATAGCACACTACTTTTAATGAATTATTTCGTTTACCGGTGACAGTAACAGTTATGTTTTTAAATTTACACGTTTTGTAAGATATCTCGAGATAGAAAAAAGGTATTAACATGCGGTTTTCGCTATTCTGTTGCTAATTTTGTCTAATTTTGTAATATGGTATTAAAAATGCATGTTTGTATTTAATATTTTTTAAAGAACACTAGATTTCTGAAAAAAATTAAATAACGCCTTCTAGCTGGCATATTACTCAGTAAGTTGGTTCGAAATCATAACTTTTACATTGACGAAAAAAATCTGTCTTCAACAAGACCAAGTTTGTAAAATTTGATTGAGCAAAACCGGACTCACAGCCAGTTTTTCATAACAAGGTTCCCATTCACCCCCACCTCTTATTTCCAAAGGTAGACCTAAACTTGTCAAATCAAATATGCGTAGAATTTTATGAAGAATACGATGATCGGATTTCCAGTGCCCCTTCAAAAGGAAAATTTTGTAAAATTTAGATTTTTTAATATTTGATATTCAATTACGCCCTCTAGCGGTGGTCCCACAATTATGAAAATAATTTCCAGGCTTTTCCTGAGGCAACTTTTGTTATCAAATTTTTTATTTCAAAGCTCTACTATAAACGGTTCCTGAGATATGGCCGAGAGCCATTCTGATTGAGACACCCGGTACATTATACCGTTAATTGAAATTGTACAAAAAATAACTAACAAAATTATGGCAACACTGCGAGGGGCAAACGTTCATTCATGTGCCAAGCCAAATATTAAATAAATAAGGTTAGGTCCAAGGTCCAATTCATACTCGTACATGTCTAAATTAAATATATAATTACAAATAACACCACAGACTAAAAATTACGCAGCTAAAAAAGGTACAAGCACTATAAATAATTATAAAATAAGTAGTAATCAATTATTTTTATATATAAAATATAAACGTCAAAACAAAACAAAATGCGCTTGCGTCAACCACAATTCCGATAATCGAAATCTCATTTCGACAGGTAAATGCTGTCGAAGTGATTTCTATTCACTATTACGATTGTAGAGATTCCGAACTAGTTATGGAATACGGATTTGGACTATTTCTATTCGACTTGGCCACTTCTATTCGATTTTACTGACTTCTATCATCGAAATGAGTTACAGAATAGGCGTGAATGTAATCTTTCATTCTGCGTTTTCTTCTTCTTCTTGTTCTTCTTCTTCTTCTTCTTCTTCTTCTTCTTCTTCTTCTTCTTCTTCTTTATGTGCCTTGTCCCTTGCAGATGTTGGCTATCATCACAGAAATTTTAATTTTGTTTGCAGCGTTTCTGAATAACACGATCAATGTTAGTCCAAACTATTGACGTAAGTTTTGAAGCCATGAGTGTCTTTTTCTTCCGGGTCTCCGTTTGCTCTCTATTTTACCCTGTATTATCCGTTGAAGTATATGATATTTATCATGTCTCATAATATGAACGAGGTATTCAAGGTTTTCGTTTCTTAATTGTGAAATAGATTTCTTTTTGTTTTCCCAGTCGGCGCAATACTTCTACGTTGGTGGTGTGAGTTATCCAGGATATTTTGAGGATACGTTGGTACACCCACATTTCGAATGACTCCAGCTTCCTCATTAAGACTGTAAATACATGGCATTTTAGCAGCCGTATTTTAGTGGGAGAGATATGTCGCAATTGGTGAATATATTTCTCATTTTGTTAAATGTTGCCCTGGCCGTTTCAATTCTAGATCGTATTTCGGTTGCTTGATCCCATTTTGAGTTGACGACTGTTCCAAGGTATACATATACGAATTAACGTGTTGAATTAATTGGTTTTTTATTTTCAATTGTCTATTAGGTTTTTTTTTTAATTTGCCGACCTACATCCATTTTGTTTTATTTATATTGAGGTTGAGTCCTCTTTATTCACTCGCTCTTTGTACCTGTCCATAAGATGTGGAAGTTCATCGATACTACTGGCAAATACGACGGTATCGTCGGCATATCAGATATTATTTGTCAAGTAATCTGTCAAGTAATGTCAAGTAATATTCTGCGTCAAGTAATTCTGTAGTTCTAATCTGTATCAAGTAATTTGTCAAGTAATATTCTGCGTTTAAATTTTTCAAAAATACTTATTAGTTATCTCTGGATTCGAAAAAAAAAATGAATGCATTTAAATTGCCTTGGACCAAGATTTTGCGTCTACCCCTTTAAGTAACTACGAAAAAATGTAGGCAAAAGGTAATAAGTTAATATAAGTATGTGTTTACCTCTTTTGTTTGCGGATTTCTAATAATACATATTACTAAAAGCATAGTTGCATTTTTGCGTTTAATTTGCTTAGTCGTTTCTATCCGTTTTCGTTTCTTTACCCCAATTTTTTGTATTAAGGGTGTAGGCGCAAAATCTTGGTCCAATGGAATTTATATGCATTCATTTTTTTCGAATCCTGAGAAAACTAATAAATATTTTTGAAAAATTTGAACGCAGAATGACCAAGATGACATTGTTACCGAGGGCCGAAAGTCCCTTGGAATAAAGAAAAAGTTTCTTTTGAATGAAATACAGTAGAACCTCGATTATCCGTCACGGAACCGGACCAAGGGTATGACGGATAATCGAAAAGACAGTTAACAGAACATTAAAAAAAATAAAAATTGTATGTTTTGTTTGATGATATAAGAGAAATTTGTGTTCGTGTTAATATTGTCGAATTTGGTTTAAAATATTCTGAAATCTTTGTTTGTTTTACTGATGCTTCACATTTTGCAAGGGCTGATTTTCTTATTCGGCGTAAGATCATGCAATCTACTTTATTGGATTCTTTTTGTCGAGAATACCACTCAATGAATGGTTGCATGTGAGATGCAGCTTCTCTAGCTTCTTTAGGCAAATCTTTGTCAGTTGCAAAAGCATCATCGACATCGCCATCGTCAAACTCCAAGTTTGTGTCAGCTTCTGAACCTGTTTCGGCGCCTCTGTTTTGCCATTTCAACAATTTCATCATCTGTCAGCAATCGATAGTCATTTGCGTCCTTATCACAAATTAACCATTCGTTATCTTTAGGCAACGAAAACAAAACAGTTGATTCAGCCATAACTTCATTTGTTACCGCACTGTACATTTCAGCGAATTTCGTTTGGCTTATCACAATGCTAAAAAAAATGAATTCATGACTCAATGTTTTGCTTATGTACTCAATACAACTTATGTTCGGACCCTGACGGTTAACAGAGGTGACGGTTAATGGAGAGACGGATAATCGAGGTTCCACTGTATTTGGAATTAAAAATCACACTAAATTTTCTATTTTTTTAGTCCTGTAACCTATTAAAATAAATATAGAAGCTTTCTGGGACTTTCAGCCCTCGGTAATAATCTTGTCTTTCATTCTGCGTTTAAATTTTTCAAAAATAGTTAGTTTTCTCAGGGTTCGAAAAAAAAATGAATGAATTTAAATAGCATTGGACCGAGATTTTGCTCCTATCCCCTATAACATATTAATGGCCATAGAGTAAAATTAATGTTATTTTATTTCTTTTGCAGTACAAATGGTACAGTGTAGCCGGTGAGTAGGGAATGGGTCAGGGGTTTTTATCACTAACTTATTTTTTGTATACTGTATACTTAAAAAATATTCCATTTAAACACTACACTACATCAACTGGTACTTACTGATACACCCAATAGTAGCCGACAAAAAGGTATCTCAACTGTTTAATTACAGTATGCATCATCTGATGCTTGCACCCAAAAAATTCAGTTGGTGTAGCCTTCGCGTTTTATATTAGGTTTTTTGCTTTGAAATTTCGTTTTTACCGATAAAAATCGAACGGGGTGCTTGAACATGTAGAGCTCAGTTCATGACTGGCACCCTGTTTAAACCAAGCGCTCTACATATATTTTTGAAGTTATACTTCTTTAGGCGCGATTGAGAGTAAAATTTCCTAATTCTGCGCGCATGCGCACACATACAGTATGGCGTTTAGTTGCTGAATCTTTCAAGTTATGTATAAATATATCAGTGCAAGAAAAGGTGTAAAACGAATATATTAGTGTTTTAGTAAATGTATTATTTATTATAATTTTTGTGTCTTTGGTTTTGTCTTCCTCGGGAATAAGATATTTTATAATAATAGTAAGTATATTATTTAAAGTATTTTGTATTAAATTTGTCAGTATATATGAGAAAGCTTGTAACCTGTCAAAGCAAAAGGGAGATAGCGCAGTGGTAGAGCGTGTGACCGGAGATCAAGAGGTCTCGGGTTCAAATCCCGGACGATTCATATTTTTTTTATATTTTTGGTATCGTTTTAATAAAAAAATTTTAAAAGTGGTAGGTAAAGAAAGTTAGTTTCATATTTAAATAAAATACAAATAACCTGTTAAGTATATTAATTTCGTTGGAATCATAATAATAGAAGTATAACTTCTTACGTGCGTACAAAGTACACACACATTCTTTTTTAAACGTAGTTTTATGTACAATAAATTGTACATAAAAATATTTTGACTTCGCATTTCTTTTTCGCATTTGACGCATTCTTTTCCTTGGTAATAGTCTGAGTACTTTCAGCAACTTGACCAAGACTTACTGAAAGTATTTAGGTTGTTACCAAGAGAAGGAATACCCATACCCACGTATGAACAAATTAAACATGTTTAAGGTGTACAATTTATTCTATGTTAGGCATCTCGGACTTTATGACTTTTTTAAGATACCTAAATATGTAATATGAAAATAAACTCAATCAGTTTCGAGGTTAGGTCATGTTGAACATTGCATTTGTGTGAGTACTTCTTTTGGCTATTATCGTATCTGCATATTTTGAATGTTGTATTTCTTAACCTTCCGATGACCAACCTGTTTTTGTTTTTCTGTTACACGGATGACCAAGGGGGGGCGGGGAATGACCCACGTCAAAAATGTCAACAATGACAATTAACAAAAAAATGAAGTTTTTTTTATATCATGGACTTTATGTTATTGTATTTATTTATGTATTTATTCACATCATGAGTATTAGTGTCATGTCTAGTGTGTATGTTGAGTAAGCGTCTTGTTACATTGCAAAGTGGATGTCATTAGCGTAAAACTACTTGGAATTACACATAATAGACGGTATTTTACTAAACATCAACTCTAGGCAGGCCGCACATCAAAGAAACATAAAACGTAAATTACGTTTCATGGAAATAAACCACTGCTAAACAAATATATATCCGGCCATTTATGAAACTCTCCGTAAATAAAAATGTGTAAAAATGTGTCATGAGCATGAATCACACTCGTTTCATTGGTAGGCGGACTTTGAGATTTGTTTAGCAGTGTTTTCTTTTCATGAAACATGTTTTTCGTTTCATGTTTCATGTTTTTCGTTTCATGTTTCTTTGGTGTGCGGCTTGGCTTAGAATATATTTTTTATGCGTAAAATATAGGGAATTTTTTTTATTTAAAAATATGAGGATATCTAGAATGATATTAAAGTCAAATAAAAAAATAATGAGTTAAAAATTGAAAATACTTTTGAATTTATTATAGAAAAACATACGCTGGGGTCACAATTTCCTCCGCTTGGTCATCCGAAGGTTAAATAAATTTGATCTTCTGTTATTTTACATTTCTGCACTTGCAACGTCATGCTTTGTAATACTGTACTTCCTTCCATATTTTCCACTGTACATAAAAACTATTTCACTTATTTTGATGTAATTAAATATATCTTAAATATCTTTCAGCTATTGTAACAACTCTAATTATCTTTCCTTCTTTCTTTCTCCCCTTCCTTATACCGTTTCAGATGTCGAATTTGGATTTAGTTTATCTATAAATGCACCCACCTATTTCATTCATTTCTATCTAATCCTATTATTTTCATGTCTTCAAGCTGTTCTTGTTTAAGCTTTTCCGCATCTACTATCTGATGTGTTTATTTTTTCCTCGGTTTGCCTTTTTTCTTTTTTTGTGATATATTTTGTTTTGTGAATTTTTCTCGTTAGTTTATTGGGTTTCATTCTCATCAGCCGCCCATACCAGTTTAATTGTTTTTTTATTATTTTGTTCATTATTGGATCTTGTTTGGTTGTCCCTCTTATTGTGTAATTTCTTATTTTATCCGCAGTTTGGTCTTTCCAATATTAAATCTTAGATGTCCCATTTTCATTGAGTTTATAGTACCTATACTAGGTTCGCTTTTAAGATGCAGTAGAAATAAACAAACCAAGACACGTTAAATGCTACTAGGAGCACTCCCGAATCATAATTTACAATGTATAAACTTTGGAAATCATGATTTGAGATTTACAATGTACACTCTTGAAAGCGAACCTAGGTATGTATGTACCTACTATTATGCTTTTTCTGCAAAGTCCAATTTGAGCTGATATAGTATAACAATCCTGTGGCTATTTGCCAAAACTTGATATGTCAAATAGAACAAGTTTTCAGTAGAGCGAAATTAAAAATATATAACCTCATGACAATTTGTTTTTATTTTTTACTCGCTCAAATTTTATTAGATTTTTATGAAATTTCGTATATAAATAAATAAAATGATGCTTAAATTAATAGTGTACATTAATTTTGGAAATTCTATTGTGAAAATGATTTTACTAACATATCATGTTTTGGCAAATATCTTAGATGCCATATATAGACATATCATGTCAAAGTGAAGTATATAAAATACGTGAATACCATAATTACAAAATAAAAACTGAAGAAATTTATACTGAAATTAAAACTTGATATTTAATAAAGATGGTTACTTTTATTCAATTTATAAAATAATGTAAAATTCACCAATTTATTGAATATCTAAATTTAAACTTCAGTATAAATCTCTTTGAAATGAGTAATAACAATTAGCAAAATTATTTTTATTGTTCACTGTTATCAATCTACATAAAAAGCAATGTTTATCATTTAAAAATAAAACGTTAAATTCCATCATTTACATTCTCACTAGTCTTGAGTCCGTGCTAAAATGGATGGTACACTGGATCAAGGTATTGCAGCAGGAAAAGCAAGTCTTCCTTTTTTTGATGTTTTATGGGTTTAGGTCCACTATAAACAGGTTCTAATGTAGGATCCATCTGCTGCCCTCTGCGTTTAATATTAAGGGTAGAAACGTCAAGACCTTTATGTGCATATTTAATGTCTATAACACCCAACTCTTTACCAAAACGTAGAACTTTTATATCATGCCATTTCACATTTTCATTATCCACACCTTTATCACGCTTTACATAGATATTCTGAAAAAGTTTGGAATACGCTAGAAAATCTTTCCTCTGCATTTCGATAACCTGGAATTTCTTCTTACCGGGGACAGTTCTAACAAACTGGTACCAGTCATGAGGTATCCTTATTTCAATTTGTGACGATTTTTTGGCACGCTCAATTCTTGCATGGTCGGCATCACATTCCATTCTAGTATGACCCACTTCCAGGAACTTGTGTTGTATTTCATTTATGGTTGTTGATCTAGAAACAAATAAAGACAGTGCTCCTGCAACAATGTTATTTTTTTTTTGTCCGGGACAAGAATCTGAATATAGAACAACTTTTTCAACTGTATCAACTAAGCTGTCAAGGTATTTTAAAAGACAAGAAGCAACTTGATCTGATCCACGGTCTGACAACTCCTCATGCCACATAAAACATGAAGTGGTATTTTCAGTGCAATTTCTAATGGTGAGGTTATATGTCCAGAGCAATCTTTTATAGTAGACTACATTTGTGCTTAAATTGGGTGTTGGTAGGTTCTGTTGTAAGTCAAATACTAAAACAACCATTTTACCGCTACTGTTTCTGGAGAACTCTATATCTGCTTTTTTTTCACCATAGGCAATCTCTGCTAGCTGAAGGTGTTTATTTTTCTCTTCATCCACGGCTGCACGTATTTCTTCACTATTAGAGGATTTTTTCTTGTTTTCTAGATAATCACAAGTCTTACATGTATCGATACTAGGATTTTTAAATTTATATCCAAGTTCTTTAAAAATCTTAGCATAAAATGAATATGACACAGGCATTGTTCTGTTTGACACATAAAGATCATACATAAGTTTAATATTTAGATTGGGAGCTAAATAGAGTCGACTTGTGTGTCTTCGAGAGTAGTGGCTCTCATATTTTGGAAAAGACTCTATGTGTTTTATAGCTTCAGCTTTTTCGTCTGGTCGAGCGTTATGTGGTTGGCGTTTTCCAGATCCATTAGGTTCTATAAAACCCGTGGGTGATATTTGTTTTTTTTTACCAAAATATCAATTTTTCCTCTTGTGATACCATGTAGATTCTGGAACATGTATTTGCAAACTTTTAACGTTTTGTCGTTATATGTGATATTATAGGATACCACAATTTGTCTGTTTTTATTATTTCCTCGTTCTCCTTTATCTTTTCTTTCTGTCTTCTTTGACTCAATCTTCAATCTTTCAGAAATTACTTGGTCTTTGTCTTGCACTTTTTTAAGAAAATCATAAAAAATTTCTTTTTGTTCATCTATGGAGAGTTTCTCGTGACATTTATTGCGACAGCAACTAGTAAGCGCTTGAAATACTTTTGCAGGTTTTTGTATACCTTTTCTTGTAATATGTTCTTCTCCTAACATCTTCTTTTGTTTCATTTCTACTCTGTTATATTTCGGTTTTTTAGGTTGAACATTAGAGTTATTTATTTGGTCTTTGCCATCGTCACTCTTATTTGTAAAACTATCATTACTTACTATGTCATCCGTATTATTACTGGAAACTGTAGCTCTTGTTTCAAACTTTTTAGATGGCATTGCTTGATATTTACCTGGCTTTTCATTGTCACTTGTGTCAGATGAAGTGTCCGAAGGAATATAATCTTCATCTACATCTGAATTATCACTATTCATATATGACACTAATTCTTCAGAATGGCCAGTGGATCCAGAAGTTGAACTTATTTCTTTACTTTCGGCATCAACTAAACACCTTTTCAATCCTCTTATATCACTTCCCACTGATTTTTTAAAGTCCTCACTTTCAGTGTGTAATACTGTTTCTTCGATATTTACTAAAACCGCCGAATCTTCATGTTGGCTAATAACCATATCAACTAACAGCTTTCCACGCGACATACTTTTACTAATAGTTTTCTTAAGACAACCAAAGAACCACCTTAATTTAGTAAAATGCACAACAATAAAATTAGGTTATGTTATCGTCAGCTGGTAACCAAAACTTGATATGTCTATAAAACACCCGTCCACATTTTAAATCTGATGGTGACAAAACTTGATATGTCAACTTATCAAATTTTGGCAAATATTAAAATGAGGTAATTTAATACATCATGTATAGTCTTTAACTTATATCTTTAATAATATTGTCCTTGGACATACCAAGTTTTGGCAAATAAAAATATAACTTTAAACACATATCATGGTTCGCAAAGCTGAAAACCATGATTTTTGACATATCAACTTTTGGCAAATAGCCACAGAATCGTATTATATATTTTCGAATTAAGTAGAGGGCTAAAGAAGAATGCTGCAGTTTTTGCTGTGAAAGTTTGAGAACATCATTTAGAAAAAAAAATACAAAAAAATATATTATAAAAAATTATAAAAAAAGTACAAAAATAATTATTTATTCGTAGAATTGTTTATTAGAGATTAATATTAGTATTAGTTTTAGGATAAGATACGAAAAAATTACTAATAAAATAAAAAATAGTAACATTGGCGAATGGATTTAGTGTCCGCAGTCATATAAACCCAAATAAACAACAAACATTTTTGTTTCTTGGGAGGTTGCCATTCGAGACATTGTCTCTCGTCATTCATTCTATCCACGTGTCCATACCAAATCAGTTGTCTTCCCTCTATATCTTTTATTATTGTTCATTCTACTTTCATTCAATTTTTAATGTCTTCATTTCTGATATGTTCTCTTCTGGATATAGATAATGACTTTCTTATTGACCATTTCTACTACTTCAATTTTGTTTTTGCTTTTTTTCTGTAAGTCTCCAAGTTACTGCATCATATAATATACTGGTCTTAATCATAGCCTCGTAGATAATAAATTTTCTTTTTTTGGATATTTAAGTACTCCAAAGAATATTATTGAGCCATCGGATTGCTCTTTTTGCTTGTTTAATTCTGGAAGTACTTTCTTTTGTCCTCAGTTCCAGTTTTATCAAATGTTACTCATATTCTCTTCTGAACCAACACATAAATACTTTGTTTTATCGATATTGACGTCCATCTTGAATATTTCTCGACTACCTTACCCATCATATTATGTCTTTCCTCATCATCATCATCATTCTCTTTGCCTTATCCCTATGCGGGGTCGGCTTCCCTAATTGAATTTCTCCACACAATTCTATCTTGGGTCATATCAATGTTAATCCCCTTTACCAACATGTCCTGCCTTATCGTCTCCCCCAGGTCTTCTTTGGTCTTCCTCTCTACTCCTTCTAGGAATCTGCACTTCAGCTATTCTTCGTATTGGGTGATTAACGTCTCGAAGTTGAACATGACCAAACCATCTTAACCTATGCTCTCTCATTTTGGCATCAATTATTGGTGCCACACCTAGACTTCCCCTAATATACTCATTTCTAATTTTATCATTCTTTGTCACTCCACTGATCCATCTAAGCATTCTCATTTCCGCCACATGCATTCGTTGTTACTCTTTCTTTTCACTGCCCAACATTCAGTTCCGTACATCATAGCGGGTCTTATGGCTGTTTTATAGAATTTTCCCTTCAGCTTCATTGGAATTTTTCTGTCACACAGCACACCACTCGCTTCCTTCTACTTCATCCATCCAGCCCTAATTCTACTGCATGCATCTCCATCTATTTCTCCATTATTCGGTAATACCGATCCTAGGTACTTAAAACTATTGCTTTTCACAATCATTTCACCATCCAAAGATACCATATTATTTGTAGTAACTCCATCTTTAAATGAACATTCCAAATACTCTGTTTTTGTCCTACTAAGTTTTAAACCTTTTTCCTCCAGAGCTTGTCTCCACTGTTCCAGTTTTTGTCCTAAGTCTCTTTCACTATTTCCTATTAACACTACATCATCAGCATACATTAGGCACCATGGAATGCTACCCTGTAGTTTCGCTGTTATCTGGTCCACAACTAATGAGAATAAATAAGGACTAAGCACCGAGCCTTGGTGCAATCCAAAACCTGTCCTAACGCTAGTCGTCACTCCCTCATACATATCTCTCACAATCTTTACATATCCACCAGAGACTCCTTCCTTATTGAGTGCCCACCACAGAGTCTCTAGAGAAAATCTATCATATGCTTTCTCAAGATCAATGAATACCATGTGAGTGTTGGTCTCTTTGTTACTGTATTTTTCCATCAGTTGTTGCCTTACAATAAAAATTGTATCTGTTGTTGATCTACGCTGCATAAAGCCAAATTGATTATCGGATATTTCGTTTTCTTCATGTATCCGTCTACCAATTACTCTCTCCCATATTTTCATGGTGTGGCTAAGTAGTTTTATAGCCAAGTAGTTTGTATATTTTTGTATCTCTCCCTTGGTTTTGTAGACAGGTACTAATATACTGCTTCTCCATTCGTCTGGCATTTGTCCAACTTCCATAATTCTATTAAATAGACCTGCTAGCCAACTTATTCCCGTCTCTCCCAATGCTCTTCATACTTCCCCAGGAGTATCATCTGGTTCGACTGCTTTTCCTTTCTTTATTTTTTGAAGCGCTTGAGCCACTGCCTCGTTTGTTATTCTGGTAACCATTGCTGTTACTGTCTCCGTTAACTCCACAGGCTGTCTGTCAAATTCTTCATTTAATAAACTCTCAAAATACTTTTCTCCATCTCTTTTTGACATTCTTTTCGTGAATTAGTATTTTATTATTTTCACCTCTGATATATCTAATCTGATTAGAATCTCTTTATTTACTCTCTGTTTGGCTATTTTATGTCATATTATGTCTTCCCTGTCGTTTAGTATTACGACCTGGTCGTCTGCGAATTGGAGCGTGTAGACGTGTAGAGACATGTATTGTTTAGCTCGATACCCATTCCATTTACTCTCCTCTTCCAACCTTTAAGTGCTGCTGCAACGTAGATTTTAAACATGAACGGAGATACGCAACATTCTTGTCTAAGCCCCTTAGTTATTGGAAAGCTGTTAGTAAGTGAGCTTCCTATATTTACTCGTGATCGTGATCCTGCATATAGGCAATTGATTATGTACTATAGAAAGGAACTACAACGTTAACGGGGTTTTATTATTTCATATGGTCAATGAATCTCTATATATGAAAAACCGCGCATATATATGAAATATTTTAATTATTTATGTAGGTATTAAATTTTATTAAAAAGTTTATGAATTTATTATTCTAGTTTTTTGGTCTAATTTCTGTTTCTGAGCTTACATCGTTGACGAAGGGTGACCACTACGTGAAACCAAACAGCTAAAGAGTGCAGCTCTCTTCAAGACCACAACAGCTTCTTAATAGGCTATTGATTATGTACAATAGAAAGGAACTACAACGTTAACGGGGTTTTATTATTTCCTATGGTCAATGAATACCTATATATGAAAAAACCGCGGAGTGCTACCATTTAAAGGGGTGCGTTTTTGAGAAATGGGTGAATTAGTCCCTGGGCACAGGTTACATTAGGGTGAGTTCTATGCACTTTTGGTACAAACACGTCTACATAAAAATTGTTCCTGGTTAAATTTACTATCTAAATATAACTTTTTAAAGATACTTTTTTTTACAAAAATATATTCAAAAGAAAAAGCACAAAGAAACCCAAAAGAAAGAAATTTTGTTTTTTGTCCCATAACTTTTGTCCACGGGGATATAGGTATAGACATTGCTTCAGAGAAAAAAAACTTGCAAATTTTGTCTTTAAAATGATGTATGGTAGAGGTCATTAGGATTTAAAGTTTTCGAAATATTATGATTTTTCAAAGTTCGCCACTCACGGCAATTTTGGGCTATTTTCCTTGTTATTTCGCAAATATTGCTCTGTAACTTTTTTCTACGTAACTTTAGGCACATGCAATGGTACATATAAGAGGAATAGAAATCAATTACCTTTAAAATGTTCTACTGTATAATGTTGTACGACTTCTTTTAATGAGGTTATCTTTTTCAAGACTTTTTACTTTTAATGAGTTTTTATATTTTTTACGATTATTTTTAAAATTTCCCATTATAACTTTTTTTTTCTACATTTAGGTGTATATTATATAATAAAAAAGAAAGCTTATTCTGTTTACTTTAAAATGGTGTATTATAAAAAATTCTAGGATTATTTTTGAATAAGATATGCTTTTTCAAAATGTAATAAGTACTTGCAAGGATCTTTGAGTTTAGGATTATTTTTTAAAATCCTCATTATACTTTTTTATGTGATTGTGTGTTATGATTGAATCTTATTTTTTATAGGTAATACTTTGGATCCACTTGACTCGGCGGGGCAAACTTCAAAATATGGATTAATTCCAATATTTACTGTCAAAGCTCCTGCACCACAAGCTTTGCTTGAAAAAATAGCATGTAAATGTACCAAAGGATGTACAAAAAACTGCGGTTGTAGGAAGATAGGAATTAGTTGTTCAATATTCTGCAAATGGTGCATGTGCATGGGTACTAATTGTGGGAACTCTAAGATAACTGAGGTGTCAGAGGAAGATATTGAAGCTAATACTAACGAAGAGATGGACTTTGATTTTGAAAATTTTTTAAATGTCAACGTTTAAATAATTTTAACTAAAGTGATGTTTTCTAAGACTAATGTTTATGTAATTTTTGTAAAAGAAATAATTTTAAATATTACAGGTAAAAAAATATCAAAGAATCACTCGGTTTCCATTACATATTTAAATATAGATGATACACCATTTTAAAGAACAGAAAGTAAGCCCTCTTTATTGAGCAATATATAGTATATTCATGTACAAGAAAAAAAAAGTTATAATGAGAAATTTCAAAAATAATCGTAAAAAATGTAAAAAATAATATTTTTTTTATATTAGGTATTATATATAATATATAATATAATATTATATTAAATATACTATATATACTATAATATTATATAATATATAATATATTATATAATAATATTAATTTATTTTTATATTATATTATAAAAAATCGTTAAAAGTATAAAACCTTTTAAAAACCATAATCTCTTTTAAAAAAATCGTACAACGTTATACAGTAGGCCATTTTAAACGTAATTGATTTCTATTCATATTACGTGTACCATTGCATATACCTACAGTTACGTAGAAAAAAGTTACAGAACAATATTTGCGAAATAACAAGGAAAATTGACCAAAATTGCTGTGCGTGACGAACTTTGAAAAATCATATTTCGAAAACTATAAATCCTAATTACCTCTACCAAACAACATTTTAAAGAAGAAATATGTAGGTTTTTTTTCTGTAAAGCAACGTCTATACCTACATCCTCGTGGACAAAAGTTATGGGACAAGAAACAAAATTTCTTTCTTTTGGGTTTTTTTGTGCTATTTCGTTTCAATGTATTTTTGTAAAAAAAGTATCATTGACTTTAAAACGTGATACTTAGATAGGAAATTTAACCAGGAATAATTTTTATGTAGATATGTTTGTACCAAAAGTGCATAGAACTCACCCTAATGTAACCTGTGCCCAGGGACTAATTCACCTATTTCTCAAAAACGCACCCCTTTAAATGGTAGCACTCCGCGGTTTTTTCATATATAGATGTCCATTGACCATATGAAATAATAAAACCCCGTTAACGTTGTAGTTCCTTTTAGCTATCTTATTTTGAATATAATCAATAGCCTAATATAGATTTTTCAATACATTGATGAGAGTTTAGCTTACTGGTGAAGAGTGTAGAACTTTGCATATTTTATTTAAGGGTATGTTATCATAAGCTTTTTGTAAGTCAACGCATGTCAGCTGCACTTCTCTGTTTGTGACTATTTTCTTCTCTATTAAATGTTTTAATCTAAATACGTTGTCTGTCAAAAGCGGCCAGCTGTAAAGTCCCTTGTTCTTCATACTGGCTTTATTCGCACTCTATTAGGTCTCTGAGTATTCTACCATACAGTCAACTGAATGTGCTGTTCACGGATTCCCTTGTAGTTTACGCAGCTTCTCTTAACTCCTTTCTTATGCATGGATGAGATATAAGCCATTTTCCATTCGTGTGGTACTGGATGTCCATTTAAGAATTCCTCAAAGACTTTTGTTAGCATTTGAAATAGCTCAGATGTTAAATTTTATTCAGTTCTGCTGGAATACCTTCTGGACCGCAAGCTTTATCATCCTTTAAACTTCTCACTGCTTTTATCAGACTTTCCTAGTCGATATTTATATGTTTTCCTTCTATTTCTATACCTGGTGTAGCTATATTTTTTAGATACTCTCCTCGTTCATCTGTAAAGATTTTTTTATAGTGTTCGATTCACTTTGGTGACTGTATACACATACAGTGTATGCGTACTTTTTCTTTATCATTCCCTTTTACGCAATTTATAAATCTCCAAGCGTCTGTGGTTTTGATGCCACTTACTATACAGGGTGTTAGTAAATAAGTATGAAAAACTTTAAGGGCTAATTCTACATGAAAAATAATGCCGGTTTGCTCTATAAACATATGTCCGCAAATGCTTCGTTTGCGAGATACGGGGTGTTGAAATTTTTATTTTAAACTGCCAATTTATTTATTGCTCTAAGACCATTTGAGCTATGAAAATTAAATTTGGTAGGTTGTAAGAGTTATTAAGGTTAAGGTTATTTTGATATACAATAATTAAGGATTTTGCATTCATCATTGGCGCGCATACGGGTAATAGTCAGAATTTTTTTAAAGAAAATAATAGTACGCCACTGAGGTATGTCAAATTAAAAATTACATTTGAATCCCTCTTTCCATTTACGATAAAAATATCTCTTCATATGAGCCGCCGTTTTTATGCAAAAGAATAAACCATCTTAACGTTTACAATGTATCTGAAATAAGTTTCTGTAACCTCTAAAGTCTAAAGTATGTCTTTTTTAACATCTGTTGTAGCTCTGCACTTAGTTAAAATCTTATTAGTAATATTTTTTGTTATTTTTCCAGTTTAGTATGATATTGGTTATTTCTTGTATTGATAATGTAAGTATTAAGAAATGAAAAACACGCGTCAAGTTATTTTATTTTTCTGCATAAAAACTGTGCACCATATGAAAAAAGGCAAGAAAGGTTTTTTATGAAAAATTAAACGTGGAACTTAAAAATAATTTTAATTTGAAATATCTCAGTGGCGTACTATTTTTTTCTTTAAGAATATTCAGACTATTACCTGTATGCGCGCCAATGATGAATACAAAATTTTTAGTGATTTGTCAAAAAATGCGCAATAACAACTACTTCCTGAAACTCACCAAATTTTATTTTCATAGCTCAACTGGTCTTAGAGCAATAAATAAATTGGGATTTTAAAATAAAAACAACACCCCATATTTCGGAAACGAAGCATTTGCGGACATATGTTTATAGAGCAAACCGGCATTATTTTTTCATGTATAATTAGCCCTTAAAGTTTATAAGTGAAAGTGTTTATCTCCAGACATTTAGTCCTGTCGCCAGGGGGGGGTACAACGGCCTCCTGTATTCAGATGGACTTACCCAAGTTTTTTTTATGTATTTTGACCCGTAGAACACGAATTTTTTGGGTAACAGTTGATCCGGATGTCGATAAGATTGTTATAAACAAAGAAGTTGAGGAATTACATAACAGCGATTTCTCGCAAAACAAAACCTGTTTTTGTATTTTTTGGGCCATTCTAACCAAAAAATGTTCCTACAAGTTTTTTCGTAGGATGCATAGTTTTCGAGATAACCGCGGTGTAACTTTCAAAAAATCGAAAAATTGCAATTTTTGTACCCGAATAACTTTTGATTAAAAAATAGAATAGCAATTCTGCTTACCACATTTGAAAGTTCAAGTCAAAGTATATCGGTTTTAGTTATTTGTATTGCTAAAAATTTATTATTTTATTGTTAAACAAAAGTATAAACACCTAGTGCTGGAGTGATGCTTTCAATGATTTCTCATTTAAATCGAACGAGTGGGTAGAGTAGGTACAAGTGCAAGCGAGGCTATTTCTACGTAGCATGCATGTAAACGCATGTATTAGGCACGGGAAACACTATGTGTTTATAGCTTTTTTTAGCAATAAACACATAAAATTTAAGCAATGTATCTATCCGAAACTGATAGAATTTGACTTGAACTTTCAAATGCGGTAAGCAGAATTGCTATTTTATTTTTTAGTCAAAAGTTATTCGGGTTCAAAAATTGAAATTTTTCGATTTTTTGAAAGTTCAACCGCGTTTATCTCGAAAACTATGAATCCTACGAAAAAACTTGTAGGAACATTTTTTGGTTAGAATGGCCCAAAAAATACAAAAACAGGTTTTGTTTTGCGAGAAATCGCTGTTATGTAATTCCTCAACTTCTTTGTTTATAACAATCTTATCGACATCCGGATCAACTATTACCCAAAAAATTCGTGTTCTACGGGCCAAATTACATAATAAAAACTTGGGTAAGTCCATCTGAATACAGGAGGCCGTTGTACCCCCCCTGGCGACAGGACTAATTTGGGATACCATAAATCCTATCGTAATACAATATTTATTGCTTGTATAAATACCTTTTTAATTACTAGATGTAGTTTAGTGGCTCTCATCGTATATCATTTTGCCGTAAAGTGCAGTCAGAAACAAAGGTGTCTGCTAAATTATGAGATCGCCGAAATCGTCGTTTATATGTAAGTTTCTACATAGTCTCGCGTCTCGCATCCGATTCGAGCAATTCGAGGACCCACTGGATGGTAATAATTGGAGAAGTCCGCGAATATATCATTTTCTACTGAGATTCCTCGGATATGCTTTACCGTACGATTGTATTAGGAAGATATCTTCACTAACTCGCCTAAGAATCTAGGAGTGTCATATCGTAGATTTAGTGTTCTTAACCCTTCCAGACCTTAACTCATGTTCTAACGACGATTATTGCTTCGGTATCTACATTTCCGAACCAATAAGCAGCTGGATTCGGGGATAATAATTCAGACTATTATATCCCGCTTGTTTTATGGCGGCAAAAGTGGTGATTTACTTAAAAAGTTTGCTAAAAACCATAAATATAAGAGTTCTAGAATTGAAATAGTTGTACTTAATTTCAAGAATTAACGAATTTGAGAAGAAAAAACATGAAGTAATATAAATCGAATGTTGCCGGGTACACCGAGAGAACAATTTCTTTTCTCCTAAAACACCGATTTCTTTGAGCAATATTTCTTAAAAGTTAACATATCCTATTAACTTAAATATACCGGTTCACATATAAAGAAATGAATTTTTTAAACACAACTCAATAATTTCTTACAGATAATTTCTTCAATACTAAGAAATACATTAATGGTTAAATTTAATTTTCTTATCCTAAAGTTTTTATTTCTTAAATTGAAAACTACAAATATTTTGCAGTATAAGGAATATAATGTTAAGTTAATCCATATTTATATTTGTGAACAAGAAATTTTCTTGCAATCAAATAAATATTTTAAACCACAAGAAATAATTCTTCAGAAATACCCTCTGTAGTAACTGTGGTTATAAAATAAAAACTTTGTCATTAATGACGAAATGTTACTTGCAAAGAGATTTTCTTCCACAAAAGAATTGCGCAGATTAACTATTTATGATTTAGTCGTCAGTGTTTGTCAAGATTGCGTGATATGTTCATGTTCATATAGATGGATGTTGGATTTATTGGTGTACTTTAAAAATTAACGGATATTTTGAAGGTACGTACATATATAGGTATTAAATAAAAGTAAATTGAGTAATTTAAGATGTAATAATAATATTGTTGCGTATCCGAATGGTTAAAAAAGGAACATAATAGTATCTTTATATGCTTTTTAGGTATAATGATGGACGACTCTGAAATAAAGGAGCTTATTATTCTAACTGGGAAATATGCCACAATTTAAAGCTGGGACAGAATGATATAATATATAGCTTCAGAACAATATTAAGAAAGGAGTTATTAACCAACTGCGGGGCCTTCCAGAAATGGTAGAACTTCATACATGTAAGTACCTTTTTAAAAATGTGTATACTTATGTATCAATCATAATAGGTTTCTTGAATGTATCGTATTCTATAATAATATTCAGTACAACGCTATATCAAACATGTCGGTGCAACGCTGAGGATTTTTTCTGTTCATTTATTTGAGATAAAGAAATCAGTTAGTCTAAAAGAAATATATGTTTATGGTTAAGAAATGTTATTGCCGAAAACCGTGAATTAGTTAAAATGTATTAAATGACTTAGATGTAAACTAATAATACTTTCCCGTAATAAAATTTCTTAATGATTAGGTATGCTATCTCTTTTAGATTATAAAAATTAAGAAAATTACATATTATTATGTCTGCTTCAATGTTTTACATTGGTTGTATTTTCCCTCTTGTTTTAGCTAAACAATGGTTATTGTGTGACTTAATATTATACAGATAAATAATAAATATTTCATTAACAAAAAGAAAAAAATAAACAAAGATGTGTAGGTTAAATAATGCCATGTTTGAACTAAATATGATTGATTATTATTAGTATTAATAGTTCTTATGTGGGGCCGTGTATTTGTTTTTTGTTATTTCCTAAATTTGTCAAAATAAATATCTATATCTTTATAAAAAAAAATTATTAAAGTGAGTTTACTCTTTCTACATAACGATTTTGTTTTAGTGAATTGCTGAGATACAAAGTGCTATTAACAAAAGAAGGAAAATTTGAGGAAGTTGGATTTGCCTCTCCATCCTTTTATTGTTGTGAAGAAGCCAGTGGTTTAAGAGTGGAGAAAATATTTCTATGTAATAATAAAGTTTTATATCTTGTTTTATTAATAAATAATGATTTTACCTTAACACAATGATTTATTTCGCCGTATGTAATATCACTTTATTTTCAAGAAATATTCACTTAACTCTAAATATACGTTTTTCTCTGCGAAATATACTTATTTCTTAACATTAAATAAATTAATTATTAATAGTAAAATAATAATATTCCTTACTAAGAAATATTATTGCTCAGAAAAATAGTTTTCTAATGTGTAGAAAATATATTTTTATGACTAATAAAATTAATTAACATCAAGTGTAATTTCTTTCTGATAAATGGGTTTGAAGTTTGCCAGAAAGTGATAGTTCAATCATGTTTAAGATATATTTCTTTGGCTATAGTAGAATTTATTTGAAATATTTTAGAAAATTATATCTTACATACAAAGATATATTTCTTAGGCAATATGCCAACTCGATCTTTCTTAAATATTAATAAAGTTTCTTTATGTCAAGAATTTTTTTCCCTCGGTGTAGTGCTGAAAACCTTTAATTAAATGTTCTTGATTCTTCTTATTCATTTATATAAGCAATTTTGGATATTCATTGCAGAATTGTTGATTCTATGGAAGATTGTCATGTCATCTCTTGCGCGTTCAGCCAATGCTTCTTCTACCACGTGGTGATTTGTCCGTTGCTATTTTAGCGACTTCGTTTTCCTTCATTCTGTTGATGTGACTGTTTCATACTTGTTTTTATTTAGTGTTCACTCTTATATACCCTGTAATTTATATTTTGTTTTCATGTCGTCACATCCTAGTCGGTCTCTCTTAGTGATTCCTGTGATTCGTCTAATTTGCTAATCTATTTGCTTATTGTACTCGATCTCTAAAGCTATAGACACCAACAGAGAATCCAAAATAATAATAATGGAAGATTTTAACGCCAAAATTGGAAGTAAGATTGAAGACTCTGAAAGCAAGATTGGAAATTTTGGATTCGGCACAAGAAACACAAGGGGAGAAAAACTTATGGAATTTCTGGAACAAGAAAACATGTATATTATGAATACCTTCTACAAAAAGAAACCTAACAGAAAGTGGACATGGGTTGCACCTAACGGAACCACCAAAAATGAAATAGACTATTTTCTCTCAAACAACAAAAGAATATTCGAAGACGTAACAACAATAAACAACGTAACAACGGGTAGTGACCATCGTATAGTTAGAGCAAAAATAAATATTAACATGAAAGAAGAGAGGATTAGTAAAAGCCGGCACAGACAAACTCCAAGAACAGCTAAGAAAACTTTTCCAAGATTGCTTAAATGGTGCCGAATTACCAAAAGAATGGAAATTATCTATCATGTCAACAATCCACAAAAAGGGCAGCAAGGATCAATGTGAAAATTACAGAGGAATTGCGGTAAACAGCACAATAAGTAGGATGTATGGGAAACTTATTAAGAATAAAATAGAAAATGACTATAGAGATTACGAATCAGAGGAGCAAGCTGGCTTTAGAGCTGGGCGGTCCACAGTAGACCACCTGTACTCTATTACGCAAGTTATTGAGAAAAAAACAGCCGTCAATAAAGAAGTTCACCTGGTATACGTAGACTTACAAAAAGCATATGACAGTGTGCCCCTCAGCAAACTATGGTCAACCCTTTATCAAACCAACATTAAACATGGTCTTATCAAAGCAGTCCAAAGTCTGTATAATGGAACTACTGCAAAAATTAAAACTGGATCAAGGATGTCTGAGGGATTTAAGATCACGAAAGGATTGAAACAGGGTTGTTGTATTTCGCCTACCCTTTTTAAAATTTATCTGGAACAAGCACTCAAGCTGTGGAAAAGAAAATGTAATGGCATGGGAATCCCTCTCAATGACGACACAACACTATACACTCTATGTTTCGCTGATGACCAAATTCTGATTGCTCAAGATCATGACGACTTAAGTTACATGACGCGGAAGCTAATAGAAGAATATAACAAATGGGGTCTCGAAGTCAACATTAAGAAAACTGAAGCCATGTGTATTGGAGGAACAAAACAGTCCATTACATTAGACGATGGGGTAGAAATTAAACACTGCGATGAATACAAGTACCTGGGCATGAAGATAACTCAAGATGGAACACTCGATGCTGCTATAAAAGACAGAAACATGCAGGGTAGAAAAGCCATATCCATGATGAACGGCATTCTGTGGGACCAGACAATATCTAAAGCGAACAAACAGCTCATATACAATAGCATACTTAAAAGTATAATCACATATGGCAGTGAAGTTTGGCCACTGAAACAAAGAGCGCAGAAAATGTTACTAGTAACAGAAATGGACTTCTGGAGAAGAGCAGCAGGCAAATCAAGAAGAGATCGGATACCGAACGAGAGAATACGAGAAATGATGGGAGTAACACATACAATACTTGATGACATAAAAACAAAACAATTGGTATGGTACGGCCATGTACAGAGAATGCCAGATGACAGGATCCCTAAACAGATTTTGGCATGGACACCACAAGGGAGAAGAAAAAGAGGAAGGCCGAGAAGAAGCTGGAGGGAGGGAATTGAAAAAGAACTAGAGGAAAGAGAAATCCCTCCAGGTCTATGGTTAAACAGAGAAGAATGGCGGTTAGGAGTCGGAAGGCGTCGGAGAACGCTGTAAACCGATAGTAGTAGTAGTAAAGAAGAGAGGAAAAGAATATTTAAAAAAACAACGCGAATAGATGCCTTTAAAGTAAAAACAAATGAAGAGCAATTCCGAGAGGTCTTAGCGGATAAGTTCAAATATGATCCTTCACATAATCAAGATGAAATTGACGAAATTAACAAAAACATCAATAAGAACCTTCTCGAAGCCGGACTACAGGTCGCAAAGGAAACAAGTACTAAAGAAGACAAAATAAGCAACGAAACTAAACAACTAATGACGGAAAGACGACAACTACTAACGCAAAACAAACGCCATACTCAAGAATACATAGAACTTAATAAAACAATTAGAAAAGAACTAAAACGCGACTTACAAAAATGGAACGAGAACTTAATAGAGAGAGTCATTGAAAACAACAGAGGCTTAAAATGTCTAAGACCCGCATTGGGTGTTCAAAAAATCATTAAAATTAAAGACGCCAGTAGTAAGGAAGAGAAGGACAAAAATATAAAATAACAAAAATAGTCGAAAACTTCTACAAAAGCTTGTACAGCTCGCAAAGCCAGCCTAATGAATCAACAAAGGAGAACGTCAAAAGAAAAATAAAAAACGTGGGATCAGAAGTACTACCAAATATAAAGGTATTCGAAATAGAAAGAGCTTTAAAGGAACTAAAAAATAATAAAGCTCCAGGACAGGACGGTATAATTGCCGAGCTCTTGAAAACAAGCAAGACAGTAACAATCCCTATACTAACAGAGCTATTTAATAAATGTCTCCATAATAGCAAGATCCCTAAAGACTGGAACGAAAGTCTAGTAATACTTTTACACAAAAAAGGGGACAAATGTGACCTACAGAATTATAGACCGATATCGTTGCTCAGTCAAGTATACAAACTATTCATGAGAATTATTAACAACCGGTTGACCTACAAAATGGACAATTACCAACCAGTGGAACAGGCTGGCTTCCGCAAAGGATATAGTACATCAGACCATCTGCTGACAATGAGAACATTGATAGAGAAGGCAAATGAATACCAACTACCCGTATTTCTTGCCTTCGTAGACTATGAAAAGGCGTTTGATAGTATCGAGATGTGGGCCATAGAACAAGCTATTAATAATTGTAGAATAGATTCGAGATATAGACAACTAATACATAATATATATGAAAATGCAACTATGATAGTACAACTAGACGAAAATACAAATCCCATCCCTATTAAGAGAGGCGTGAGACAAGGAGACGTAATATCGACAAAGCTTTTCAACCTAGCACTAGAAGACGTCTTCAAAACGACAAATTGACGACTGACGACATTGTGATTATAGCGAGCTCATTCAAGGAACTGCAAATTATGATAGAGGAACTCGCAGGCAGCTCCCAATACGTCGGTCTAAAAATGAACATGAAGAAAACAAAAATAATCACAAACACAGATGACCCCAGACGCATAACTATAAATGGCAGTGAGATAGAAAAAGTCCAGGAATATATCTACCTAGGCCAAATCCTGAAACTTGACAAAGAAAACCAAAGTGCGGAAATTAATAGGAGAGCAAGACTAGCATGGGCAGGATTTGGAAAACTTGGTTGGATACTTAAGAACCGCAAAATACCTCAATATTTGAGGACCAAAGTGTTCAACCAGTGCATCCTTCCTATCATGACATATGGGTGTCAAACCTGGACCCTAACCAAGGCAAATATGAATAAACTAGCTACAACAGAAAGAGCTGTAGAAAGAGCAATGTTAGGTATACGACTGTCAGATAAAAGGAGGAGCGACTGGGTAAGATCAAAAACAAAATTCGAGGACATAAAAACAAAAGTTGCCAAACTTAAATGGAGCTTTGCAGGCTACACTGTTAGACAAAAAGACCAACGTTGGAATGCCACGATACAACATTGGAGACCTTACCAAAGTAAACGACCGAGAGGAAGACCACAGATGAGATGGGTTGATGATATTAAAAGAGTAGCCGGAACGAATTGGAAATATGTTGCTCAGGATAGAGACCGATGGAAGGAGTTGGGAGAGGCCTATGTCCAAACGTGGACGATAGAAGGCTAAGAAGAAGAAGAAGAAGACTCGATCTCTTTTTTCTTATTTAACGTCTTCATAGCAGCACTGCATTTCTTGTTCAAGACTAACTCCAACGACTTCCAGTATATATCTTATCGGTCCTTTCTTCTTCTTAACATGCCCTATCAAGTCCCCTTGACGTTGGCGATTAACATACCGAAACTGTCTCTGGCTCGAGCTATTCTAAATAGTTGTTCTGCTTTCTTTATTACTGTCCACTCCCGGATATTTTTGAACCAAGAGGCCTGCTTTCTACCAATTCCTCTGCGTCATTCGATTTTACCCATCATAATAAGTTGAAGAATATTATACCGGTCTCCCCTTACTACGTGTCCAAAATAGGCCATCTTTCTATATTTGATGTTATCAAGCAGCTCGCGGGCAGCATATGCTCTCTTAAGGACTGCCACATTTGTCAGCATAGCCATCCATGGTATTTTCAGTGTACGTCTGTGCAGCCACATTTCAAAGGCCTTCAAAAGATTAATGGTGAATATTTTTAATGTCCATGCTTCGACACCATACAAGAAGACTGACCAAATGTAACATTTAATCATGCGCTTTCGAAGTTGAAGTGGCAAGTTATCATTACAGAAGAATCACCTCATTTTTTAAAATGTCGTGCAGACTATCTCGATTCTACATTTTATGTCTTTATCTGGATCTAGTTGTTCAGTAATATGGCAAACAAGATATTTAAAAGTGGGTACTCTTTGAATTATATGACCGTCAACATATAACCGTGAATCTTGATGGGCCAAACGGCTAAATACCGTGTATTTAGTTTTTGAACAGTTTATTTTTAGGCCAAACTCTCTTCCCACTGTATCAATCGCATTTAAAAGGTGTTGTAATCCATTCATATCATCACTTAAAATAACTGTATCGTCTGCATATCTGATTAAATTTATCAGAATTCCATTAACTTTCACACCCCATTCCAAATTATCCAGCACTTCTTTAAATATTATATCTGAATATGAATTGAATAACAGTCGGGTTAGTATAAAACCCTGTCTACACCTCTTTGAATTTTGCATATTTCTGTTGATTTTCCATTTATGCAAGCTGTCGCTGTTTGACGCTAGTATAATTTTTCTATGATTCGTACATCTTGACTATCAACTCCTTTATCCTTTTATGTTTTAATTAATTTGTGATGTTGTACTCGATCAAAGGCCTTCTCATAGTCAAGAAATACAGCAAAGGCGTCTTTTCTTTGATCTCGGCATTTCCGCAATAATACATTTAGTGCAAAGAGTGCGTCCCGGGTTCCCAGTCCATTTCAGTCCAGTCCATCGGTCCTTTACTAATTTCTATTGTTCCAATTTTCTGAGTTAAAATCGTCATTTTTTTTGCTTTTGCATTAAATCTGAACTACTTCTTGAAGGCTATCTACATTTTGGGACATCAATATTGCATCATCTGTGTAACAAAGAATTTTAATTTCATTGTTGCCGAATCTGTATTCTCTTCCTTTTGTACGATATTTACGACTTTACCAATAATTAGAATGAGAAGCATAGGGCATGGAGAATCCTCCTGTCTTATTACATTGCCTATAATCATCATTTGGACAAAAATTATGAAAGATTTATGGATCTCGATATTCCAGGAGAATTAAAAAACCTTATAACAGTAAGTCTAAAACTCCACAACAAAGATAAAATTCAACGGAACAATTTCTAAGAACATTAAAGTAAAAAAGGTGTGAAACAAGAAGGCTTTAGGTCCCCTGCATTATTCAAAATTATTCTAGAAGCAATAGTAAGAAAGGTACACTTCTTGAACAAAAAACGTTAATACAAAATCAGCGTCAATTAATAAAATATGCAGACGATCTAGTTACCATAATAAAAAAAATTATTACACTTATAAATAAAAGCAATTGAAAAGTTAAATAAATCAGCGAAGATAATAGGGCTAGAGATAAACAATCCAAAACAAAGAGCATGGCGACAGATAAAGATGACAAAGGAACACACAAATATCATCCTCTACTTAAGAGTAACAATAGAAAAACCTGAGAAGACAGAACAGAGGAGACGCACGAAATGATACGATGATAGTAATGAAGGCATATGGAATGATTAGACCGGAAAAATGATTAAATTGAAGAAGAATTAAAGGGAAGCCATATATTCATGAACAAAAAAAGTCGTTAAAATTTATTGGATACATATCGAGACGATTATACGCAGATATCTGAGAATAATAACTAAGTGGACACCACAATGGCCCAGGTGTGAAGAAAAGTCTACAAGAAGGTGAAACCCTAACGTAGAAGAACATTTTAAGAGCAATGAATATCAAGGATTCAGAAATGCATGGCAAAGAGAGGAAACAATGAAGAATAATAATGAATGATAAAAAAGAATAATCCACTTTTTCAAAAAGTCCTGGTGTTCGCCATAATCCGTAGAAATTAGACTTTGATGATGATCGTATGAGGGTACAGTGTATTGATTTCATCAATATTTTCACATTTTATTTGGATGATCACAAAACATATAAAGTCGAGTCTTCTTCTTTTTAAAATGCCTTCTTTCAAAGGTTAGCGATCATCAGTAATATTTGTATTCTGTTTACAGCTGCCCTAAAAAGCTGGTTAGACGAGCAATTAAACTACTTTCTGAGATTGCGCACAATGGAATGCATCGCCTTCCAAGGCTACGCTTTTCTAAAATCTTTAACTGCATAATATTCTGCAGATGCAGGTATTTTAATCCTTCCATCAGGTGGCCGAAGTATTGTAGTGTTCTTTTCTTTATTTAATCATTCAATTCTGTTACGTTTTAAAGCCTTTCCAAGACTTCTTCATTCGTGTTTCTGTCTCCGTACCTAAGAGTACACTCGAGTAGAAAGAATTAAAAAAATTTTTGAAAGAATATTTTTACATTAACGAATTTTATTTTTCTCTTACATGCAATTTTTATCCTACCTATATATTTCGATTTTATCCAATTTAACCCACAACCGAGGGATTAAAATATTGCATAAATAACATACTTTCTTTCCAAACTTTTTCTTAATTAAAAACCATCAAACAGAAAAGTTTTTATCAGCGGCCACAGTAGGTATACAAATTCCCTAAAAATGCTTTAAGGGACCTGATCAATGTTTGTCGAGACGAAGGAAAGAGTTAAAGAACTTCTTAATTCTTACGATAATTTTTATTATTAGGCAGATATCAGCAGAGTGCAGCCCGAGACGGAACCCTGAGGTCCAGATGGCTCGACAGGGCCGGAATAGGAACACGAGAACACGGGGCTGAAACGTTAGAAATTTTTCTCCTTTAATAAATTCAAAAAAATAAATCTAAGACCTAATAATATTGCCTTGTAGTGTATGTGACAGCATTATTGTCTGCTAACAAAGCTCTAAAAGTGATTTGGTTGTCGATAAACTTATAACTCGCTGACAAATTGGCACCTTTGGTACCAAAATGTTCGTAATAGAAAGCTGCACAGCTTTTCTAAGTACAATTTTTGAATTGGGGTGCTCAAACATGTACATAATATAGAGAAATAAAAAATTTTTATATTTAACACTCGGTATCTGGATTATTGGGTTTAAATATTTCGATTTTTAATTTTGACACAATATTACGGACACAGATAAATGACAGAAGAAAAACGATAAGAATAAATTGGAATGCATTTAAAAAAACTAGAGTCAGATATTAATCAGAAAGATTGTTCAAAAGAGTTTAAAAATCTTAAATCCTAAATCAATATAGAAGAAACGTGGAAAAAAATAAAAGGGCAGACGCATTTCACTAGGAACAGAAAAAGTAATAGGATATCTTCTTTTTCTTCTAGTGTCGACTTCACTAATAAATGTTGGCTATATATAACCATTGCAAATTCTTCTCTATCTTCTGCTTTTCTTAAAAGCGTGTGTGTATTTAAAGCGGTCCAGTCGCAAATGATTTCTAGCCAGAATATTTTCTAGCCAGGACTCCTTTTTCGATTTTACCCTTCATAATCAGCTGCAACACTCGTATTTATCATTTCTAAGTATATGCTCCAAATATGCATCATTTTACCTTAATGGTGGTCAAAAGTTCTTTGTCTCTTCCCATTCTGTGCAACACCTTTTCGTTTGCAATATTATTAGGCCAGGGTAATAAGACAAAAATATACCCTGTTCGTGACACTTCAGCAGCCAGGGTAATGAAGCGTTTTTTCGACAGGTAATACCTATAGAAACAAATTATAACTATTTCCTGCGTAGGATCTGGTGGCCATTTTTATTTATAAACAATTAACTGTCAAAAAATGGCATTTCCCCCTTTTTTTCAAATCAACGGAAAACAGTGAAACTTATTATTTTTTTAGTACAAATATCTTCGAGATTATGGAAAAAACTTTAATATGACATATGACAAAGTTTAATATACTCATTTATTGTTAATATAATTGCGAAAAAAGGTCGGAATTGCAAAAAAAATAGTTGTTCAATAACTGTTGTAAAAATTAGTGTATAGCTTTGAAATTTTTGTCAAATGAGGGTTCTTTGGTGCTTAATATGTGATAGAAATTTCAAAGCGATTCATTCAATTGTTTAAACTTTATTCAAATTGTTTATCCCAGAGAGCATTTTTTTGCAATAACATAAGTCAGAAAAAATGACTTTAGAACCATTCCACAGGTGTCAAATGAAAGAGCATGAGCTACATTTTCAAAATGGTTTAAAAAAGTGAATAAAAAATGCGTTTATTAATAATAAATAATTATACAAAAGTATCGTAAATATTTCCTTATAAACTTTTTGAATAACTTTTTCCAAAAAATTAACTTTTTTACCCTGTTTTAAGTGCACAACTACCAAGTAATGTTATCTATATCATTATTGATAAACAATTGTAATAAATATGTATAATTTCTTATATAACAAAATAAAAAATTTATAAGGAAAGATTTACGATACTTTTGCATAACTATTTATTACTAATAAATGCATTTTTTATTCACTTTTCTTAAAACAAGTTGAAAATATAGCTCCTGCTCTTTCATTTGACACTGGTGGAATGGTTCTAACGTCATTTTCTTCTGACTTATGTTATTGCAAAAAATGCTCTCTGGGATAAAAAATTTGAATAAAATTTAAACAATTGAATGAATCGCTATCACATATTAAGAAAGAAAGAACCTTTATTTGACAAAAATGTCAAAGCTGTACACTAATTTTTACAACAGTTATTGGGAAAATAATTTTTTTTTGCCATTCCGACCTTTTTTCGCAACTATATTAACAATACATGAGTATATCAAACTTTGGAATACGTCATTTTAAAGCTTTTTCCATAATCTCGAAGATACTTGTAAGTATAAAACCATAAGTTTTCCTGTTTTCCATTGATTTGACAAAAAATTAAAAAATGCCATTTTTTGACATTTAATTGTTTATAAATAAAAATGGCCGCCAGATCCTAGGCAGGAAATAGTTACAATTTGCTCTTATAGGTATTACCTGTCGAAAAAACGCTTCAGTACCCTAGCTGTTCAAGTGTCATGGAAAAAACCTTATTACCCTAGACCAGAGGTTCCCAAACTATTTTTTCTCGTAGACCCCTTTAAAAATTTACTGGTTTCGGTGGACCCCCTGCTGCTACATTTTTACCATATTCCCAAAACTCGTCCCAAATGTGAAGATATAACGATGGAAATTGGCGTAACGGGTGAGCTCCAGCTCTAAAATCATCATCATTCATCATCACCCAGCTCTTTGCGTCCACTGCTGGACATAGGCCTCCCTCATTTTTGTCCATTGTGCTCTATTTTGAGCACTTTGCATCCAATTTCTTGACATTTTCTTGAGATCGTCAGTCCAATGAGTAGGTGGTCTTCCTCTACTTTTTTTTTCTAATCTCGGCCTCCACTCAAGTAATGTCTTCGTCCACCTCGCATCACTGATTCGGGCGACGTGTCCGACCCAGTTCCATTTCAGGGTGGCAATTCGATAAATTACATCGCTAACTCCTGTTCTCCGTCTTCGAAAATAGTGCTAAATTCGGAGTGATAAAAATAAAGAAAAAATAGTAGGTATATTTTCTTACGATCTATTTATTAAAATGATAATGATAACAGACTTAAAAGAATTAAAATAAAACACTAATAACGTTACGTAACTTTAAATATGCAAAGCAACAATAAAAAAAATCCCAATAATTTTAATGGGAGGGATGTACTGGATGGATTGACAGCAAATTATCAATATTTGGCTTTAGTTTTGTTAGGATTCCTTTTGTTGGTGTTCCTTTTTTTTTTGTCAATAGGTTTGTAACTACACTAAACCTTTTTTCGACAAGATATGATGAGGGAAACGCTATGAAAAGTTTTCTCGCAATTTCCCAAAGCCCAGGATATTTTTCAGGTATTTCTGCCTGCAGCCAAAATGTTTGATAGCCTTTTTTAAATTGCACCTTCAGCTCTTCATTGGTGCTGAGCTCTAGTAGTTCCTCTTGTAATACCACATCCGCCACTTCCATTTCATCAAATGGATTTATGACCCGTGGTGGTATTTCCATCATCAAAATATCTTCAAATCTGTTTTTGAAGTCATCATGCAGCGCATTTAAATGTTGAAGTATGTCTGAATATCTTCATCAAGACATGCTGTACGTAACAAGCACAGGACTTACACATTGTAAGCACAGGATTGTGGAATCACAATCAGTAGAATTGCATATGCAAGCAATTTGCAGCAAAATAGAATTCTACTCATCGTGGCAGTGGCGGAGTGATTTGGAATTTATTTAAACAAATTTGAATTTTTTATCGTAAAGTATCAATGGAACAAATAATGTTTTAATAGAAGGGACTCAAAAATGTGATTATTAGGCATTAAAATAAGTTTTTTGATTTAAGATGTTTTTGATCAAATTTTAGTGTAGAAAACATTAAAATACTGTTTTTACATTTACCCCCATTCCTAAAATACATGTTCTTCTATTTGGCTAATAATTTGCCCACAGATAGCCAAAACACAGGACTTTAAGTGGTTAAAAGAATTTGTGTAGTTTTACAATATAAGAAAAGTTACATGCAATAATATCTGAGTCAAAATTATATAGTCCAGTCGGGTTAGCATTTGATCTTGCATGTCGAGCTACCCCAGCAAGATTCTATTCTGTTTTGACTGAAATTGTTAAAAATATGGTTTCAATAATTTCTTTTATTATAAATTTTTTGTGCCGTCGATATTTTCCGAGTTATGGGGCGAAAATAGTGACAGTTAGAGCAGAATTATTGAATTATCTCGTTTATTATTAGTTTTTGAACAAAAATATACTTATACAAAAGTGGAAAGAATTAAATTTTATACAATTTTGATTTTTTTCATTTTTTGCTAAAATCAATATTTCAGGTAGTACGTATGCAGTAAAGGCGCGATCATAAGACCTGATTGGTTTGAGAGCAGCGGTTTTTGTTCAATATCTCCTCCATTTTCAACTTTTCGACAAAAATGGTAGAAATTGAAATTTTTCCAATTAAATCGTCTTTACAATAATTACTACAATTTTTTTAACCATTATTTTCATAGGGCCGATATTTTCCGAGTTAATTGTACCTAATTACAGTAGCCGCCTATATTTTTGACACTTTAATTATTCCACGTATTTCTGTTGTGCTGTAAAACTATACAAATTCTTTTAACATTTAAAGTCCTGTGTTTTGGTTATCTGTGGGCAAATTTTCAGTCAAATCGAAAGACATGTATTTTGGGAATGGAGGAGAATGTAAAAAACGGCATTTTAAAGTTTTCTAGACCTAAATTCCATCAAAAACTTATTATATAATCTAAAAATAAACTTTTTAATCAGAATAACTTGTTATAATATATTTTAATGCTATTTTAAGCCCCTACTGTTAAAACATTATTTTTTCCCATTGATATTTTACGATAAAAAAATGCAAATTTTGTTTAAATAAATACCAAATCACTATAAAGTGTTCGTGGACCCCCAATTACAACTTGTGCACCCCCATTTTTATTTCACGCCAACGTAGACCCCCGTTGAGTCCCTCGTGGACCCCTGGGGGTCCACCTGGACCACTTTGGGAACCACTGCCCTAGACTATATCGGTTTTAGGGTATTTTAAAAATTCTCCTAAAATACCACATCTCAAAAGCTTTCAGTTTTCTCATTAAGTCAACAATAACAGTCCAGTAATAGGTTATAAAAAAATAAAAAGAAAAAACAATGGTACAACTAAGATTGCAAAATAGCAACCAGGGAAAAAGCTAGTGCGAAACAAATGGCTGAAGACAGGTAGAGAAAAAACTTAGATGAGTATAGAAGAAGAAATTTTAGAAGAAATATATTATACATTTTAACCCGCCAGTGGGCGCTATATGAGATTTTCTCTCACGGTTTCAGAAAATTGCGCACAACTTTTTTTCTGGGAAATTATACGCACTGTAGTTCCTTCTAGTCTCCTAACTATCCTCCCTCGGCAATCTAATAGACTCGTCCGCTCAGATAGTGACTCAGTTTACTTAGTATCACCATATTGTTGAGTCAGTGCGCTTCATGTGAGAGATTCTCTCATCAAGCGACCACCCGCGTCACCAACTGTGTATAAAAATTAATTTTATTTTTCCCCTTAAAACCTAAAATAATATCCTTTTATGATGTAATAAAAGGCGCCGTGGATGTGTTCGATGATATTAAAATCCTATATTCTGTTTCACAGGTTAGTTGTAGATGGTCACTTACCATATATTTTTCAATGTTAAATATTGGCGGCATCAATAGTCACATTTTATATATAAAGATAATAATAATAAAACAGAAAAACGTCGTGTCTTTTTAAAGCAAATGGCTTTATCGTTGATGAAACCTCAGCTTTTTTGTAAAATTTGGTAAGGAAAGGCAAAAGTTGGATATGTGAGAGAAGATCTCACGCGCGACCACTCGCGTAACAACCTACCTAGCGACCAATGCCGGGTTAAATTAGAAGACTTTAAAATGATATTGCCAATATTTATGAGTTGCGTTCCTGGGACGACTTTACTGACAGATAGTTCATTCAATTACATGAAATCAACCCAACCCAAGAATATACGTCACAAAAAATCATAGCATGAGATCTGTCTTTAAAAAGACAACCAAATGCAACGGTGACAGTAAAATTCTCGCGTTAGAGATTCCATAGTAAATTACAAGGGAAAACCAGTAAAAGAACCTCGTGATACTATCCCGATATCGTAAGTATTTGGTCTTACATTTAGTTTACTTTCAAAACTATTGGCAATATCATTTTAAAGTCTTCTACTTTAAAATGTATAATATACGTCTAAATTGCCGATATAAATGAGTCAGATTAAATAAATTATTAGAAGAATTTTTTAATAAGCAACAACATTTTCCTTTAATTTAGTAGTATTTTGTATTTTGAAAATGACACCCGATTTGGACCTCGAAACGTTAAAATTATTTTTAAAGTTATACTTCTTTAGGCACGAGGGTGAATTTTTATTTTCCTGGGTGCATGCGCATACGGACAGTATGGTATTAGTCGTTCAAACGTTATACGGAATCCGATTGGGTGTTAAAATCATCTGTCAATAATTGTTCAATATGGAGATTGTGGATAAACAAATGTTGTGTATATTAGTTTTTATTGTTGTGGTGGAAGAGAAAAAAGCAAGTTTATAATTGTAGTGACTTTTTAAATAGGTCAAACCGGCAAACGAGTGTACGTTCTCAAAAAAATTGATAGTGTGTAAAAAATGTTTTATTATCAGCTAAGTACTTTCAACACATAACGTGTCATCATCAGAGCTTCCTAAAAGGACATTTAAGATAAGATTTTTTATAAAAATGAAAGATTGAAAAAAACTTACGTCCTCTTATAAAACCTTCATAGAAAAGCAATTGCTAAACGACACAATAATAAACATATATCCTGGGCAAAAGCCACAGATGTCGGGTATAACAACCCCTTAAATCGAATAAATTATATCTAATTTCTTTTTTATTTTAAAAAGACAACATGGCTGAATCAAACCATTTTGAGCCCACGTGAACAGCTGAGGAGGACTGTCTTTCATTAAAATGATAAAGAAGGAACCATTATCCTATGCGACCTCTATATTCGTAAATAATAATTAAATCAAAATTCTTTTAAAACAAAATGTTTTAGTTTGACCAAGTGTAGAAGAAGTTAGATGAAATTAAACCTAGGAGAAATATCATTTGACAAGTTCAGAGTTAGAAAGCTGTTATTTTATAAAACTAAAAATATTATTGATTAATTTAGACAAATCTCAAATATTTTACTTGTTTACAAAATTTGTATATAATACGTAATCAATGAAAGAGAATTCAAAACTACCTAAAAAGTAATGTCACAGTATATAGAGGTTACACAGTAAAATCATTCCTCTGTCGGCGCTTTGATCTCAAGAAGTAATACCGGCAGCACGCAACTGGTAATGTGGGTTTTCCCTGTTAAAATCCGTACGTTTCAATGCGACTAGCAATGCGAGAGTGGGGCAAAAGCGACTGCCAACATTGCTCGGTCGCCATGCGCGACTACAGACTTTACTTCCAATTTTTCGGAGAGTGGTTCTACTGTCCCTCTTTATACTGTGGTAATGTTCAAGAAACTTTCATAAATTGTTGGGCATACTGTATACTAAACCAAAATTATTAAAGAAATTTCTTCTTCTTCTTCTTCTTAACTCAGGCGAGACTCGTTAGTCTCTGGCACTTGGTCATAAGACCTTTGTACCAAACCCTGTTCTTCTCCTTAAACTTTAATAAGTCCTGTGGCCTCAACGAAGGCCAACAGTTTTCTTATTGGTAGTTTTAAGATCTCTTCTGGTTCAAACCTCATTTGACCAGTGAAGTTCTGCCTTACATCACCTAGCACACTGCAATAGCATAGTATGTGTATGGCAGTTTCTTCTTCCATTTCGCACTTTCTGCACCATGGTTCATTCACCTTACCTAGTTTGTATAGGTGATTTCTTAAACGACAATGTCCAGTCACCATTTCAGTGACCGTTTTGATCTCTCGTTTATTGAGGTTCATCAAACTGTTCGAGAGTTTTTTATCAATATTCTTGATTATTTTTTTAGTCTGGATTTGCCCTTGAGTTGTTCTCCATTTATTTTGATGATTCTTTATCAGCCATTTCTGAACCTCGTTTTTCATAGCATCTTTAGTGATGCCACAGAAAGGTTCTGGGCCTTCAAAAGTTTTTCTCGAGCCTTGTTTCGCTAACATATCTGCTCGTTCGTTCCCATGCACCCCTTCATGACCCGGCACCCATATTAAAGACACTTTGTTGTCTTTTGCCAGGTTATTGAGGAGATCTTTGCAGTTTCTCACCAGATTTGATTTGGTGAGAGGGTTCTTTACAGCCAGAATAGCCGATTGGCTATCTGTGTAAATGTTGATTCTCTTAGATTTAGGGTCCTCATCAATTATTTCATCAATGCAGGCCACCAAAGCAAAAACTTCAGCCTGGAACACAGTTGTATGTTGACCTAGGCTGTAAGATTTATTATAGTTACATGTTTGCCCAAAGACTCCTGATCCAGTACCATGGGCAGTTTTAGATCCATCAGTGAACCATATTAAGTCTCCATTAATGTTTGGGACTTTTCGTTCTCTAGATGCTATAATTGTGTTAATCTTCTCAGTGAAGATTAGTTCTGGTGTCATCATATCTAAGTTCATCATAAAGATGTATTCCTCAAGTATAGTCCCAGTAATGTTTGTGTGGCTATTCAATACATAATTTGGCCTCCAAGTATTGTTTGCTTTGAGCCTCAGGATGGTCATAAAGGCTACCGCCGAAATATACAATTCCAGCGGAGGGAGCCCACGTGAACAGCTGAGGAGGACTGTCATTCATTCAAATGATAAAGAAGGAACCATTATCCTATGCGACCTCTATATTCGTAAATAATAATTAAATCAAAATTCTTTTAAAACAAAATGTTTATTTTGACCAAGTGTGGAAGAAGTTAGATGAAATTAAACCTAGGAGAAATATCATTTGACAAGTTCAGAGTTCGAAAGCTGTTATTTTATAAAACTAAAAATGTTATTGATTAATTTAGACAAATCTCAAATATTTTACTTGTTTACAAAATTTGTATATAATACGTAATCAATGAAAGAGAATTCAAAATTACCTAAAAAGTAATGTCACAGTATATAGAGGTTACACAGTAAAATCATTCCTCTGTCGGCGCTTTGATCTCAAGAAGTAATACCGGCAGCACGCAACTGGTAATGCGGGTTTTCCCTGTTAAAATTCGTACGTTTCTATGCGACTTGCAATGCGAGAGTGGGGCAAAAGCGACTGGGAACATTGCGCGGTCGCCATGCGCGACTACAGACTTTACTTCCAATTTTTCGGAGAGTGGTTCTACTGTCCCTCTTTATACTGTGGTAATGTTCAAGAAACTTTCACAAATTGTTGGGCATACTGTATACTAAACCAAAATTATTAAAGAAATTTCTTAAATATAGGATCAAATTTACAATTTAATTTAATCTGGGTGTTAACACAGTTTTGAGGGTTTCTTTTCATTTCTCTGCTTATTTCTAGATCTTTTAGTATATTTATTTTGGTATAGTTATTATTAGGTATGCTATGTAGGATCCTACTACCTCTTTGGGGACTAAAGCTATGTTTCGATGCATGCAAATGATGACCAAAGCTGGATTTATCGATCTTTGACAGATGGTCCTTGATACGTGTATCCAAAGATCGCATCGTTTTACCCACGTAGGTCACACAATAAAACATTTTTTACACACTATCAATTTTTTTGAGAACATACACTCGTTTCTCGATTTGACCTATTTAGAAGTGTGTACAAGTCTTACAGTCTTTTCCAAGTCTTTTCCAATACTTTTTAAATAGTCATTAAAAGCGACAGGTACGTAATACAGTGGAACCTCGATAACTCGGATTAATCGGGACCGCGGCCGATCCGGGTTACCGAAAATCCGGGTTAGCCTGATAGTATGGTAGAAATTAATAAAATACGGTATACTTATAGATAAAGTCCGTTATAATTGAAATAACATGAAATATATATGCACAGTACACATCTAACTTACCTATATATAGTTATATAAAGTGTAGTAAAGATAGACAGTATAGAGTATTGTTCATTTCTAGGTAAAAAAAACTCAGTCAGTTTCGGTTGTATCAATTTCGTCTGCCATCGGAACGATGTTATGTTATGTAAGAACAGTGGCTCTTTCATTGTTTAAAAGACCATTGTTTGAAAAAGATTTTTTTAAATAGTCTTTAAACAATGCTAAGACAGTTGGAAATAAATAAAGGAATAACAGGTGACTGTTGTTTTTGATAGCCTGAGATAATATACACCTCGCTCTGCCGCCGCGTGCCATGAGTCATTTTTACTATCGAACAGTTCAAATTACACGAATACCCATTATCTCTCAAATACTATATTATGGTCGAAGCGAAGATCGGTGGGATATTTTATCAATGAAATCCGATATTTTTAAGACATTCCAGAAGCGGCTACAGATAAAATGTTTTAACATAATACATACATTTTTATTGTTGAAATGTTTGTCTGATGAAAATCGGTCCGGGTTAGCCGGACTTCCGGGTTATCGGGGGCCGACTTATCGGGGTTCCACTGTAATTGTAAATGTTTCAGTATCCTAATAAAAAATTACATAGGTACCTACCTATTTGGAAAATTTAAAATGAACCTGCCAAAATAGTATGTAATGCTTTGATTTACACAATTTAATTACCATCAAAATTTCTACCAATGTTCACCTAATATATTGTTATTCCACAAAATATTCCTTTAATTCCACAAAAATCAAACTAATTTGATTAAATTCATATAAGTAATAAACAACTGTCAAAAAGTTTATGGTGTAAACGTTCAGTTGGTGTATATTCCCACGTGGCAGATACGCGAAGGTGGCGCAATGGGAAAGCGCTTTGATTTTCAATCGGCGGGATCGACGGGAAGCGGGTTCGATCCCCAATGCAAGTTACTATTTTTTTTTATTTTTTTATACATTTTATGATTGTAAGTATATTATTATATAATTTTTTGCAGAAAATACGTATTTAGTTAAAATTTGTGGCAAGAATTATTGTTCAGAAATCATTTCTTTGTGGCATTTTTCAATGTGTTTGTGTGTGTTTTATTTTTTATTTTTTTTATTTTTGGTATTGTTTTAATAAAAACTTCTGGAAAGTAGTAAGTATTAAAATTAGCATAATATTTAAATTAAACATAAATAAATAAACTGTTTAAAGTATATTGATTTCGTTGAAATCATATAATAGAAGTATAACTTCTTACGTGCGTACAAAGTACACACATTCTTTTTTTTAATTTAATTGTGACTTATTTACCACCTAAATAGTTAATTATAAAAATGCAACAAGGAAATAGCTTCAAATATTCTTTCATTTAACTTTGGAAACCAGAGAGATACATAACTGTGTGCAGTTTATCTAAGTAATGCAGATGAAAGCGTTCTCTTCTCTTTTAGGTGATAAACTAAGGCGTTATCCTTTGCCGCGAAGTTAGCTACATTTCCTTATTAAATACCGGCAAATAATAAGATATGGATTATTATACGTATTTATAAAACGACAATAATATAGAAAGAAGAACATTATATCTTCTATTATCGGTTCTATTTATCAGCAAATCTCTTTGTATAATTTCGAATTACATACATACAGTGCTGAAATAGATCTGTGTGGGTTACCTTTTTTAGGTATCACCATAATTTCTGTTACCTTCCCCACTGTAAGGACAAAAGTTTAAAAACAAGCATTAAAAATATCCTTTCATTCGACTCTGGAAGCCACAGAGATACATAACTGTGTGCAGTTTATGTAAATAATGCAGATGAGATTTTTCTCTTCTCTTTTCGGTGATAAACTAAGGCGTTATCCTTTGCCGCGAAGTTAGCTACATTTCCTTATTAAATACCGCCAACTAATAAGATCTGTAAGAGGGAATTGCCTCGTTTGTCACACCTTAATGGGCCGTGTCGCTCCAGAAATTCTTCCCGAGGATCTTACACGTCCGTCGCGACGCTCCGCTTCTTTCTCCTGAAATATCGTATCGCTCGTTACACGACTCGAGAAATATCTTTTGTGTTTTTACAAATTGAATGATACCGGTCTGTCTCCCATATTCTTATTCTTCTTTATGAAATAATTAAAGCTTTCGTACTTTTGTCAAATAAAAGAAGATATATATGACACGTATTTTAATAATTTAACTGTTTGTAGGTAGTGTTAGCTTAATATACAGTAACGGACAAGATCAAAAAGACAATATAAACGAACTAAATAAAAAAGTTATTATATAAATAAAACGATAAAATCATTGAGAATAAAGTTAAACATAGGTACAAACCGACAAGTGAGTGCTGGCGGGTTGCACGTATAATAAATTGAAAAGTGGAAGGGATTTCGAATTTTTATTGCTGTCGACTAGGAGTTCACATCGTAGTGAATAATATCTACTAACGTAATTTTCAGATCACAACTAAATTTTTGATACAGCAACCACGCATTTGTGTCAGCATTGAAGCTTATTGGTATTCCTAAAATCGGCGTGGCGCGCGTCGATCGGCATCGTGATGGCTAAGGCACGATTCTACTGCGCTTCATTAGAGGTATTTCCATTAGGATCTATTGAGAAAATCTGCTGTTACGTAACGACTAATAGGGCTTTTCATTCACAGTCATTTGTTTCGAGCTTCTGTCATGTGTCACATAATATTAATATAGCTACGTCATACGTTATTGGTATATACCGATAATACAAACCAAAGACGTATGACGTAGATATATTAATATTATTTGACACTTGACAGAAGCTCGAAACAAATGACAATCGATGAAAAGCCCTATTGCGAAGATGTGCTCTTTTCATAGGGACAAAACCCCTTCCTACTCGGTGCAGTAATAAATAAAGACTGTTTGTACGTCATCTTGCACTTCTACACGAAAATTACTTTTGAAATTTTTTATTTTTGAAAGGTAGTTTTTTGTACATCCTTTGGTACATTTACATGCTATTTTTTCAAGCAAAGCTTGTGGTGCAGGAGCTTTGACAGTAAATATTGGAATTACTCCATATTTTGAAGTTTGCCCGGCCGAGTCAAGTGGATCCAAAATATTATATAAAAAATAAGATTCAATCATAACACACAATAACATAAAAAAGTTATAATGAGAAATTTAAAAAATAATCCTAAAATCAAAAATCGTTACAAGTACTTATTACATTTTGAAAAAGCATACCTTATTCAAAAATAATCCTAGAATTTTTTGTAACACGCCATTTTATAGTAAACAGAATAAGCTTTCTTTTTTATTGTCTAATATATAGGGTGAGGCAGATAACTGGCCTATTAGAAATATCTCGAGAACTAAAGGCAACAGAATCATGAAAATTGGAATAAAGGGGTTCTGAAGGATGATCTATTAAATGAAAATATTTTCATCTCTTTTCAACTTCCGGTTATACCGGAAGTTGCTTATAACTTCGTTTTTTTAAATGGGACACCCTGTATATTTTTACATTTTTGGATTCTCTTCGATGTCTTATTTCTTAAAATATTAGGTTTTGTAATATTATACAGGGTATTTTACAAGATAATTACGTTTTTTTATTAATTTCGTAGAAACATTCACACCCTGTAGAATTGTAGTAGTTTGAGATCTAAAACTCTACTTACGTTCAAATGATTTTTAATATACTCTACTATTGTTAAGAATCATTAGTATAGCGAAATTTTTAATTTTGGTATACAGGGTTGGTCGAAACTCGGAATGAGTATTTTCTGAGTTTTCTTAAATGGAACACCCTGTATTTTTGTATTGTATGAAATGATATTTTATAGTACTTTTTTATTTCTTAAGCATTCCCTATACCTAACTGCTTTAATTTGTGAGTTATTGGTGATTCAATCTAAACATTCATTGCAACAAAAAATACGTAAAATTTTATTAGGTTGGCCGTGAAAATACTCAGTCCCAAATAATTTTTCGGAAATAAATACATATTAATCCAGACTGGTCCTTAAAATTACCAGTAATGGTTTAGTTATCGAAATACCTACTTAGTTAAGATTGTTGGTGCGATTAACAATTAAGCACAAATTAAAGCAGTTAGGTATAGGGAATGCTTAAGATATAAAAAAGTACCATAAAATATCATTTCATTACAATACTAAAATACAGGGTGTTCCATTTAAGAAAATTCAGAAAATACTCATTCCGAGTTTCGACCAACCCTGTATACTAAAATTAAAAATTTAGCTATACTAATGATTCTTAACAATAGTAGAGTATATTAAAAATCATTTGAACGTAAGTAGAGTTTTAGATGTCAAACTACTACAATTCTACAGGGTGTTAATTTTGCTACGAAATTAATAAAAAACTTAATTATCTTTTAAAATACCCTGTATAGTATTACAAAACCTCATATTTTAAGAAAGAAAACATCGAAGAGAATCCAAAAATGTAAAAATATACAGGGTTTCCCATTTAAAAAAACGAAGTTATAAGCAACTTCCGGTATAACCGGAAGTTGCAAAGAGATGAAAATATTTTCATTTAATAGATCATCCTTCAAAACCCCTTTATTCCAATTTTCATGATTCGGTTGCCTTTAGTTCTCGAGATATTTCTAATAGGCCCTTTATTTACCTCACCCTGTATACTTAAAGGTAGAAAAAAATGTTATAATGGGAAATTAAAAAATAATCGTAAAAAATATAAAAACTCGTTAAAAGTATAAAGTCTTGAAAAAGATAACCTCTTTAAAAAAAGTCGTACAACATTATACAGTAGAACATTTTAAAGGTAATTGATTTCTATTTCTCTTACATGTACAATTACATATGCCTAAAGTTACGTAGAAAAAAGTTACAGAACAATATTTGCGAAATAACAAGGAAAATTGCCCAAAATTGCTGTGAGTGGCGAACTTTGAAAAATCATATTTCGAAAAATTTAAAACCTAATGACCTCCACTAAACATCGTTTTAAAGATAAAATATGTAAGTTTTTTTCTGTCTAGCAATGTCTATACCTATATCCCCGTGTACAAAAGTTATGGGACAAAAAACAGCATTTCTTTCTTTTGGGTTCCGTTGTGCTTTTTCTTTTGAATATATTTTTGTAAAAAAAGTATCTTTGACTTTAAAAAGTTATATTTAGATAGAAAATTTAACCAGAAACAATTTTTATGTAGACGTGTTTGTACCAAAAGTGCATAGAACTCACCCTAATATAACCTGTGCTCAGGGACTAATTCACCCATTTCTCAAAAACGCACCCCTGTAAATGGTAGCACTCCGCGGTTTTTTCATATATAGGGATTCATTGACCATAGGAAATAATAAAACCCCGTTAACGTTGTAGTTCCTTTCTATTGTACATAATCAATAGCCTATTAAGAAGCTGTTGTGGTCTTGAAGAGAGCTGCAGTCTTTAGCTGTTTGGTTTCACGTAGTGGTCACCCTTCTCAATGATGTAAGCTCAGAAACAGAAATTAGACCAAAAAACTAGAATAATAAATTCATAAACTTTTTAATAAAATTTAATACCTACATAAATAATTAAAATATAAATATATTTTATCTGTATACCCCATTCCACGAATATACGACTGTTTTGGATTATTTCGACAACGAATATTTTACTGTTCAAAATATGAAGAACGAAAGTAAATTGCACATTACATTGTTGTTAATTGGAATAATCATTAGTGCCATTTACTTTCATACTTCATATGTTGCACACTAAAACATTCGTTGTCGCGATAATCCAAAACAGTCGTATATTCGTGGAATGACCTATATAATTGATATTTTGCATGCATGTTTTTGTATATTCTATTTTTTATCACTTTTTGTATCTTGTGGATGAAGCTAAATAATTACAAAAAAACTTACAGTTTTCCAAAGTAATATTATTTATTTATATAATTGATGGATTCGACCGTTACTTGATGGAAGTTCGTTATATCTAACAATAAAACACTGAAAACGTTTGTTTTTTATACTTCCACAAAATTTATAACGCCTATATGACTACAGCTGTTTCGGCAGAGTGCCTTTCTCAAGTGATTTAGTTTACTATGTGTTTGCCTTTTTAAAGTCTTTAACTGAAGAGGTTGCGGAGTGGGGGGCTGTTTGTCTCGAGTTGTTCATTTAGAATTATATCTTTATTTTTCAATTTATTAATTTCCACAGATTCTAACAAAGAGAGCTTAAGGCCTTTATTTTGAATATGCAGAATTTGAAACTGTTCATTAAAAGAATAATTATTATCTAGAAGGTGAAGTGCGTATGTAGAAGTGTCTGTTTTTCCATTGTTGAAAGCCCTTTTGTGTTCTGCTGTCTGTTTGTCAAAGGTTCTGCCAGTTTGACCGATGTAAGTTTTCGGAGAGTCGCCACAAGTTAGTTTGTAAACACCACTCTGTAGTTGTTTTCTCTTTCGGCTCTTATTGTTCTTAATATATTTGCTTAAGTTGTTGTTAGTTCTGAAAGCTGGTGTTATTCCTTTCTTTTCTATGTATACGGCTATTTTTGTTGTTATCTTGCCAGTATATGTTATAGAGCAAAAGGTACTGGGTTCTGTCTGTGGTGGTGAATAAACTAATTTCAGAGCTTTCTTATGGAGTTTTTGGTTTAAAATTTTGTTACAACTTTTTGTTATAAAATTTTGTGCAGTAAACAATGGCTATAACGAACAAACAATTAACAAAATTTTAAACCAAAAACTCCATAAGAAAGCTCTGAAATTAGTTTATCCACCACCACAGAAAGAACCCAGTACGTTCTGCTCTATCACATATACTGGCAAGATAACAACAAAAATAGCCAGACACATAAAAAAGAAAGGAATAACACCAGCTTTTAGAACTAACAAGAACTTAAGCAAATATATTAAGAACAATAAGAGCCGAAAGAGAAAACAACTACAGAGTGGTCTGTACAAACTAACTTGTGGCGACTCTCCGAAAACATACATCGGTTAAACTGGCAAAAACCGTTGACAAACGGATAGCAGAACACAAAAGGGCTTTTAACAATAGAAAAACAGACACTTCTACATACGCACTTCACCTTCTAGATCATAATCATTTTTTTAATGAACAGTTTCAAATTCTGCATATTAAAAATAAAGGCCTTAAGCTCTCTTTGTTAGAATCTATGGAAATTAATAAACTGAAAAATACAGATATAATTCTGAATGACCCACTCGAGACAAACAGCTCCCCACTCCTCAAACTCTTCAGTTAAAGACTTTAAAAAGGCAAACACATAGTAAACTAAATCACTTGAGAAAGGCACTCTTCCGAAACAGCTGTAGTCACATAGTTATAATAAATTTTGTGGAAGTATAGAAAACAAATGTTTTAAGCGTTTTATTGTTAGATTTATTTATATCTAGTTCACTAAAATATTGACTTGGATCACTTAACCCTTTCATATTGTTTTTCCTTGCCATAATTCCCGTTAAAACACGTCTCCCGAGATAAAAATCTTTCATCATTGAAGGAAAATGGCTGCTCCTCCGGCCGTCTTGAAGCGACCTCTCAAATTACGAAAGTAGTAAGTCCTTTTTGTCGGGATAGACGGGCGGTAGTTCCAGAGGGATCTGTAGATAGCATTGTATATGAGCACCGTTAGACTGGACATAGTTTAAGCCGTCCCATAAACAAACGGCTATCTGGCCATCAGTCGGGAACTGTTCAGGTTCGGGCGCATTTCCTCTTTCTCCTCTAGTTCCCTGGTGGTAAACATCGTAACTTTGCTCCATATCATTTCTCTGCCGGACGCGATCTGCCTCTTGGACATATTTATAGTACGGGGGATACGTTAAACATTTATAGCTCGAGAAATTTCGCCAGAAATTTGTCTTGTGAAAAATGCCATACTCGTTAGAATAAACGTATCCTTTTAAATATTTATTTATGGCAGTATGCACACATTATAATATTTTCATTACTTGATAGTATTATAAAAAAAAGATTAATAACGAATGGTTTCCTCTTTGATCGACTTCTTCTTCTTAGTGTACCATGGCCTTTCAGAATGTTGGTTACCATCATAGCTATCTTAATTTTATTCACTGCACCCTAACTTCCCTGCTGCCACGCTGCTACGCCTTTTTTTTGCTAGTCAGTGTTATTACCTCTAGTCCTTATGCAAGTGCCAATTTGTGTGGACACGTTCCTAATCAAATTATCAACATTTAGTTGTGGTAGGTTGCTCCTTCCTTCAAGAGCAGCTTATATTATCCCTGCGGTGTTTTGTGGATTATCCCGGCGAGCTCTAATTTTTTTTAAGCATATCCCACAAATAATCTGTAGGCTCCAATGATGTCTCTAGTCACTCTAATGGTATGTGGAGATCCATAATCATGCAAGAAAATAAAATTTTCTTCTCTTGCATCTTTCCATAGCTTAATTACAAGTTATAAACATACTAGTCCAGGGCGCATCTGTTTTGAGATGGACGTTGAAAGGTGACTCAAATTTTTTTGCAGAAATTGCTTGAAAATAACTTAAATAATAATATTTGAGTTATCCTCCCACTCAAAATGGTCCGGAACATTGTTTAAATAATCAAAAAATGTCAAAATATGAAGGAAAAATTAGATTTTTTTATTGGTTTTTTGATTATAACTTTAAAACTATTCATTTCTGAGAAAAGTTGTACTAACATAAAAGTTGCGTAATTAAATTTCCTACAACATAAAATTAGTTAAGAATTTAAAAAATGGTCACCCTTGTTGCAAAATAGCAATAATTGCGAAAATAACCATACAAAAACAAGTATTCGTATTTTACGTTTTTCAACCATTTATGCTACACTTAGTATCTTCATATTTTACCCAGAAAAACTTTATTATATTGAAAAACAACACTAGAAATTTCATTAAGATCGGTTTAATAAATTTTGCAAAATAAATTTTGCAATCAAGCTTTCGCAAGAAAAAATCATTTTTTTAAAATGTTGCAGGACTGAAAATAAAGCAGATAGAAAGTTGAATTCTTTTTTTGCTTATAGAAGTGTAGTGTACCTTTCATTTGAAATTTGCAAAATTAAAATCGATTAATTACTACGGCGTCAGGAAATTTTTTAAATAAACATTAATTTTTAGTGCTACGCGCAGGACAGCGGTGTTCGATTCACACAAGTTGATTTCCACTAAAATTTCTTTCAATCTTTATCTAATATATTATTTTCTTACTCTATATTTTGTTGTATTTTAATATTTTAATTCCACAAAAATCAAACTGATTTTATTATTTTTTGTGAAATATTGTTTAAACAATGTTTAACATGGTTTTTAACATGGTATTGGTTAAACAATGTACGTTTAAAAATATTAAATTTTATTCTCTAAGTTAAAATATATGAACAATTAAAGTTTTTGCTAAAAAAGTGTTATTTCAAAGGATAGAATATGTGTTTTTATTTTGCAATAAACAAATTGATTTATTTATACCGAAATGTAATAAAAATTAAAATGTATCAATCATTATCAAAGGTCATTAGAATGCCCAATCAGAGCAAACTATAAGCTGTCCTGCGCGTAGCACCAATAATTAATGTTTATTTAAAAAAAATCCTGACGCCGTGGTAGTTAATCGATTTTAATTTTGTAAATTGCTAATGAAAGGTACAGTACACAAAAAAAATTAAACTTGCACAAATTCAAAATCTCCTTTATTTTCATTCCTGTAACATTTTGAAACAATGAATTTTTTTTTGCGAAGGCTGGATTGCAAAATTTTTTTGAAAAATCTGTTGAACCGATCATAATGAAATTTACAGTATTGTTTTACTGTATCATAGAGTATTTCTGGGTGAAATATAAAGGTCTTGTATAAAGTGTAGCATAAATGGTTGAAAAACATAAAATGCGAATACTTGTTTTTGTATGGTTTTTTTCGCAATTATTGCTATTTTGCAACAAGGGTGACTATTTTTTAAATTTTTTAACCAATTCTATATTGTAGGAAATATAATTACGCAACTTTTATGTCAGTACAACTTTTCTCGGAAATTATTACTTTTAAAGTTATAATCAAAAACGAAGAAAAAAATCGAATTTTTCCTTCATTTTTTGACATTTTGATTATTTAAACAATGTTCCGGACCTTTTTGAGAGGGAAGATAACTCAAATATTATTATTTGAGTTATTTTCAAGCAATTTCTGCAAAAAAATTTGAGTCACCTCTTAACGTCCAAATGTACTAATATTTTTACAGATGCGCCCTGGTCTATACCTGTGAGCAGTTAAAGTTGACTGAATGAAAATTAAAGAGTTTTTTACGGATCATAATTCCTCTCCAGAACATTTCACTTCCCCTTGTATATTTGTGAACAGATTTGACAGTTTTCGTTCTTGCGTGTCTTTCTCGACCTCTAAGTACACGATTTCGTGGGTTATTTGATTTTACACAAATCCTGACTATTTCTGAAAATAGCACATTTTGTCAATTTCCAATGTTCCAGTTTTGGTGGTGAAGACACCAAATTAGGCCATCAATCTTGTGCTGCCTGGATAACTCGGGAGCCCATAACTGTCTCCTACTCTATAATTATTGGCACGAACTCTTCTTCTTATTGTTTCAACTGAGAGAGTTACACATGTAGCTTCCAAAAGCTGCCTTTGGAGCTGCAGGTGAAAAATGGTTGGGTGTCTTCCAGCTGATTGGACAATTTAACGATCGTGGGGAGCCGTTATTACTTTTTGACGACTTTCCTTTGCTTTATTTTGATCTTTTCTAGTTCCTGTTACATATGATTTGGACAGAACGCCCTGTGCTACGCCTAGCTCTACAGCTATGTCCTTCTGAGAACATTACTTGCTCCACAAGACCAATAATCTTTCCCCGTGTTGTAAGTTCTATAACCCCACATGAGGCATATTTTTGTTTTTGGACGCAAAAGTTAATTTATTTATTTTCGTTAAATTTGCAACTCAAATATACACCCTATCTATACCGTACGCATATTTACAGATGCTAGCGTGTGTAGACACCAGGGTGTTGAAATCAGTTAGGGTTTGGAAAAATAGTACACTTACAGATGCTAACGCGTGTTGACACCACGGTGTTGAAATCGGTTAGGGTTTGGAAAACCAGTACGTTTACAGATGCTAGCGTGTGTTGACACTAAGGTGTTGAAATTAGTTAGGGTTTGGAAAAACAGTACATTTACAAATACTAACAGATTTGGACACCAGAGTGTTGAAAGCAGCTAGCTTTTTTAGTGGTTATACATGCATATGCTAACGGCTATTGACATTGATTTTATATACCTACTGCTGTGGAAAAATATTTAAGTGATTTAGGTATTAATAAATAATTAAACGTTGTTGGGATATAAACCATAATATATTAACAGAAAAGAACAACATAAAAAATAATATTGTTCTGAAGTTATTTAGTTGTGGCATTTTTATAATTAACTATTTAGATGGGAAATAAGCCACAATTAAATTGAAAAAAATAATTTTATTAACGTTTTGGCGCCCAAATCCGGTGTCGTTGTCAAAATACAAAATACTACTAAATTAAACAAAAATGTTGTTGCTTAGTAAAAAATTCTTCTAATAATTGAAGACCTAAGTGAAAGAAGGAGGTATGTTACAAAGCCTACCTTTTTAAATATGGGCAGTTAAAGTTTTTATTCTTCTACTTTTATCATGAAAATATTGTTTGTGTTATTTGGTTTTATTTATATTGCTATAAGCATTCCTTTACATATAATATTGATAATTTGTTTTGATTTTTAGTATTTTTTCTAAAAATAAATAAAAACTCTACATACCGCCTTCTTCCATTAATTTTAGTTTGTATAATTATCCTTTATCTGAATGGATGAAGGGGGTATGTGACATGAAATAATGCTCTATATTCAGTTTTACAGAAATTTATGTAATTGAACACAAAATAATCTTCTTCTTCATGTTGCTATGTTCATGTTGGCTATCAAACTGGCAATAGTAATTTTGTTAATGGCAGCTCGGTAAAGGGATGCAGAGGATCTGTTAAACCATTCTTACAGGTGTCTAAGCCATGACGGTCTTCTGCGACCTGGCCTTTCTTCTTCGACCTGGCGTTTCTTTTTCCGTCTACTTTGCCTTTTTTATTAACAGCTACCTTAGCCTTAGCTACATTTATAAAAAAAATAAAAAAAAATAAAAAAATCAATTTTTTCAGCCTGTGTACATTATATTAGGTTCTTTTGATCATTGGAAACAAAAAAGGTCTTTTGTAATTTTTCTCGAAAGTTAATAGTTTTCGAGTTATAAAAAATTTAAACCTGAAAAAGACGAAAAATGTTTCATACCTCCTTCTTCTTCTTCCATTCAAGAATTGTATTCTACATGTTACATACCTCCTTCATCCACTAGAATATCTCCTATTAAGCTTTTTAGAGGTACAGTAAAAGTCTCATAATATGATAGTTAAGTTACATACCACCTTCATTCACCAAGAAACTCAAAATTTTAGAAAATGTTCTAAATAACTCCTTCTTCCACTTAGGTCTTCAATTTATTTAATCTGACTCATTTATATTGGCAACTCAGACATATATTATACATTTTAAAGTATTTTTTACTAAGCAACAACATTTTTGTTTAATTTAATAGTATTTTGTATTTTAACAACGACATCCGATTTGGGCGTCAAAACGTTAATAAAATTATTTTTTTCAATTTAATTGTGGCTTATTTCCCATCCAAATAGTTAATTATAAAAATGCGTCAAGGAAATAGCTTCAGAACAACATTATTTTTTATGTTGTTCTTTTGTGTTATCTGTAAATGTACTGTTTTTCCAAACCCTAATTAATTTCAACACCCTAGTGTGAACACACGCTAGCATCTGTAAATGTACTGTTTTTCCAAACCCTAACCGATTTCAACACCGTAGTGTCAACACGCGCTAGCATCTGTAAATGTACTATTTTTCCAAACCCTAACTGATTTCAACACCCTGGTGTCTACACACGCTAGCATCTGTAAATATGCATAACGTACCGAGCTGTACTATCTGTCTTATCAATTTATTTATTTTCAATAAAGACCTTTAGTCTTCGCAACAATAACAAGTTTTTTCAAAATAGATAAATATTATTTTGAAATACATGGTGATTTCATATACGTTTGGTTGTGTGTATGTACGATAATGTCAAAGAAAACAAATATACAAACAAACACACATTTGTGAGATGTACTGCGAGATGATTTGGGAGATACAGAAAGTTGATAAATACAAATATCTGGGTACCCGGATTTCAGAAAATAATGATAGCAGAAAATAGCAGATAACCGAAATAAGGGCAAGGATAGAAATATGAAAAATGCGTTTGTAAAAATGAAAACAAGTCTCTGCAATAATAAAGACTTTAGATTAGAACTGAGAGTTAAAGCTCCGAGAGTAACAGTAAATGTAACAGTAAATGTAACGGGATTCAACCCAACGTGAAAAAGATTAAACGCAACGTGAAATAGAGAAATTTCAGTCAAAATTTGGTATTTATGACCCTTAAGATAACACCAAATTCTAAAATTTATTGTCCTGTGAAAAGAGACACGCTTCAAGATCTGTCAACTGGCCAACCGAGGGTACGATTAGTGTCGTGGTAATTTTATGGTCAAACTATATTTTGTTTTAATTTTTATCATTGTGAGTATTAACCAACCTACTAATATTTTTACCGCCACCACTGGGGGTGTAACTTTTTAGTTGTCTTTATTCTTCGGGACATATGCTTTGACCCATTTTATCACAAAGCAAATATTACTAATTTTACTGTCTAGGAGGGTGGAAATTGCGTTCTCTTTCTTTTTAACTATTATATATTGTTATGCTCTACTTTATCTCTTTTATTAGATTGATTAGCAAATTCTTAATTTAATTAATTACTCAATTAATTTAATTTCTGCCTATGTAAACAAAACCAAGTTCAAATTAAATTTTCTTATAATCTTTATTCTCAGGGCTAATTTTGTATTCGATGCAATATCTTTAATTCGTGGCTTCTAGTATCTCTAGTTTCTTACTCCTTCCAGGATAAAACAGGACAATTAAACACATTTAATATCATATAAATGTACTCTACTATTTATTTATCCAATATGCCGTATAAATATGATTTAAACAAAAATACTAAAATCTAAATTTGTTGCAACAATTTCTTACTTAACCTTTAACTACACGCGCTGGCGTACTTTGTACGCCAGATATAAGAATTCTACTGGAAATATATTTAAAAATTTTATTTTTGACCTGGCTTATTTTTCTAACCTATCACTGGAATGTGCTTTACAATTTGGTTTTAGTTTCGTTATAATCGGCGTTCTGGAAAGATCGTAATTTACATTTTATTATTTGTTGTTTCCGGTGGTGGACAATATACCCCAGGATTATATTACTATAAGTCGTAATATAAGTACATATTTTAATTGTTTTTTAGTCATTATGGCAAAAAATATATTTTTCTTTGTAAACAATACTTTTTCTCCTGTAAAAAATCACATTTAAAAAAATTTTTTATTAGTAATTTTATTTATCATGGAATCCAGTTATTCCATGATTTCAGTTATAAATCCCAATTGGCTTACTGAAAAGGAACTCCAAGTATTCACTGATGCCGAATAAGGTTTATAACAAACAACTAAGTGTATTTTTTCAAAAAAAATTAAACAAATCCGCTGTTTTTAAGTGTATTTTCTTGTGGCGTACAAAGTTCGCCACGCGTGTAGTTATGTTATAACTTGATGCGCGGGTAGTTAAAGGTTAATAAATCAAACTTTAATTCTGATGTCTCCTTGTTTTAACACCAAGCGCGGCTCCTCCTTAGGGTCAATTGGTCAATGACCCCCCTAAAATAATCTCATAAAAATACCAATTTTATTAAAAATATCTTTTATCTAAAACTTCACTCTGAAATATAAAATTCTCTCTCAGCAGTCTGCATTGGCAAAACAAATATAATAGATATAATAACGTCGCGCCTCGCGCTATACACAAGCCCGTGGCTGGGCCGTATTTTAAATTGTCTATATACAGTTCTTATGGCTTATGGACAAATGCATGTAAAATAGAAAAGAGACGGCAGATAGCAATTTCGTGGGCGAGAGTGGGAGTGACCTTTCCGTCGTATACCTCTAGTAGAGTCGACGGCCTCACGTTTAGTTAGTTACCGTCTGCTGACCGCACTTCACGGCAGGTCTATATCGATCGCGGCGTATTTGCGTAATTTATTTTGTTTTGTTGGATTTTTTTGTGATTGTAACAAAAACAAGATGAGTGTTGTTGACGAAATAATTGCCTTAAAATCTGCTGGAACACTAAATTATGAACGGCGGCTTGAGAAAAAAGAAAGTGGTCGACCAAAACCAAACATGAATTTAAAACAAACAACAAAGGATAGGGGTAAGGACATTCAAAGATATTTTAAAGAATCAATGTACAATTTGTGTGATTGGATTTGTGGCTGCAGTGTGAGAAATGCATTTTTTTGCTATCCGTGTTTACTGTTTTCGAATGACGCTGTATGGGCGAAAAATGGAGTAACTGACATTAAGCATTTAAAAGTGAAAATTACAAAACATGCCTCTTCAACTACTCATATAAATTCATCAATGAGTTACGCAAGTTTAGGACGTGTTAACATAAGACAGCAACTTGATAGTGTATATCGTAAATCTGTGCATGACTTTAATGAATTGGTATCTAAAAATAGGTATATTTTAAACAAACTAATCGACTGTGTAAAATTTTGTGGAGTTTTCGAAATTGCATTGCGCGGTCATGACGAAAGTGACAGCTCCAATAATCGTGGAATTTTTCTGGGCCTTATCGATTTTGTTTCTGAACTGGATTTAATGTTTAAAGAACACATTGAAAAAAGTACAGTATTTAAAGGAACATCGAAAACAATTCAGAACGATATTTTAGAATCAATGTTAGCCATTGTGCATACTCATATCATGAAGGAGATTGGCCAGACAAATTTTGTGGCCATTCAAGTAGATGAGACCACAGACAGCTCCAATAAAACGCAGATGATTATCATATTGCGATATGTATTAACTGGTATTGTACATGAAAGATTTTGGAAATTTGTTAACCCCCTAGGTACTACAGCACAACATTTAACTAATGTAATATTGGAAGAACTTCAATTATTAAAAATTAATGAAGCACCTGAAAAATTGATTGCCCAAAGTTACGATGGTGCATCAGTCATGAGCGGTAAACTGGGAGGAGTACAAACAAAAATTAAAGAAATATACCCAAATGCACACTTCATTCACTGCTATGCCCATCAATTTAATCTTATCCTCCAAAAAGCGGCGAGTCAACACAAACCGATAAAAATATTTTTTGCAAATTTACACGGATTTTCGTCCTTTTTCGGCCGATCTCCAAAACGTACGATGGTTCTGGATAGAGTGGTTAAAGTAAGGCTACCTAAAGCTGCGCCTACTCGATGGGCTTTCAATACAAAATGTGTTGAAATTGTATACACTTATAAAGATGATTTAAAATCTTGCTTAGAGGAAATTATTGATGAGGAGCAAGATGGTAACAATATAAATCAAGCAACTGGTTTAAAAAGACATTTGGAAGATGAGCATTTTTTATTTTGGTTAAATTTTTTCCATAAAATAATGCCCCATGTTGATATATTGTTTAAACAATTGCAAATGCGAGACATTGATGTTATATCTGTCAAAAATTGTATCCTGTCTTTTAACAACAATATCCAAATAATTAGAAATACTATTTTGGAATCAGAAGTACCAAGCACATCAACAGCAAAAAAAAGAAAAACTACTGCAGAGGATCCAAAGCGACGAACTGCACTTGAAATTTGTGATATTATTATATCTGAAATAAATCACAGGTTTAGTTTCAATGATCATCTCATGATTTCACAGTTATTCTACATAGAGAAATTTGAAGCATACACTACCAACTTTCCGCAAAATATTTTAAAAATGGTGACGGCTAATTATCCCACAGTGAATATTTCCAAACTAAAATCGGAACTTGAAGTCTTATATTGTCGTGAGGATTTTCGCAATAGTGCTGGTGCAGTAGCCATACTTCAGCTTTTTATTAACATGAATTTGTCTGAAACATTTTCTGAAGCAGTGAAGTTATTAAATATTTTGTGCACACTCCCTATGACAACCGTGGAAAGTGAGAGATGTTTTTCTACTTTAAAAAGAGTAAAAACATTCCTGCGTAATACGATGGGACAACCTAGACTTAGTGCCTTGTCTATGCTGAGCATCGAGAAAACGCTTGTCAAGAGCATTCCAAATTTCAATGAGAAGGTCATAGACTATTTTGCAGAACTAAAGGATAGAAGAATTGACTTAAAATATAAAAATATTTAAAGTAAGTTTCGTTTTAATAAATTTACAATTTATTATACTATAAATATTCCTATCTATATATCAGTCAATAACCTGTTCATACCATTTTTCCTATATTTTTTAAAAGATTTACTCTAAAAAAAGACAAATTTAATTTTCGGAAAACTAGGGTAAATAGTATTGAGTTTTATCTAAGTCTGTATTTTTTATCTAAAATATAAATGCTAAAAGATCTTTTAAATACTTTAAAAAATCAACAGTTTGAAGTTTTCAAACCAAAATGACCCCCCTGAAAATTGACCCACGAGCCGCCGCTGTTTAACACAAAAGAATTATTGAAATATATTATTATTTATTCATACTAAATTTAATAAAATTTACCTTTCTCCTTTTGAATTGATTACTTAAAGTTGGAATGACTAACTGAGTTATAGAACTGTTCAATACAAAAAAATAGCATATATGGTGTGGATATAAACAAACTCTCTCCGATAAACGTTTCAACAAATGATTTGACTAACCTTTTTGTTTCTTCACTCCTTCTTTCCCAGATTGCGTCTTCGTTGATTCTCCCTCACGTACTCTTTGGATGTTGCGACAAGGTCCCTCTCGTCCAAACTGCTTCAAAAACAAACAAAACCAGGACTTGCTCGAATTCTCTACTCAGTTCCTCCTTGCTCGATATCTTGTGCAAATAGATACCAATCAGCTACGCGTTCTAGACAGACCAAAGAAATCTTCCTCAGACAGAGGAAAATTTTACTTCTCAACCGGTCAACAATTTCGTTTCAACTTGATTCTGCTCGCAAAGGCCGATTTCACCACTTTACACTGACTTCTCACTTTTCAAAAACTGGACTGTTCTCGCCCGATATTAATCACACAGTAACCTTCTTTTCTCTCTCAAATTTCCACTTCCACATTCTCATCTTTTCCATCGATTTTTCTCTACCAATAAAAAAAACCTCTCTACCCACAACATCCATACTTTCCTTTCCTAAGAAAACCAACTTAATTTGTATCCAACTTTCCATTTTGTTAAATTCTAAGAGACATCAAATTACTATCGTTTTTCCAAAGAACTAAACAAAAAGCTACTTCTAAACTCAATAAAATTTGTTTATCGTTTAAACCTTCTACGAATTATTTACAAAAATCCTATTGATGTTCACAAAACGAAATAACATTCACTTTCCAATATTTTCGAACCATTGTCTGTAAATCCTTTAAAAAAAACCCATTAGCGAAAACCACATTAACGATTTCACCCGAACCACTGTTTACTAACTAAATTAGACTCTATACAATTTTTGGTCATATACAGGGTGAAGAAAATCCGGACATCTTGGATATTAGTGCAACCTAATACGTCTGTGTAGATTTGGCATTGGATCCGACCATCACTTGTAACACCGTTGCCGTATCCTCTATTTTTTCATACTATAACGTTAGAATTTTTTAGCGGGACACCCTTATAAAAGCGCTTAGTTTTCGAGACACTGACCACGGACGGGTGAATGGCTAATTTTATTCATACTTTATATTTTCGAGGGTGCTGAAAACCAAAATGAGGCTTATTTTGAATTTTATGTGGGGGAACATTGTCAAAATCGCAATTTTAACCTAAAAATAAAAAAAATGAAATCACGTTTTTTGCGTTTACCTCGCTACAACTCTGTTCCATTTTAATATTTTTTTCTGAAATTTTTACAATATATAGCTCTTAAATTTCTGAAGACAAAGGTACCTGCTTCAAGTTTTTATTCTTATCATGATAAAGGTTATGAATTTTTCAAAGAAAAAGTACGGATTTGTGCATTGCAAAGTTTAATCGCAAAAGTTGTGTGACGAAGTTTAAAATTTAGCTTCTTAATCACGTTTATTTGAAAGTAGAGAGTACAAAGAAGTTTACTGGTAAGTTTTAGATCAAAATGTTCTATAGAAAAGAAATAGTGCAACTTTTAATATCGACATTAGAAATCCCCAATGTAACGCTTATTGTTTGAGGGACAGACAATTTAGGTCTAATTTCTCACCTTTAGTACTATTCTTGGATTATAAGCTTTCATTTGGCACCTCATTTGTCATTCTACCTAGTATAATGACGGAGAAGTAAACGTTCTTATTCTATTATTCTTGTAGGTACATTTAACATTGATTGAAATTATGAAAGAAATGGCATGGCAACACTGTGACGCACAAACATAAGATTCAGCTGTACGTTACATAGGGTGTACTAATAGCCAAGATGTCCGAAAATCCATGATCTCTTGGCCTTTGATATAAATTTATTTTCTGAATTTTTCAAAAAAAAAATTCTACAACAATATATTATATCTCTTTTTGAAGACGTCTAAATTTTTGAAGCTCGCATCAACACGCGCTTTAACCTCGTCGTGAGATTTCTGCATAAGACGTCTGATATACTTTTTTAAGTAATAAATATCATCCTTTAGTCCCAGTAATAGATCGTGGTAAACGCCACTTAAAATCCTCATCATGAATCAAGGTAAAAAGTGCGACGTAGAGTTATCAGCCGATCTAAGCTCTCCGGTCGGCAAAAGTGATATAAATTCATAGGCAATTTGAGGATTTGATAAAAGAGAAGAGTATCTTTTTGAAAAGTTCATAAATCAACCGTAATCGCTACAAATACAGTCATACCAACCTGCAATAAATTGCGATTGTTCTTCAAAATGGGAATTGGCGTTCATTTTCACAAAATTATCGTAAATCAATAATGACGCGAGCTTCAAATTGTACATTTGCAAAAACTTTTTAATTTATTACTGTTTGCAGAGCTATTCATTCGGTCGAGAGTTTATCATCCAATTCGAATAAAATTGCGTGCTGTACGAATTTATAATTTTATTATAGCCTATGAAATTTGTTGATTGTCATTTGAAAAATTATTAACGGTGCTATTTTTCTTTCGATCGTTTACTCCACGTCAATTATTTAAATTGTCAGTCATCGCTCAACGTTATGGCTTTTTATTTTGTGTAAATCTGAATTTTTTGCTGGTCAAATTTTGTTTTATTCGAGAAAGTGCGATTCATCAATGGGAAGTTTTCTATTTGAATTCTATGAAAATTAATGCTTTCTAATTTAAAATTTTGATCAAAATATGATTTATTTATTTGTATACACAGAGAACGGCAGTTCTCACCAGTGGCGCACAACACCCCTACCAGCGACACTATATTATACACGAAATTTTCGATTTTCTAAATCTGACTAAATTGAAAATTGTGCCAAACCCCATCTTAAAGTATAGAAAAAGACTCACCCACTCATATATCAACTCTCCATGTTGGTCCAAGGGTGTGGATTTTACGGCCCTTTCCATTTGGGGTCTGTTTTTCGTTTTAGTCCCCAAAACTCCCAAAAATTTCAAAAATGTAAGTCCCACTTTTGCTGATTCTGATAGTACTGATCATTACCTTTCCAACGCATGTCTAATTTTAAAAATGGGTTATACCATTCAAAGGTTACCGAGCTCAGAAATACGACCCAATTTTTATTTAAAAAGGGGAAAATGTTTGTGGATATGTATGTATGTATGTGTTGTTATGATCTGCTTCTTATTAATTTTATATTAATTATTATTTATTTGATTAATTATTTAATTGTCGCAAATCATACATAAAAAAGAATAAAAATCTCAGGGTGCCTTTTTATAATATTAAAAAAATGTCTAATTTATCTTACGTTATACTTATCTTCTATAGTGGTTTCAGTATCTCTTAGTTGATCCTAATCGGGATAAAATAGGAAAAAAAATAAAGCAAAATTATAAAATAAACATACAGAATTGTCTTTTATTTATCAAAATCAATACTCTAAAAATCTATCAAATCTAAAACCTGTGGACACAGATGTCCAAATGAAATTTTTACCACTTAAATTTATTCTAGTTAAAAAAAAACAATTTATCGGTTTGTTCCCGATGACTTTGGTACAACAAAATAAACAAAACCAAATTATGTATTCGCAAGATTAGCTATACTTCCTATTTACTTTTTGAAATATTGGAATTTTAATTCCTACGCTTTTTATTCAAAATTTAAGTTTCCGAACATAAAAATATCTTTCACATAAGTTGACTGACCTTTTGCTTCACTCACTCTGATGTCTTCTCGTGACCCAAAACAGCTCTCCCTCGTTGACTATGTTAAAGGCTACTCATCAAAGCCCTCTCCGTTCTCCAGCTTCAAAACTATCAGCATACCAGCACCAATTCTCCAACAAGCCAGACCTCTTTTGACCAGTACTCGATTCAAACAGAACTCCAAAAATTCTCTGCTCTCCTTCTCACAATAATACAGAATCAAAGAGGTATTTCGTCTCAATTTGATCTGTCTCTCGTTCCACTTTTCAGCACTATTCTCCACTATCAAACAACCACTGTTACTTGCTAACTATCTATCCACGAAAACGTCGAACTGCTCCTCAGCGTTGCCAATAACATAATGCCTTCTTTTTCAAATTCACTCAACATTCCAACCACTTTTCCCCTTCCAAATTGCCAAGAATCAGAAACGTTTCTCTTTTCCATTCGACAAACAAACAGTCATTCTTTCAAAATTATTCCGACCATCTTAATTACTTTCGGGGAACTCTACAACATTTACTCGGGGTGAAACAAAGATATTAAAATTCCAAACTTTCTTTTAAACCATTTTTCTAGAAAATGATAACTACCTCTACCTGTAGATTCTATAGTTCCCGTAATAAACAATCTTTTTCCATTTTAAAACTAAATACATCGTCCTTTTCACTTTAATTATTCACAAAAGTCTTTAATGGTTCATCGGAAAGCTCATCAAAATAGAAATCCACTTACATCCAAACTAAATTCTAATAAATATTTACAGATCAATATACAGGGTGTATCAAATTTATGTGCCCGCGTTATTTTAAAAAATTTAATTAAATTTTTATTTTGCCTTTTGATTGATAAATTGAAAACACAATAGTATGTGTGTGGAAAAGTTAAATTGATCAGAATATTTTTTTCTCTGTTTCAAGAGGGGTTAGGACCGATTTAGAACCGGTGTAGTTTGTGACTTCTGACCACCCGTAAGCCAGCTATAGGGCTAAGAAAATACAAAATGGCATATTTTTTGGGCGTATATATCTTAGGTTCACAGAGGCAAATGAAGACCGCAAATACACCAAATCAATAGTGTTGAGTTAATATTTCAAATGCTGCCTTAGCTGTCAAGATCATACCTACACGCGGCTCAGTATAGCCAAAAAACTGAAGAACTAATCTTTGAAAATTTTGGTTTTTTGATAATTACTTAAAACTTCAACCCTCGAATTGCGCCAATAACTGAGCGTTTGTAGGGAGACTATAGACGTATCTAACGGTGTGTACTGCATATCTGGGAAAATTCGAATATTTAATTTATAGGCTTCATAATTATGATCAAATCTATTTCTTATGGGAAAACCGGTTTTTCAAGCGCAATAATTCTTGTAATACCTTTAGTTCTCATACTTGACCTTGGATGCATCAGATACTACTTGTCAATATGTTTCAAACTCAGGTGTAATTATCAAAATCGGTTAAGCCGTTTAGAAGTTATCGGGTTCCAAAAGTATAATCCATTTAACCATTATCGCCGAAATGGTTTATGTAGTTGTAGTGGTTAAGACGCTAAATTGGTCATAGGGCACTCCGAGTTCATTTACTGGCCATCCCAATATTTTTTGAAGTTATACTTCTTTAGGCACGAGGGTAAATTTTTACATTCCCTGGAGCATGCGCACACCGACGCTATCTTATTAGTTGCTCAAACGTTATACAGGATCTTATTTGGTGTTAAAATCATCTGTCAATAATTGTTGGATATTATGGATAAACAAATGTTGTGTATATTAGTTTTTGTTGTTGTGATGGCAGAGAAAAAGCAAGTTTATATTTGTAGTGACTTTTGAAATAGTTTTTAAAAGCGACAGGTACGTAATAATTGTAAATGTTTCAGTATCCTAATAAAAAATTACATAGGTACCTACCTATTTGGAAAATTTAAAATGGACATACCAAATTATTATGTAATGCTTTGATTTACATAATTTGATTACCATCAAAATTTCTGTCAATATTCACCTAATATATTATTGTTTTATTACTCTATGTTTTGTTGTATTTTAATATTTCAATATTCTTCAAGAATCAAAATAATTTGGTTAAATTCAGAACTGTCAAAAGTTTAAACCGTTTAGTTCGTCGATCTTCCCACACAATGCATGTGTCTCTGTGGGTAAAAGTTTAAGATGAATGAATTCCAATACTAACTGCGCAAACATGAGCGGGTTCGAACCCCAATAGAAACTTTTATTTTTTTAAAAATAATAATAATAATAAATATAATAATCAATTAATTCAATTTTTTATTTTTTTATTTTTTTTATACATTTTATGATTGTAAGTATATATATTACATAATTTTTTTTCAGAAAATACGTATTTACTTTAAAAAAAATTTCGACAATTAGTGTTCAGAAATCATCTGTGGCATTTTTCAATGTGTTTGTGTGTGTTTTATTCTTTTATTTTTTAATTTTTGGTATTTGTTTTAATAACAATTTTTGAAAAGTAGTAAGTATTAAAATTAGTTAAATATTTAAATAACCCATAAATAAACTGTTTAAATTATATTAATTTCATTGAAATCTTATAATATAAATATAACTTTTTACGTGCGTACAAAGTACACACACATTCTTTTTTTTCAATCTATTTCGAATATAAAAAAATCTAGTGTACCTACATTCGATGGACACTAGATCATTTGAGAGATAATGCGACAAAGGCGACCATTTATAACGCTTAACGTGTAATCACAACGTGTAAACGTACATTTAATTTATAAATAACTATGAAAAACACCTGATAAAAGAATAAAAAACCGCTAAACGCCGTAAAAATGAGTGGCGCATACAATATTTCAGCTACAAAGGAGCTGATATAAGTATTAGGTACGTGGCGCCAAAATGTATTTTCATTTTGGTGAAAATAGTTATTTTCTTCAAACGTCAAATAATGATGACATTACTTATCTAACTTGATCCTGTCAAAGTTTGATGTCTCCGCCGGCAGCAGTTTTTTTCCCATTTCTTTACGGCGGAGGGAAAAATGTTGTCATGGCAACAATATGAAACGTGTCACAAAGCAACAATACAAATGTCATTAACAACAATTAAACATCATTTTTATTTATAGTAATATTAAAAGTACAATTAGTTAATGAGGCATTTTCAAAATTGAAACCGTGCAAAAATGTTGCCGACTCTTGATACGCATTGGTAATTGTTGATGATACTGATGGTCGAGCACAACTTTCAGCAATCATTCCCGATGTTGGCGAATCCTGAGGGTTTATCCCACCGACGACTTAATTATTTTAATTTCTAACATCTAGACGACTTTGATAGTTGTCACAGTTAATTTCGAGTAAAAATAGCGTATGAATTGTACTATTTATGGTTGAAAATTGCTACGTTTGAAGAAAAAATAGTATACTTACTTTATTCGGCAAAGAAGCGACTTTTCTTGACTTGCCCTCTATTACGCGCCTCTCTTCGTTCGGCGCGTAATATCGGGCGCGTCAAGAAAAGTCATGCTTCTCCGCCTCATAAAGTAATATACTATTTTCCTCTATAAGTGCAGAAAGTCATTATTTTCCGCACGCGACTGCAGTTTGCCGAACGACGCGAAGCGGGAGTTCGGCAAGCAGTCGAGTGCGGAAAAGAGACTTTCTGTAAGAGTTAGGAACAATATTTTTTCTAAGAGTTTTAAAAAAATTACCAAATCTTAATCAGTTAATTGAATTAATATGATTATTTCATTCATAGGAGATTCTGACCAATAGAAAGCTACAGAAATGCAAATTAAGGTGATAATTTTTGATAATATTCCGTCGTTAAGTATATTACGTCAGATGCCCTTCGTTGCTACGAAAAAATACATTCAGTGACATTAATGTGAATTAATGTTTTAAAAATTATAAAAGTGATGACTTTCAATCGTCAAATATTTATAAAAACTGTGTACTAATTTGTACTTACATAAATAAATTACAATAAAATTTTGGTTTTGAACAGTTTTATTCATGAAATAATCGCAACAAATTGCACTCGATCTCTGAAATTAATATAGAATTTTTGCTCTCGTGACACTTTGACATAATTTCACTCGCCTTCGGCTCGTGAAATTAAAACTGTCAAAGTGTCACTTGGGAAAAATTCAATAATTTCAGAGCTCTTGTGCAATTACTACTGAAAATACATACACAAATTAATTCTTTGACAAGGTTGTCAAAACCAAACTTTCAATATAATTAGTTAGCATGACCACGATCTTGGTTTCCATGACGATGATTCAAAACGACTGTTATTGTCTACCGATTTGACTTTCGAATATTATGTCAAAATAATTTTATTTCATCGAATTGTCGCGTTAATTTCATTAAAACACAATAAGATATATTAGAAATAAATTAGTAAATAATATCTAAATATTAGTTTATTGCATGTACATTATAATTATTGCATGTACATTATAATTACTTTAAGGCCATATTAACATATCTAAATTAACACGCGCGCGGAAAAGTAAAAACCGCGTGCGGAAAAGTAGCACGCGTGCGGAAAATGAAACTTTCTAAACTAAAATGCGTGCGCGAAAGTGGACATTTTTGCACGCTCGTAGAAAAATACATTTTCGCGCCACGTACCTTATACTCATATCAGCTCCTTTGTAGCTGAAATATTGTATGCGCCACTCATTTTTACGGCGTTTAGCGGTTTTTTTATTCTTGTATGATTAACAGGCCTTGAGTTGTGCAATTTGATTTAATATCTCACATTAGATATAAGATAGTTTACTTTTACCTCAAAAATTCTATTTAGGAAAATATTTTTAATAAATGCAAGTATATTTATAACTTTACAAAAATCAAAATTACAAAAAATAGTTAAATAGTTAAAATGTAAAAGGTATATTTATAAACATCCCTAAAAACGGCTATATCACAGAACGGTTACGGAATAACAATTCCATCATCACTGATTTTTACAGGTCAAAGTAGATGTCTGAGCCACCAAGACCTTACATACCTCGCATCTCACAACCTCAGATAACGGACTTAATGCGACTAAGTGGCAACTGAATTTCTAAGAAGAGTCGCCACTTGAAGGCCATTATGTGAGGTTCTATTCTCTGAACATTATAACCCGTGTAGGGAGAGTCCTGTGATATTTGAAGTTAAATCAGGAAATATTTTAAAAGTCACATCTATTTTAATACCACAATGTAAACAATTTAAAATTTTATACTATTTAAAGGGTCTTTACCCACATATCTTGCGGTGACTCAGGCATGTACTTTGAACTGTAATAAACACTGACAATGGAATTATTATTCCGAAAACGTTCTTGACAAGGTGTTGCTTTGCTAAGTACAAACACCGCAAAGGTTAGTAATATTTGATTGTGTACATGACCTTGCAGTAGAAAGCATTTCTCACGTATATCGTAAATACAAATTTCAATATGAAGAAAACATATCAGAGGCGAGGATATTTTAAGAAGGGAAATTATTACAAATATTATTGTTCGAGATGGGCGACGCCTTAGTAAGACCTGCGTTACTCAAAACAAAAAGATAGTAAAGAATCAGTGTGTTTTGCTGAGTGAAAGTTGGCCCTTTCCGTCCCTTAAGATCCAACACGACAGTGGATCTACCGCAGAATGTTGGGCATACCATAGATAATTCAATAGTAGAAGAACTTTACACAAAAAGTAGACTCATCAAAACTAACAACCAAAATATACTGAGATGTTTTTGAGATATTATAACTGTAAAAGAGAAGGCATGGAACAAATAATATTGAAAGCAACGTAGCTGGCAAAAGATCTAGTGGAAGATCTTCAGCACGATGGTTGGACCAAATAAAGGAAATGACTGGTTACTCATTCTCCGAAGCTAAACAATACGCACAGGAACGAGATAATTGGATAAAAATAGTCATTACATGACTCCACTACATACTTACCAAGAAAAAATATTGAGGAGAAAGGTATACAGTAGAACTAAATTTGGACGGACGAAGTTCAATGAAGCGAGTGATGTGTTATGAAAATTCCAATAAATCTGAAAGGAAAATTAAAACAGCCATAAGACCAAGTATGATGTACTGAACGGAATATTGGGCAGTTAAAAAAAAAGAGAAACATGGAATGTATGTGGAGGAAATTAGAATGCTTACTGGGATAAGTGGAGCGACAAAAAAAAGGATTAACTGAATAATAAGTACATTAGGGCAAGCCTACGAGTGGCATCCATTGATGCCAAAATAAGAGAGTATAGGTTAATGTAATTTGGTCATGTTCAACGTAGAGACTTTAATCATCCAGTACGAAGAATTGCTGGTCTGTGGATTTCTGGAAGGACATGAAGACCAAGAAGACCTGCGATCATTTACGCAGAGCATATCGGTGAAAGCGATTGATATTGGTTTACTATCTTTTGCTTTCTATAATTGTTCACTTTTTCTTAACACTCTGTACTAAACTTGGGTACAGATGATTTTGTGTGCACACCGATTAAATTTAACCTTTCATCTTCTTCGTCATGTATCATGTCCTTTCAGAACGTTGATTGCCATCATAGCTATTTTAGTTTTATTAACTGCCACCTTAGATAGCAATCTTGTATCAATACCATACCCATATCGCAAGTTCTTCAACGATGAGGTTCTTCTTCGCTCTGGACTGCGTTTGCCTGCTATTTTCCCTTGCATTATATTTTGTAACTAACCTAACCTTTCATACACACAGTTACTCTAATACTTAATGAAATAAAACGTATCTAGCGTTTGTTAATTATGCACGCTTGTGTAGGTATTTTGGGTCTCGGAGAGTGCTGGTTTGATAATAATTTATTCCATTTTATTTTTAAAATATATTATTATCTTATTACCTTAAAATCTTTTAAATATATTACAATTATTTAAAAAATATAAACAAGGCAACACCGCAATAGGTCTTCTAATTGCCCCTTGGTTTTCAATTAACAGCACCAACAAATCAAACCGCTTTAGGTCCAACACCGTTGAATCTCGTCCGCGAGAGCTTGAAGGGCTCACCCCCTCCAACCCCCGACGTCCTTCTCACCCCCTTTATGTTCTTCAATCCTCTAAAATATTGTTCCAGAATTGCTGAATAGAACAGAAAGGTAATTGGATGGATAAAAATTACGTCGAAATAAATTTCGGGATCTGTGAGAAAATAACGGACTCTTTGTACTCATTAGAGATTGCATAAACTCATATTTCGCCGGGGAAATGGGGAAATTACCATAAATTTGGACTTAACACTTTAACATTACCGTCGGAGGAGGATGTGGATGCTGGATGCTGCTGGATGCGGAGATTGATTCCGCTGTAATTGCTTTGTTATTTATTCCTTCTTTCGCCAACGCTGGGATGCAGTATACACGCGAAAAACAATCTTTAAAAACCGTTTCGAAATGTAAAATTTTTGAATTTACTGATGGCAAAAAATACAACAGAAAGAAGGACAAATATTATTTTCTTAAATATTTACTAATATTTTTATTATTTGATAACAAATTTCTTTCCTTTTTTGTTTTTAAGGTACCCGTATAAGTAGCCGTTTTGAGTCCAATTCTGAACATAGGCCTCTCAAAAGTAATTCTATTGTTGGAGGATTGATTTCGAAAAATATCCTGTCTAAGTTTTTGTTCTAAATAATAATAGCCTCAACGACAAATCAAACAGCTTTAGGTCCAATACCGTTGAATCTCGTTAGCAAGATTCTTATCCCCTTTATTTTCTTCATCATCATCATCATTCTCTTTGTCTTATCCCTATGCAGGGTTATCCCTATGCATCCCTATGCATTTCTCCACACAATTCTAACTTGGGTCATATCAATGTCAATGTCCTGCCTTATCGCCTCCCCCCAGGTCTTCTTTGGTCTTCCTCTCCTACTCCTTCCAGGAATCTCCACTTCAGCTATTCTTCGTATTGGGTGATTAACGTCTCGACGTTGAACATGACCAAACCACCTTAACCTATGTTCTCTCTTTTTGGCATCAATTGGTGCTACACCTAGACTTCCCCTAATATACTCATTTCTAATTTTATCCTTCTTTGTCACTCCACTCATCCATCTAAGCATTCTCATTTCCTCCACATGCATTCGTTGTTCCTCTTTCTTTTTTACTGCCCACCATTCAGTTCCGTACATCATAGCTGGTCTTATGGCTGTTTTATAGAATTTTCCCTTCAGCTTCATTGGAATTTTCCTGTCACACAACACACCACTCGCTTCTTTCCACTTCATCCATCCAGCCGTAATTCTACTGCGTGCATCTTTATCTGTGTCCATTACTCTGTAATACCGATCCCAGGTACTTAAAACTATTGCTTTTTACAATCACTTTACCATCCAAAGGTACCATTTTATTTGTAGTAACTCCATCTTTAAATGAACATTCCAAATACTCTGTTTTTGTCCTACTAAGTTTCATTCCTCTAAAATAATGTTGCAGAATTATTTACTTGCTTACTTTCCATGTCCAGAACATCTTCTTCTTCTTTAAATGCCATCTCCGCGATGAAGATTGGCAATCATCATGGCTATTTCAACCTTCGAAGCAGCTGCTCTGAACAGTTGCCATGAGCTGCAACCAAACCATTCTCTCAGGTTGCTCAACTAGGAAACGCGTCTTATTCCTACGCTTCTTCTACACTCCTCCTTCTCCTATCAACGACAATCCTCTCCGGAACATCAACGACTTTAAGTGTACTTCCAATGGTTGGCCACATAGATGGCCCTGTCATTTGCTAAAATTAGGTTTTCTTTTGTGCAGGTCTCTCTCATCTCTCTGCATGATAGTAGATGATGGCTATTCTTTTTTTTTTATTGTTTGTTTACTGTGCAATCAGTCTAAAAAAAAAACAGACCATAAACACATTTGTTGAAATTTATAATGGCCTGAAGAGAAATATTTCAATAAATATTTACTCTACATGAGTATTACCATTACGTTTACAATTAGTGTTTCTTAAGTTAAGAATGGTAAATCTAATGGAAATTTTTGCTTAAGGCGTTTTATTTGTTGATTATTGTCTAATAAATTTAGCGCTAACACATTTGGGTGGTTTTCTAGTCGCTGTAAATATATATCACTGTGTGACACTATCACTTCACTCACAGTTGGCACTTGAAGGTCTTGTAGGATGTCTTTGTTGCTTACAAACCACGGCGCATCAGTTATTGCTCGTAACACCTTGTTTTGAAACCGGTCCATGATTGCTAGATTGGATTTTGAAACAGTGCCCCACAACTGTATTCCGTACGTCCAAATTGGCTTGAGTATGGCATTGTATGCTAGTAATTTATTTCTCAACGACAACTGGGATTTTCTTCCGAGCAACCAATAGTATTTTCTATATATGGTATCAAGATGTTTTCTTTTTTTCCATATATGAGTTTTCCAAGTGAGTCTCTTGTCCATATGTAGGCCTAAGTACTTTACAGTATCTACCGTTGGAAGGGGAGCATTGTTGAGTGATATTTGAGGAGAATCGCTATGACATTTAGTGAATACTATGTGGCTTGATTTGGATTCGTTAAGTTTTATCTTCCATTTCTTAGTCCATTTCTGAACTTTATTTAGGTTTTCTTGGAGTTGGTCTGCTGCAACAACGGGATCTGAATGTACCGCCATTATTGCAGTATCGTCTGCAAATGTGGCTGTATATACTTTATTGTTCGTAGGCAAATCGGAGGTAAATAGTAGATACAGGATCGGCCCAAGAACGCTACCTTGAGGAACGCCTGCCTTTATGAGATGTAGGATGGCTATTCTGAACCACGACATAGTCGCACGTATCATTCTTATGGTATCCCCATTATTTTTAGGTTATTACCACAACGTGAAACGCCGGTTCTTAATCTCATTTTCGCTTTCTATGTCGGATACGACAAATTGTGTCGTTTCGGTGAAGGATCTTTCCGAGATCTTAATCTACGTGGCTAAGTCTGGTGATCATATAAAAGGTTTCTTCGATCCGTCTCCTACTTTTTTTGTTCTACCTCTGACGTGACCTGTCTTCTGATAGGTAGTGGAGCGATTACAAATATGGGGTAAACTTCTGCGATAAGTGTCGGTTTCAGGCAACCCGATATTATACAAACCGTTTCATTAAAAGCCACGTCGATGTTTTCTGCATAAGTCGAATTTACCCACACTAGTGCTCTAAACTCCACAGCCGAAAACATAATGCTAAGGCAGAAGTGAGGACGATATATGGTTGTGTTCTCCATTTTGTATTAGTTAGTTTGAGGATGATATTATTTCTGGCGCTTACTTTTCTATTGATATCTTGACAGTGGTATCCATATCGATAAGACAACTGTTGTCACCTAAACTCTGCCATATAAGGTTATATCTTCACTTTTCCAACCAATATGGTTGATGTCATGTGATGCCAGGGGTTAATCTGGAAATATTTTAAACATCTTTAAAAATCAGATAATATAATGTAACCCCAAGTGTTTAAAATCAATTTAAGGGTTTTTACCCGTACATTTTGATGGCTTAAATCATGTAAACCTGTGATAACACTGATGATGGAATATTGACTCCGAAAATGTTTTGTGATACAGCCCTTTTTAGGGATTTTAAATACATATACCTTTTACAAAATAAGGTTTTTATTTTTTTGTAATAATCGAAAATTATGGTGGGCTAAGCTGGAACTGAAGATTTGTTGGTGCAACCAGGCATTAGGTACTGGTGATATAACATTAATCTAAAAACGGTTACATTATTGCATATTGTTTTGATTTATGTTTTGTGTTAGTAATTTATTGAATAAGAATATTATAGAGGACTTGGTTATTTCTACTTATTAAAATTGAATATTTTCCTGAAATTTAATGAAAATTAAAAATATCTCACAAAGTAAATGATTTTAAGTATAGGAAATACTACATACGAATAAAAGAGTATCATAAATGAAATAAAATATGGGGTTGTACATTTAAAACATATAGAAAAACCGTAAATTTCTTTTGTAGTTGTATACCCTGTATAAGAATATTTGTCAATCAATTCTGTAAACTTAATTTGAAAACTAGAACATATCTGAGTTACAAAGTTGCTTGTAATTCATCCCTCCAACTATTAATTCGCCATGTTCTCCAGCGTCGATACTTGACGGAAGCATAAACGCGATACGGGGGTAGAAAAGACGGAGAAATTAATTCAACAATTAGCAAATAAAAACGATCGTTGCACGGCCCGTCTTCGTATCTAACGTTTTGCCAATGTTCATTCGGCTGCTTTCTGGCAGTTATTGTCTTTTATTTGGAAGTTACGCCTGGCTAAAGGAGGTTAGGTGAGGAATGTTAATTAAACATCTGCTGGATGCCGGGTCCTTCGTCTCTCCTGGGGGACACCACCCTTTAGGTAGGAAATAAATGTATAAACAAGTTCAAGTTTTATTGATACTCTGTCAAAAGGGAAATAGAAGGTACGATCGAAAAGTCTTTAGAATTACTTTAAGCTGGAATCCCATGGAATGTGGTGTGCCACGCCAAGGTAAATAAAAAATATGTAATATAAAAAGAAAAAAACTAGAGACGGAAGTTAACGCAACGTGAAATAGTGTTATTTCTCTCAAAATTTGTTCAGTTCTCTGTTTGAACTCAGGCGTTTCTAAGTATTCTTTTACATTCTTTTTGGTTGTGATAATGAGTTGTGGTTTCTTCTCTTCTAGGAAAAAGTCAATTAAGTCAAGGAGAATGCCTATATTCTAAGTTTTCCTGTCGGCCTTTTAGATTGTCCGAATCTATTTTGTGGATTAATCAAAAGTCTTGGTCCTGAGCGCAGCTCAAACGTTAAACGTGCTCTGATTGGGTAATTACAATGATCTGTCAACAATTTTTCAATATGTCGGTTATGGGTAAACAAATGTTGTGTATATTAGTTTTTATTGTTGTGAAGATAGAGAAAAAAGCAAATTTATAATTGAAGTGACTTTTAAAATAGTTTATAAAATCAACAGTTACGTAATTATTGTAAATGTTTCAGTATTGTAATAAAAATTTACATAGGTACTTACCTATTTGGAAAATGTATGTACCTATCTAGTAGGTAATGCTTTGATCAATTTACATAAATTGATTACCAATAAAATTTCTACCAATCTTTGAATTCTTGTAATTTGAATAAATTCAGAACTGTCGTTAGCACAGTAACAGTCGTAACAGTAACAGTCGTTAGAACAGTAAAACGTTCACATGACAGGTACACTTCGCGTCATATAAAACTGGTACACTTTTTTTTCCCAATGTAAACCTGTATTCAGACTGACAATTATTGTTCGTGAATCGCTTTGTTGTTGCCATCACAGACAACGGAATTGCACTAAATCTAAATACAAAAAAATAACGTTTAAAATGTATATTTCCAATTGTAATACATATATTTAAATTCCACACTTGTTTACCGTAAAACTTATTCATTTTGTATTAATTTCAAATTAAATTTTTAATTTTTCCAGTGTGTTTTATTTATTCTACACAGCTTAATGCAGTTTTGTCCTACAATTTACGAGAAACCAATCACACCTCTCGATTTGACATTAAACATAATAATTTAAAGTCATGTCAAGATTTATTATCTATCATTATTTTTGAATTGAAATATTTTCATAAATTATAATAAAACACGAATCAATGATAGATAGATAGATACGTTTATTGACAATTTTTACATAGTAAACACTACATGTCATGTCACAATATACATAAGTCACTTTTGTATACATAGGAAATAACTAAGAAATAATACAAGAACACATAATATAACATATACAGTGAAAAATAGAAATATAAAAATACAAAAAAACAACAACAATTCAGTTAGGTGTAATATAGTTTTCATAAAAACGACCACACTAGGAGCTCAAACAAACAAATTCCTCTATCTCTATACTATGGAAACAGTGTTCCAGTAGAAAGTGTTTTGCTAATTTATAAAATTGTTTAGTATTCATTGCCTTAATATCAATATTTTTGTTTAGGTTTAAAAAACAATTATACAGATTATAATCTATTGTATTAAGTTGTGTAACAGAAAATCTGGAATATGGTATAATGATATGACTTTTTTTTCTTGTATTATACTGATGTTGATCAGCATGTGTTTTTACATCTTGTATATTATTATGAACAGTTATCAATGTTTCAAATATATATATTGAAGGTAAAGGCATACTTTTTAAACAAGGGTTTACAGCTGGCGCGATATTCCGCTGAGTCAATAATTCGGATTGCTGCTTTTTGAAAAGTGAAAACTTTATATGCATAGGACGAGTTTCCCCAAAGAAGTATGCAGTATGTCAGGATACTATGAACCATTCCAAAATAAACTGACCTAAGAACATCTCGACTCACAGAAGTAGCCAGAATGTATGAATACTTAATTGAGATGACGGAAAATTACCAAATTGTTTTAGTTTTTAGTATATTAAAAAATGCGGTCTGTCGCACAGCCCCGCTTTTACCTAGTTTAATATCATATTTTCGTTGAACTGGCAACGTTGCCCTAGAAATTAGAATGACACTTGTGGCAAGATCAACACGATTTTCGGTTATAAGAGTTGTACCAGTTTTTTTTGACGCGAAGTGTACGTGTAAGTGGCAAAATGAGTAGAGACTTCGACTTTAAATCCTAAGCACACAAATAAACGCAGGTTCGAATCCCAATGCAAGTTTTTATTTTTTTATTTTTTTTTAATTTTTTATACATTTTATGATTGTAAGTATATTTGTTATTTATTTTTTTTTGTCAGAAAAATGCGTATTTAGTTAAAATTTTTGCCAACAATTGAATGCGTCCGCCGAATAACGTTGTAAGCGCCACTTTGTTCGTTTTTGAGAAGTCGAAGAAAAAGTTTTAAAACTGTGATAATGGTGAGTTTATACATTTTAAAGGTGAGTAATACAGTTTGTAATTTGTATTTACAAACTTTATTCTAGGGAGTGATTTTATGCTAAATGCATATTGCATGCATATTTCGCATATTTGAGAACTTTACTAAATTTTGCATATTTTTAAAGAAACATGCATATTTTGTACTTATTTAAAAATATTTAAGTCCAAAAAAAATTTTTAATTCTACACAAAAAAATTTCCCTGCACAGGCTGTCCTATCTATTAATTCGAGAACTACCTGAAGAGAGACGGCTCATTCACTGCCTTTTCATTTTTTCTTAGAAAATACCCGATCTTTACACAAAGTACTTACAGTGCTTATAGTACGCCGTTATAAAGTGATTGTATGATGTTAAAATGATGAAGGATGGTTTATCGGGAAATCCGAATTTTATTTACTTTTATTATATTTAGTACAATTTGTATCCTAATTTAGTAGGTACCTATAATTCTGGTGATTCTTTTAAATCCCCAACTGTTAAGAGAATTTACACCTTTAACGATAGTTTTACGATTTTCTAACGGAAATTGAAATATTCATGCTTTAGATCAGATCCCGTCTTTAAACGGCTTTAAAACTTTGGAGGACATAATATTATGCGAAATTTTTAATGGAAATTTTGAAATTGATTTTGGTGCAGAACTTGCGGCTTTACAAGTTATTTTAAATACTCCCCAATTACTTATGTTGATGTTAAAAGGAGTTGTTCAAGTTATAAAAATATTTTATCTGATCAAAGAAAAATGTTTCCTCGTAAATAAGTTTGGAAAAAACACGTTGTAGTGAATTATAATCAAAGATATGTTATAGTGATATTGTTGTTTTATTTTGAAGAGGTAACTATTGGTATCGGTTTTTGTAAAAAATGTGAATCAATTACATATATAAAAAATAATGATTTTATTTGAAAGATAATAAATAAGATTGCCGCCCACCTTATAGTCTAAGAGCTAGTGAACCTTTTGACTAACGGTCGTCCTGTAAGGCTAAAAATTTGTAGAGTGATAATTCATAGCACACCAAAGCTAAAAACCATGACCTGGCAGGCCTCAGCGGTGCACGTGTATCTACCAGGTGAATCGAAAAGTGCAAATTTAGGGGGTAAAATAAACTTTCTCCTGTAAGGTTTAAATTTAAGTATGTGTTTGAGTAAGTCATTTAGAAGAAATGTGTACAATGACAGGCGATTCTGAAGAGCATAAGACCTTGCCAGGCGAGGGGAAAGATTAGGGGTTTTTCCTAAAATTATTCTTTTTGCATCGAACAAATTTTTTTAGGCTTTTTGAATCATTCCAAACAGAAAAGGTCCTTAGTTATTTTTCTCTTAAGTTAATAGTTTTTGTTATATAAGCGATTGAAAATTTTGAAAATTGCGAAATCGGCCATTTTTAACCCAAATCGGACATTTATCTAAAAATTTCAATATTGGCAAGGTACGCAGATATTCCTTAAACATTGATTGATGAAATCCCGAAGAGTTTGTTGCAATAAAATAACGAAAACCGCTTTGTTTTTTTAATTGCTAATCAAGCGGGCGCTACACTGTAGTATAATTGAGGACGTTTGAGCTTGCATAAATTCATTATCTCGAGAATGGGCAAATTTGAAGAGAAATCCTCAGACAGGTCGATTTTTATTTTTGAATTAGGACTTTTTGGTATATATATATAATACTAGTGACGTCATCCATCTGGGCGTGATGACGTAATCGATTTTTTTTTAAATAAGAGTAGGGGTTGTGTGATAGCTCATTTGAAAGGTTATTTAATTCTCTATTCAGTAATATAAACATTAACATAATTATGTATACAGGGTGTACAAAAAAAATTTTTTCTTCTATTTGTCAAATTTAATCAAAGTTAATTTAATAAAAAAAATTTTTTTGTACACCCTGTATAAATAATTATGTTATTGTTTATATTAGTGAATAGAGAATTAAATAACCTTTCAAATGAGCTATCACACAACCCCTACTCTCATTTAAAAAAATCATCGATTACGTCATCACGCTCAGATGGATGACGTCACTAGTATTATATATATGCCAAAAAGTCCTAATTTAAAAATAAAAATCGACCTGTCTGAAGATTGCTCTTGAAATTTGCCAATTCTCGAGATAATGAATTTATGCCAACTCAAACGTCCTCACTTATACTACAGTGAAGCGTCCGCTTGATTAGCAATTAAAAAACAAAGGGGTTTCCGATATTGTATTGCAAAAAACTCTTTGGGATTTCATCAATCAATGTTTAAAGAATATCTACCTACCTTGGCAACTTTGAGATTTTTAGATAAATATCCGATTTGGGGTTAAAAATGGCCGATTTCGCAATTTTCAAAATTTTCAATCGCTTATATAACAAAAACTATTAACTTAAGAGAAAAATCACCAAAGACCTTTTCTGTTTGGAATGATTCAAAAAACTTAAAAAAAATTTGTTCGATGCAAAAAAAATAAATTTAGGAAAAACCCCTAATCTTTCCCCTCGCCTGGCAAGGTCTTATGCTCTTCAGAATCGCCTGTCATTTTACACATTTCTTTTAAATGACTTACTCAAACACATACTTAAATTTAAACCTTACAGGAGAAAGTTTATTTTACCCCCTAAATTTGCACTTTTCGATTCACCTGGTAGATACACGTGCACCGCTGAGGCCTGCCAGGTCATGGTTTTTAGCTTTGGTGTGCTATGAATTATCACTCTACAAATTTCTAGCTTTACAGGACGACCGTTAGTCAAAAGGTTCACTAGCTCTTAGACTATTATAAAAGAACCCCCTAGAATAGAATAGAACAGAAAATTTGTGGTTTCTCGAAGTGCGCATTTTTTGAATTTTTGTGCATATCTTTCGCATATTTCGTAATTTTTTACTGCATATATATGCGCATATTTCATCAAAATTGATCGCATATAAATCCGCTCCCTATTTATTACTAACTCTTGAATTGTTTAAGTTTGCCATTGATATTATTTTAAAACTTCTTTTCCGGTTTCTTAAAAACGAGTGATGTGGCGCTTACAACGTTATTCGACTGACCCATTCAATTATTGTTCTGAAATCATTTCGTTGTGGCATTTTTCAATGTATTTTTGTGCGTTTTATTTTTTTATTATTTTAATTTTTGGTATTGTTTTCATAAAAATTTCTGGAAAGTAGCAAGTATTAAAATTAGTTTAATATTTAAATAAAATATAAATAAACTGTTTAAAATACATATTAATTTCGTCAAAGTCATACAATAGAAGTATAACTTCTTACGTGCGTACAAAGTACATTCTTTTTTTTTAATATTAACTTGTAGCCGCATTCTTTTTGCTGCTGCTTCCAGTGCCGTAAACGATTGAACCAGGTCCTCCTTTCTTCTTGCTATGATTTCGATATCATCTGCATACGCTAGTATTTGTACACTCCTATTAATAATGGTCCCTCTTGTTGTTATTCCAGATTCTCTAATAGCTTTCTCTAGGGCAATGTTAAATAGAAGAAACGATAGGCTATCTCCCTGTCAAAGTCCTGTTTGTGTCTGGAAAGTTCTTGATATTCTATGGCAATTATGATTTAGCAAATAATAGCTATTTATGTTTTGCCAAAACAAAAACAATGACAAACACACAAGACAATAGGAACGTAATACTAAACGACACCACAATAGAAGCGGTTAATGATTATATATATTTGGGACAGATTATAAAAATAAATAAGGAAAACCAAACAGCGGAGGTAAAAAAGAAGGGTCAGATTAGCCTGGGCAGGATTTGGAAAATTAAAATGGGTCCTAAAGAATAAAAAAATACAACAATACATAAAAACAAGAGTGTTTGACCAGTGCATACTCCCAATTCTCACATACGCATGCCAAACATGGACCTTGACCAAGGCAAACATGGATAAAATAATAAAGACACTGTACAGGACTTATATTATCATTCCAAAATAAAAGCAACTCATATTCATTTAATTTTTAAATATCTTAAAACAAACATTGCCTGTTGTTGCAAATAACTAGGTGACACAAATTTCCCAATATAATGCACTTGTTTCAAGATCACCTTAGTCAGCTATTTTGATATAATTATTTCATTAGGTCGAATCGTGTCAACAATCATAATAAACAATTGGGATTGATTATAGATACGTAACAAGTAAAGAAAGAGATCATTCATTATTCAGCATTCATTATTCAACCATCAAGGTAGTTATAATATAGACTTTCGTCCACCAACTTGTTACTGATAATAATTAGTAGTGTTCAATAAATAAAGTATGAACAAATAGTGTATTCCTAACAACCAACCCTCTTCTCAGAGTAACTACCCCATTACGACACATATCCTTTTATAACACAAAGAGCCATGGAGAGAGCAATGTTAGGAGTAAAATTGACAGACAAAAAGCAAAACAACTGGGTCAGAAATAGAACAAAAGTCAAAGACGCAGGTCAACATATAACCAGGCTAAAATGGAGCTTCGCAGGTCATAACGCTAGACAAACGGACAATAGGTGGAATAGCACCATACAACAATGGAGACCATGGACAGGAAAGAGAACAAGAGGACGACCCCAGATGAGATGGGGAGACGACATTAAAAAGATAGGAGGAACGCACTTGAAACAGAAAGCACTAAACAGAAGCGAATGGAGGAAACTGGGGGAAGCCTATGTTCAGAATTGGACGAATTGAAGGGCAAAAGAAGAATAAGCTATTTATGTACCAAGTCAGTAAAGTTACTCTTTATCGAACAAGTCTGATATTATGAGCAGAGCGAGCGTTAGCGAGCGAGACGAATAACAGACCAGTTCACTAAAGAGTCTTTACTGACGTGGTGCATACACAATTTTATCGCCAATCATAAAAAACATTAACACTTACTTACTTACATCCTAATGAAAAAAGAGTGTGTGTACTTGGTACGCACGTAAGACGGTATATTTCGATTATTATAATTTCAACGAAATAAATGAGCTTTATATCACTCCTGACAAATTTATAAATTCAAGTAGTTAAAAGTTGAAATATAATTTAATTTTTACATTGTTTGCAAGATAAAGTTTAAATGTGACAGTGTGTTAAAAAACCAACGATTCTGTGAGTACAAAATTGCATTATTTATATCTAACCATAAAATCAGAAGTTAAAAGGCAATATTTTATCGATTTCAATCCAAATTATCGATTATCGACAACAACTTTTTGCTGATTCAAGTAATTAGGCTGCCGTCTAATTTTGTTAAGAGGCCAGGTCCGGCTTCAGATCCGCTGTTCCAATGCATGTAAATTTCCAACGGGACGATGGCTGAACCGGAATTAGCTACTACTTCACGAAATACACCGACTACGTCACATATCTCTTACTCTCATGCATTAAACAGTTTTAAACATCCTTCAAAAGACCAAGGTATCATACTTTCAACCATACAAGGAATACAAGTTTTCGAATATGTAAAAGCTGTTGGATCAATAGTACAGCCCAAAAACGTTATTTGGGCATCCAGAATCGCAAACAACCGCATCTGCATCTACCTCTCGTCTAAATATATAGTTGACCAATTTCTTAGCTCCCACAAACATGTAATTATTGACGGCAACCAAATTGAAGTACGAAGATTAATAACTCCTGCCCAGAGATTAATCATATCAAGTGTATGTCCTACTATACCTAATAGCATAATTGAAGACCATCTAAAAACTATGGGTATAAAATCCGTCTCCAACATGACGTTTCTACGAGTAGGCATGCAAGACCCGGAATATAGCCACGTGCTTAGCTTTAGAAGGCAAATCTTCATAAGTCCTTTAGAAAATGCATCGATTCCTGACTCATTCCTAATTTCATTCGACAATACATCATATAGAATATACATTTCCATAGACGGTTTAAACTGCTCCAGATGCAAGACGGTCGGACATCAAGATTCTGACTGTCCTTCTTTATCATCATTAAGTAGTCCAATTAATCAAACGGAAACTGACCATCAAGTGAACGTACTCAACTCTGCCAATAAAGAATATAGCCAGCCAGAAGAACAACCACGGAAAGAACACGAAGAAGGTACCCAGACATTAAAGGAACCGAAACTTAACATTACAAAAAATCACGAATTAACATCAGCCACAAACGACCAAACCACTTCCATACAAACAAACAAAGAACTACAGATTTCGTCACAACCACAAATATCCCAAGATTCAGTAATTGAAAGCGATAGAAAAATCTCTGAAGCTATTCATGTTACTAAAAGACAAATTTCCACTTCTCCCGAAATCCTTGAAAATGACCTACCTCCTCCCACTACTGAAAAACAAAAAAATAAAAAGCCTAAAACTCAAGATTCTATTCCAGATATTCTCAATGAAATTAAAGAAAAAATTGAAAATAGAATCCCTTCCTTCACACTTTCTTTTCATGAAATATGTGATTTTCTGTCAAATTCCCTTCACTCAAAACATCCTGAACTTATTGCTAAAAATTATTCAAATGAAAGCGATGAAATCAAAGAACTTCTAAACTTTATATATTCTCAAACACAAAATAAAAGTTTAAAAAACAATATTACCAGATTGAAGAAGAAACTACTTCTAAGCAGTCTTTCTTCTACTGACGAAACTGACTACGAATCAAGTTCTCAAGTAAATAGTTAAAATGGCCAATAATACATTCATATTACAGTGGAACCTCAATGGTTATTTTACCCATATAGAATCCATCAAGCTTCTTATAAACGATTATCTTCCTTTAGTCATATGCATAGAAGAAACCCATTTCAAACATCAAAATGTAACATTAAAAAATTATGTTCCTTTTCTAAGAAACCGAGTTACAGATCATTCAAGCGGCGGAACAGCAATTTTCGTAAGGGATGACATAGAGTCAACCGAAATACAACTGCAAACAAACCTGGAAATAGTTGCAGTGTCAGTCACCCACAAAATGAAAATCAATATTTGCAACGTATACTTACCTCATCCTACTGATTTAGATATAACTGAACTAAGCAATGTTTTAAACCAAATTCCACACCCAAAAATAATATTAGGCGATTTTAACTGTCACAACAGTACCTGGGGAAGTAACAAAACCGACAAATGTGGTAATCTCTTAAACAATCTCATCGACAATTTAAATTTAGTGTTACTGAACACTGGCAAATCTACTAGGTTCAATTCATACAATGGTACATTTTCAGCTATAGATCTCTCTTTATGCAGTCCGTCGCTAGCTACTTTATTATACTGGGACACATTGGGGTATTTATATGATAGTGATCATTTCCCTATCACAATAAACATAGATACTAATGATATATTGACTTTTCCAATTCACCAAACATGGAAAATAAAGTCAGCTGACTGGGATTTGTATCGAACACTTATAGAAGGACAAACAAACAACTTTAATTTAACCAATACCGCAAACGAAAATCTGGAACTATTTAATAATATTATTATTTCTGCAGCAACAATCGCAGTGGGAAAAACAAAATCAAGTAAAAGGCAGCCAGTTCCTTGGTGGAATAACGAAATTGCGCAAGCACTTACTTTGTCTAAACACGCTTTCAACGTTTATAAGAAACATAAAACTATCGATAACCTTATAATTTTTAAAAATCTCAGAGCAAAAAGCAGACAATTGATCAAGAAAGGAAAACGAGACAGTTGGAAAAAGTATGTGGCTTCAATAAATCCTTCCACTCCCATAGGCGACATATGGAACAAAGTACGCAGAATAAAAGGAACAAAATACTTCCGAGGCATAGATACGCTATCATACAATAACCAAATGCATTCAAACAAGGTAGCTATTCCAGAAATACTAGCAGATATATATGAACTTAATTCTAGTGATTCCAACTATAGCATATCTTTTTTAGAATATAAAAATCTAATGGAATCGTCAAATATACAAATCACCGAGAGCGACAATCCAATAAACAAACCCATAAGTCTTCAAGAATTAGAATTTTGTTTAAGCGCAAAAAATTCGACGCCAGGACCTGATGATATCCACCCTCTTTTCTTACGAAATCTTCCTCTAAATGCAAAACTAATATTAGTTGATATTTTTAATAATATTTTCATTCAGCACGACTTTCCTGATCTATGGTCGCAAGCAACTATAATTCCAATCCTTAAATATAATAAACCAAAAGACGATCCAAATTCCTATCGTCCAATCTCACTTACTTGCTGTACCTGCAAACTTTTAGAAAAAATCCTTAATTATCGTCTTAAATGGTATCTCGAAAACAATAACCTAATAAGTATCAGACAAAGTGGATTTCGTACGGGTAGATCCACAACAGACAATCTAATAACCCTTGAATCAGCTGTACATGAATCTTTTCTGCACAATCAAAAACTTATTGCCGTATTTTTTGACATAAGAAAAGCTTTTGACACAACATGGAGACATCTTATACTAAAAACACTTCAAGAATGGAATGTCCAAGGGCATATGTTGTCGTTTATTAAAAATTTTCTAGAAACACGAACTTTTCGAGTTAGAGCCAATGGATTCACATCTTCCAGACGAGTACTGCAAAATGGCACTCCACAAGGATCTACTCTAAGTCCTACACTCTTTCTGATTGCAATAAATAGTATTATACATCAAATAAAGCTGCCTGTATTTACTAGCCTATATGCAGACGACTTAGTCATTTATCTAAAAACAAATAATGTAACTCTGGGATCACATATATTGCAAACGGCCTTACATACAATTGAAAACTGGTCGCAAAACACGGGTTTTATATTTTCTGGCGAAAAGACACGTTATTTAATTTTTAGCAAAAGGAAAGACTATCCTAATATTCAATTAACACTTAACGGAGTTATGCTGAAGCAGTCAGAAGAAATAAATTTCTTAGGACTTTCTTTTGAACGTGACTTAAAATGGAAAAACCACGTAACGAATCTGCAACGTTCTTGCCAATCCAGAATTAACCTACTAAAAATGCTGTCAAATACCTCTTGGGGGGCTGATACAACAACTTTACTTAATCTATATAGATCATTAATAAGAAGTAAATTAGATTACGGCTGTTTATGCTACGATACTGCTAACAAAACTTCTTTAAAAAAACTTGACTACATTCAAAATACGTGCTTGAGATTGGTTTTAGGTGCCACACGAACTAGTCCAGTAAGTAGTTTACAAGTTCTGGCTAATGAACTCCCTTTAAGCCAACGAAGGCAACTTCTATCACTGAATTACGTTGCCAGAATTTCAGCAAACAAAAGCAACGTAACCTACTCAACAATATTCTACAGAACAAATATATCTTCTGATCATTACGAAAACATTGCAAGAAATATGCTACCATTTCCTGAGCGAACAAAACGTATTGGTTTTAATTTAGAACAGTTCAGTCTCACTATACCCATTCATGTAAATTTTCCTCCCTGGATGATCAATCCTCCAAAAATAGATATGTCTCTAAAAGATCTCCCTAAACATTCCACACATCCTTTCCTTATCCAGCAAGCTTTTAAAAATTTAATTTCCAAATACCCAACAACTCATCGAATCTTCACTGATGCTTCCAAATGTGATGAAGGACATGCTGCAGCTTATATCTGCGGAAACATCAAGTCTACCGTACGAATCCCAACAAATTGTTGTATATATACCGGAGAACTTACAGCAATTCACCAGGCAATGAAAAAATGTGGTTCTATCCATGAAAGCAAATTTGTGATTATCACCGATTCAATGAGCGCATTACTTGGGATAAAACAGCTATATACAACTCACGCTATTCTTCTCAAAATCAAAGAAGAATTATCTTATCTACGGAATCAACAGAAAGATATTCTCTTCATCTGGGTACCTTCCCATATGGGAATAATTGGCAACGAGGAAGTGGACTCTCTAGCAAGCAATGCAACTACCGACCAAAGTATTTCTATCACAGATCAAATACCTTGGACTGATCACAAAGTAAATATCAAAGGTCATGTCCACAGAACGTGGCAAACTACTTGGGATCAGACTAACAACAAACTAAAAGAATGCCTAAGTCAAGTAGGAACTAAACTCATGTTACCAAGAAATAGAAAAGACCAAGTCATCATCAACCGACTCCGAATAGGACATACGTTACTAACACACAAGCATATCTTCAACAAGGAGGCCGCTCCGATGTGTACCAATTGCAACACGCAACTGACAGTGAAACATATAATTATCGAGTGTCCAGTGTACCAGAAAGAAAGGATCGCGTGTGCTCTTAGTGACAATATTAAAAGTGTACTGACTTCAAACCTAAACTCCTTATTAAATTATCTCAAAATGACTAAACAATACACCAGATTGTAAAGCATGTTTATATAATAATATGTATCTTACTGTTTGTGTATGTCCCCCCGCTAATAACCCTTAGTGGTTGATGCGGGTTTATGTGTGTAAATAAAAAAAAAAAAAACGAAATAAATATATTTTAAACAGTTTACTCATATTTTTATTTAAATATTAAACCAATTGTAACATTTAAAATAAAATACCAAAAATTAAATATACCGTTAATAGTTACGTTATTGTTTATGAAGTGTAGCCTTCCGCAACGCAGTTGCTTTTCCCTCGATGAGTAATAGAAAATCTAAATAAATATATTTATTTGCTAACAAATTATTATTAATATCTGTCACCGTCCTATATATAATCGAATTAACAAAAGCACCATTTCATAATATACAGGGTGCGCCAAATCTCTGGTTTTCTTTGATTACGGCTAAATTATGGGATATACAAAAAAATGTTTTTAACAAAATTAATGTATATCGAAGCCGTTTATAATTTAAAATTATTTTCGATTATACAGGGTGAGTCAGAACGACGGTACGAACCAAAGTTTTGTTTTTTTAAATGGAACACCCTATATATTAAATCATTTTTAAATACATTTTTTAAAAATATTAAGAATTTATACAATTTATTATAGGCCTAAAGTTAACAATTTTCGAAATATATACACTTTTATTGAGAAGAATGGTAATATTCAAAGGGCTGTGAATTAGGCTTTCAAGGTAATAAAAATTTAAGTGATATGCCAAAGTTTTTTTAGTATACTGTTATTTTTAAATAAATTAACATGTTTGACATATAGCCATAGAGTATACAGTGTGATCACTATTTGCAAATACAAAATTTTCTCATTTTTTTTAATGGGACACCCGGTATATGAGTATTGCCTTTTGTAGTAAATATTACAACCTTTCTTTTGGTATAAGGTTGTATGCACCTAGCATGTTTCGTTTTGTAGATATTTAAAAAAAAAACTATAGATTTTACGTTTTTGCGGATTTTTTATTAAAAAATTTTTTTGCACAAAAAATCTGGTTTTAGAAACATACATTAAAATATCAAATATGAAAATAAAAACGTATTTAAAGATTAAAATAAATCGTATACTAGTACAATTCAATTGAATTTAATAACTTAAAATTATTTTACAAAAAATATTTTACCATACTAATGAATGCATAAATTAGTTACTAAATTAAATAAACAACCAAATTGGATATCTACCCTAGAAATTTTCCTACCCTAGTAACTTTATTGTACCCAATTTTGTTAGTTAAATTGTAAATCAGTTTTTAACTTTTTAATTTACCTTCATCTTGAGAACGTATAAAGTATGCTTTGAAACAAATGAACGTTATAGAAGTATATTATGAAGTAAATAGTTTCTACATATCGCACACCTAGTTCAATTGTGCCACAACTGCAAAAAAATCGAATTTTGGGTTAAGGCTGTAAAATATTGCCTATATAATGGCCCATCTAATGCAATACAGCCTGAACTAAAATTTTGTTTTGGATAAGTATAAAGTAAGTTATTTCGCTATTTCACTGTAGGGTTTTTGGAGGTTTTGAAAATGCAATACGGCCATAACTGGGAGATGTGGCGATAATATACACTGCCACAATACAACTGATGTAATTCAATACGTTCAATACGGCCACAACTGCAAAAATCAAGAGAGATGTGGCGATAATATACACTGCCACAATACAACCGCTATAATTCAATACGGCCACAACTGCAAAAATCAATTGATTTTTTCATTATATTGCCGCCGTATCTCATAAGTATTGTTTTATAAATGACTTTCTTCACAATGCAATGTCGCAATAACTACCAAAACAATAATAACGTTTTATTTTTAATAAATTGTAATAAGATCCAGACAATAAGTGTATAATTTACTACCTAAATTGTAATTTTGAAGCCAGTCACTCTCAAAATAAATTATTTACAGGGCATAACGCGTTTGCTACAGAACGTTTTGCTCATTTATCGAGAATATTGTGTTTTGCCCTTGTGGCACTATTGAACTAGGTGTGCGATATGTAGTTGTGTGACAAAAGCTGGTAATAATTTCTAATGGTTTCGCCCAAAACAAATGTCATATCCACCAATTGTTCGGTTGAAAAATTGAAATTTAAAATATAAAAAATTGTTACAAAAATTTCAACTACAAAAGTATTACCAGCTTTTGTGACACCAGTTAATACTATTTATATTAATAAATAATTTGGTTGATACATTTAACATTCATTTGTTTCAAAGCAAACTTTATAATTATGTTCTCAAGATGTAAATAAATTTAAGAGGTAGGTAAATTAAAAGTTTAACTGATCTTACCCCTAAATACAATATACTGACTAAGTATACTAACTAACAATTAATTTGGTACAGGAAAGTTTCTTTGGTAGAAAAATTTCTAAGGTAGATATCAAATTTGGTTGTTTATTTAATTTAGTAACTAATTTATGCATTCGTTAGTATGGTAAAATATTTTTTGTAAAATAATTTTAAGCTATTAAATTCAATTGAATTGTACTAGTATGCGATTTATTTTAATCTTTAATTGCGTTTTTATTTTCATATTTGATATTTTAATGTATGTTTCTAAAACTAGATTATAATTATTTTTTTTGCAAAAAAAATTTTTAATAAAAAATCCGCAAAAACGTAAAATCTATAGTTTTTTTAAATATCTACAAAACTAAACATGCTAGGTGCATACAACCTTACACCAAAAGAAAGGTTGTAATATTTACTACAAAAGGCAATACTCATATACAGGGTATCCCATTTAAAAAAAAATGAGAAAATTTTGTATTTGCAAATAGTGATCACACTGTATACTCTATGGCTGTATGTCAAATATGTTAATTTATTTTAAAATAACATTATACTAAAAAAACTTTGGCATATCATTTAAATTTTTAGTACCTTGAAAACCTAATTCACAGCCCTTTGAATATTACCATTTTTCTCAATAAAAGTGTAAATATTTCGAAAATTGTTAACTTTAGGCCTATAATACCTTATACAAACTATTAATATTTTTAAAGAATATATTCAAAAATGATTTAATATATAGGGTGTTCCATTTAAAAAAACAACCCTTTGGTTCGTACCGTCGTTCTGACTCACCCTGTATAATCAAAAATAATTTTAAATTATAGACAGTTTCGATATACATTAATTTTGTTAAAAACATTTTTTTGTATATCCCATAATTAGCCGCAATCAAAGAAAACCAGAGGTTTGGCACATCCTATATTTGCATTAATACAAAACTTGAAAGATTTAAGAATTTTATTAATTTTAGACGAAATAAAAATTTCGTATGACAAAAATTTCGTATGTAACAAAATGAAAGAAAGACTTCGGTTGGAGCGAAAGTAAAGTGGAAGATATACTCCAACAGAAGTAAGGAAAAACAATGCAGATAACTAACTGGTGGAACAAGAATGAAGAGAGGGTGAGGTAATAAAAATACTACTTGTGCAGTAGTATTATGTAGGGGGAAATAATGATAAAATGATGAAGTTGAGGAAAGGGGAATTAAAAGGAATACAAGTAGAAGTATGAAGAGACAGAGGCAAACTGAATAGAGTTCGCTAACAAGAGATGCAAGAGAACCACTTAACCCTTAACTACAGACATCCCAATATTATCACGTAACTACAGACTTCCGGTATTTTTTACCGGTCATTATAAAATAGAGTCAAAATATAAAGTTAGTAATAAAAAACAAAAACGTTTTGCATTATGTGTTTTTATGGAGTCTCTAGATATGGAAAAAATGGTAAAATGAGTGATTTTAATAATATAATACAACATTTTTGAAGAATAATCTATTAAACCAGAATTTTGGTAACATTTTTGGTCTATTGAAACAAACGGCCATAAATGCTATGGACAAAAATTTAAACTTTTTTTTAACAAATAAACGTAACATAGAATCACAAAGGAAATATAAAATAGCGTCCACGAAAATTTTTACATCCATGAAAAAAAATCTGCAAGGGGTAAAATTGTAATAGAATTAAATGGCAATTCCATTTTTGCAAAGTGGCCTCAAAATTTTTATCTTCAAATTTAACCTTCATTGAAGGTCCAGGATGTCTTCCACAGTCCATTTCATTACTTTTTCCCCAAAAACACAAAAAAATAATGTAAACATTTCAGATTTACAAATATAGTACTCATATAAAAACACTCCCTTAACACAGACATCCGGTAATTTTTACCGGTTAAGATTTTTGATGTGTACCAGAAAAGAAAATATTGACAATACACAATACACGCTTTGACTAGCATTGTTATACAAACTGCCCGAGAGGTACAGAGACACATGAACTTGTAAGTTGTGAGGTTACCACGAAATCCACATTTTGGGAATGCCCGCCGGTAAAAAATACCGGATGTCTGTAGTTAAGGGTTAATACTCAGGGATGGATACGGCTCGTTTGCATTCCTGTCTAAGAACAGTAGCTCAAAGTAGATAATGATGACTAGAAAAGGTATATACTAAAATAAAAATATTGTTCTGAAAATCAATAAAGGAGAATAATTGCTAAAGAAAAACAAATTAAATAACACTAACAAATCATGTGCGCCAGGAAAATGATCTTCGATCATTCTCCCAGACACTGCTGTCAAATATTAGATAAATAATAATAAATCAGTAAACATGAACATGAAAGAATAATAAAAATAAATGATATACGAAATAAGTAAGTCTTTATTAAAAAATAACTACTAGATTTTTGACAACCTCTGAGTTAAACCAAATTTAATATTATGTGACTCTAACATGACAAAAGTTATCGTTAAACATGATATATCATATAACAATAGTCCTGTTATATGTATGTACAAAAAGATATACCTCTTACTTATACATAGGGTACAACTCACATGAGATTTCTACCAAATGGTTATAGTACGCTTGCTACGTACCACTAAATTGAAACCGACAAAGATGAAAATAATATAAATAAATAGGCATAATCCTGACTGCGAGAAAATACTATAATGAATTAATCAAAGTTGATGAATGAACGCTAAAGAAATGAAGTTAGATAAATATACAACGAATTAAATTAACCGAGCAAATGCAATGAAATAAAGTAACGACGAAATACTTGGAAGACAAGCAAATAATACAACCAAAATTTATAAAATGACATGAAATCGACTACATTACGAATAAACTATAAAAACCTAATACCTTTTTGGCAAATATACCGAGCTCAACGTACGATACCGCAGGTTTATACAGGAGTTTGAGAACGTACTTAACTTTTATGTATATAAAAAACAAATAAATGCAAGAAATCTAAAAAAAATTATTAACATAATGCATCAACCAAATGTCTTCAATATAAACCACAATATGTACTCAAATCACCACAATGATTGTTCCCAAACAAACCCGAACGACTCCTAAAGAGGTTGCTGCTGCATCCCCGGAAATGAGCACCAGGATGGTGCAAAAAACCATGCCTCCTGTAGACCCAGGTGCGAAGACGAAAAGGAGCCGGAATTCCCCCAAAAGCTTGTTCCCCCAAAGTGACTAATAGTTGGAGATTGGCCTCTCGGTGGTTTGAGGTGGTTTAAAGTTTTCACATGGGTGGCGTGTGAAACGATAATTTTATGCAGAAATCCCATTGTATTGATTCCTTCCAAAGACTTCTGAAGAAGTTTGGTGAATCATACTTCTAAATTCACACATTTTAACTAAAACGAGGTCTAACCTCTAAATTTGACCTAATTTTGTCACACGCTACCCATACCAGTTGAATCTCCAACCACAAGTGACTCGGAACACGAAATCAAATTCTCCGCTAGGTGCGTATATTACAAATCAACCAGTGATACCAACATACTTAGGTGTGGCATCGTTGCACGAAATTTTAAATATAAAAGATAATAATTAGAAATGGTTAATTACCCGAAAATTAGAGAAATTAATTAAGAGATCAAGAGAAAATAATTATAAAAATAATTAAAGGGCTAATTTTTTAACGTGAACCGTTAAAAGTGACAGTAATGACGATGACAGAATGCTTTTGCATGATGGCCGATTTCAATGTTTAATCGATAGTTGTTGAAGTAATCAATATTGAATAAGTACCTAATTACTAAATCTGTAAAGTTTTCTGTTTTATGAATCTAATTGCAAAATACTACAGAATTTCACTTTCTGACATAAATTTAATCAATAATAACGTAAAGGCTAGAGCGGGATAAGATGGTCAAAAATGCCCCCGCACCGATCAGCCCCGCTACTTATGTTTTCGATAAAGGATATAAAATTATGCCCTCATGCAAATTTTTAGCTTCCCAGAGGTCCTAAAACGTCTTAAATAGAGAAAAGAAGAATTTTTAGGTTTTATTTTTGTGTGAGCGCAATTTTACTTCAAAAAATCTGAAAAAATTCAAGAGGTTGTATCTTTCGAATACAAAACAACCTAATTTTTTTTCAGATTTTTGTAATAAAAAATGCGCCCAGGAAAAATTTTTGAAATTTTCAAAAAATTTTTAGGTTATGATAATATGATTTGGCCAACTTTTAAATAGCATTTTTTGAGTACTTTTTACCGTTCTTTTAAATGGCAGAGGCAGAATTTTTAATATCTGAGCGGAAAGACCGAAAAAATCGAAAAAACCGTTTTTGACTGTCTCGAGATGCATCTCGGGACAGCCAATTTTAGGATTTAGGATCCTGACTACAACAACTGAAAAAAAACTAAAATTGTGAATTTTGTCATAAAATTTGGTATGTGGGGTTATAATAATATTTTGAACAACTTTTCCAAATAACTTTTATCGATATCTGTAACGCGAAGCAAATCGAATCGCATATCGAAAATTCACCCCGTTTGTATATTCGCAGTAGGCCGCGTTTAAAATTTAAAGTTCAGTTGACTATTTTAATATTTGTGAACCGTCACCCTGTATGGCTGTGCAAAATTTCAAATCTGTATATATTTTTATAGCCAAAACATAAGGGTGTCTTCATCTTAAATGCGACACACTGTATCTTATCAATTTGATAATTTATTGCAACTAATATAGTCGTATTTTTTATAGATTCAAAATATACAATGAGAATATTGACTAATTCACTAATTTTATCATAAAAAGTTCAAATTGATTGCATTGAAATATTGAACCAATTAATGCGTATTAATATAATATTATTATAATTATTATAATAAATAGAGTGAGTAATGTAATTATCACTGTAATATCGGCTGCATTAGAAAACCCCTACCCACCAAAACCTATGAAAAACGTGCAAGTCGTTTCCGAGATACTTGAGGGTTTTTATACATAAAACTCACTCTATTTATTATATAATTATAATAATATTATATTAATACGCATTAATTGGTTCAATATTTCAATGCAATCAATTTGAACTTTTTATGATAAAATTAGTGAATTAGTCAGTATTCTCATTGTATATTTTGAATCTATAAAAAATACGACTATATTAGTTGCAATAAATTATCGATTTGATAAGATACAGTGTGTCGCATTTAAGATGAAGACACCCCTATGTTTCGGCTATCAAAATATATACAGATTTGAAATTTTGCACGGTCATACAGGGTGACAGTTCACAAATATTAAAATAGTCAACTGAACTTTAAATTTTAAACGCGGCCTACTGCGAATCCACAAACAGGGTGAATTTTCGATATGCGATTCGATTTGCTTCGCGTTACAGATATCGATAAAAGTTATTTGGAAAAGTTGTTCAAAATATTGTTATAACCCCACATACCAAATTTTATGACAAAATTAACAATTTTAGTTTTTTTTTTGAGTTGTTGTAGTCAGGATCCTAAATCCTAAAATTGGCTGTCCCGAGATGCATCTCGAGACAGCCAAAAACGGTTTTTTCGATTTTTTCGGTCTTTCCGCTCAGATATGAAAAATTCTGCCTCTGCCATTTAAAGGAACAGCAAAAAGTACTCAAAAAAATATTATTTAAAAGTTGACCAATTCATATTATCATAACCTAAAAATTTTTTGAAAATTTCAAAAATTTTTCCTGGGCTAATTTTTTATTACAAAAATCTGAAAAAAATTAGGTTGTTTTGAATTCGAAATATACAACCTCTTGAATTTTTTCAGATTTTTTGAAGTAAAATTGCGCTCACAAAAAAATAAAACCTAAAAATTTTTCTTTTCTCGATTTAAGACGTTTTAGGACCTCTGGGAAGCTAAAAATTTGCATGAGGGTATAATTTTATATCCTTTATCAAAAACATAAGTAACGGGGCTGATCGGTGCGGGGGCATTTTTGACCATCTTATCCCGCTATAGCCTTTTGTATCATATTTTTAATAATTAAAGTAAATAAATTTTAAGTTCACTCAAATAAATGACCTATTACTGCCATCGACCACTTACATTCAATCTCAGTTAATTTGATTAATCGCGGCAGGTAAAGTAAAATTCTTCTTTCAGTACAATAAAGTGTTACTTTACTGCCTCAAATGGCGTCAAATGAGTACAATAATGAATGACTTTAGTGACGGTTGGCGATAAAAATGTTTTAATTATATAATTGAAGTATAGATCTTAATGTGAAATATACCTTGTTTAAAGAAAGACGTGTCTGAATTCTTGCGGAATGAAATGTTTTAAGAACAGACATAATCCCATTAGGCTTGTATTCACAACAACAAAATAAGAAACCCATTCCAAAGGAATATGCCGAAACAATAATTCGTGTAGGTGCGCAAGAAAATGACAACTTTTATTTACATCAGGGGAAATTCGCCGAAAGATTTCCTTCTCCCGACTCCCGACCTGCCTGGCCAATTGTTCGGGAATTCTGGAGAAACGGCCCTTAATACATACCTACCCGAATACCCGAAAATAAATAACTGACGTGTATACACCAGGAAGCAGGAAGGTGCTGATTATTTATGATATACATTTTTCTCTCATTTGCATTTTTCTTAGGTTAAAATGTAAGAAAAGTGCCGTAAAATTTTATGAATGCGCCGCTTTTCCTCTCTTGAGGATTTTTTAATTATATTACAAATTTTCACTGTGAAAAAGTGTTTTGGGGAGTTTTGTAGAAAGCTGCTGGTCCTAAACTTATATTGCCTAAGGTGAAATTTTAAATCTTTATTTAAAAGTAAAAAAGACTAATAAGGTTGTGAAACTGTTGTCGTGTGGTATGGCAAGTTAAATATCATGTTTATATGGGATTAGCGACAATTTTGGTTGTAATGATAATTACATATTTTACCTAAAAATACTTAACATTTCGACTTCCATTCTTGAAATCGTGTTCAAAAGATTAAAGAGAAATTTAATGTCAACAGTTAATGTCAACAATCTCAGATACGCAGATGACACGGTTCTGATTGCCTCTAATGAAAAAGACTTACAACAACTAATAAACAGGGTGACCGAAACATATAATTAATATGGGCTAAAACTGAATATATCTAAGGAATATCGTTAGAAAGGGTCCACAATATTACCTATAAATATAGTCCAGAAAGCCACTGCGCATCCGCTAGGATAAATATTCTAATTCAGATTTTTTGCACAATCTTACTCAAAAAGGACTACTTTTAACAAATTTGCATGTAGCCAGGACCGAAAGGTGGTCAAAAATTTTTTAAACGTTTTTTTTTGTTTTTTCCTAAAATTATTTTTTTTTGCATGGAAAAAAGTTTTTTTAGGTTTTTTGGATCATTCCAAACAAAAAAGGTCTTTAGTGACTTTGCGAAATCGGCCATTTTTAACCCTCAAAACTATGTGAAAAACTGAAAATTTGAATGTTGCCAAGGTAGGTAGATATTCTTTAAACATCTATTGATAAAATCCCGAAGAGTTTTTTGCAATACAATATTCAAAACTCCTATTTTTTTTAATTGCTAATCAAGCGTTCTCGACAATATTTTCCACCTACAGTATGGTGCAAATGAAAGGAATAAATTCGTTATTTCGTAAACCGGCGACTTTAAGGAAAAATCCGGAAAGAGGTCGATTTTTATTTTTAAGTTATGATATTGTGGCATATATGGTATACTAGTGACGTCATCCGTCTGGGCGTGATGGCGTAATCGATGATTTTTTTAAATAAGAATAGGGATCGTGTGGTAGCTCATTTGAAAGGTTCTTCAATTATCTATTCAGTAATGTAAACATTTACATAATTATTTACACAGTATGTCCTTCTACTTCTTTTTTGGCAAATAATTTAAATTAATAAAATTTTTTGGACACCCTGTATAAATAATTATGTAAATGTTTTTATTACTGAATAGAGAATTGAAGAACCTTTCAAATGAGCTAGCACACGACCCCTATTCTCATTTAAAAAAATCATCGATTACGTCATCACGTCCAGATGGATGACGTCACTAGTATATCGTATATGCCACAATATCATAACTTAAAAATAAAAATCGACCTGTTTCGGAATTCTTCCTTGAATTCGCCGGTTTACGAAATAACGAATTTATTCCTTTTATTTGCACCGTACTGTCCGTGGAAAATAGTGTCGCGCACGCTTGATTAGCAATTAAAAAACAAAGAAGTTTGGATATTGTATTCCAAAAAAATCTTAGGGATTTAATCAATCGATGTTTAAAGAATATCTATCTACCTTGGCAATATTCAAATTTTCAGTTTTTCACATAGTTTTTGAGGACTAAAAATGGCCAATTTCGCAATTTTTCAATTTTTATTCGCTTATAAAATATGTCAAAAACTATCATTTTTAGAGAAAAGTCACTTAAGACCTTTTCTGTTTGGAATGATCCAAAAAATCTAAAAAAACTTTTTTCCATGCAAAAAAATAATTTTAGGAAAAAAACAAAAAAAAAACGTTTAAAAACTTTTGACCACCTTTCGGTCCTGGCAACATGCAAATTTGTTAAAAGGAGTCCTTTTTGAGTAAGATTGTGCAAAAAATACGAATTAGAATATTTTCCCTAGCGGATGCGCAGTGGCTTTCTGGAATAATAGAGAAATGAGAATACTTATTCAAAAATCCAGAGCTTTCTATAAACTAAATAAAATTCTTATTAATAGACATATCACCTTAAACAAAATCACATTAATACGCTGCTACATATTCTCCACATTGCTATATGGCATGGAGAGCTGGACCCTTACAGAGACACTAATGAAAAAATTAGAGGCCTTTGAGATGTGGATCTATCAACGAATATTAAGTACGGATCAGTTAGGTTGATCGATTAGAAAATAAAATAGCTTTAAATCGAATGAATGAAGAGCACAGAAATTACAAAAACAATAAAAATTTGAATGTTACAATATTTCGGCCATGTAATGACACATCCAGTGAGGTATAACCTTCTACACCTCAGAATACTGCACAATATCGCTGGAAGAAGAGGCCCAGGCCGAAGAAGAACATCCTGGCTCCAAAATCTCCGGGAGTGTTATCAAGAGATTACCGCTAATATGTTTAGAGCTGCAGTAGACAAAGTTATTATTGCCAATATGATCGCCAACGTCGGATAGTCGGACAGGATACCTAAAGAAGAAGAAAGAGCAATTTGTTTATAACCGCCAGTTGCTGTTAAGGTTATATTATATCACAGTCAAGATGTCATAAATAGGTTGTCCATAAAGCCTTTTAGGTCCAAATTAATTAAAACTCTGTTGTTCAGCTAACATTATACAGGGTGTAACAAAAATACATGTCATAAATTTAATCACATATTCTAGGACCAAAAATAGTTCGAATGAACCTAACTTACCTTAGTACAAATATGCACACAAAAAAAGTTACAGCCCTTTGAAGTTACAAAATGAAAATCGATTTTTTCAAATATATCGAAAACTATTAGAGATTTTGTGTTGAAAATGGACACGTGGCATTTTTATGGCAAGAACATCCTAAAGAAAAATTATAGTGAAATTTGTGTACCCCATAAAAAATTTATAGGGGTTTTGTTCCCTTAAACCCCCCCAAACTTTTGTGTCCGTTTCAAATAAATTATTATTCTGATGCCATTAGTTAAATTAAATATTTTTAAAACTTTTTTGCCTCTTAGTATTTTTTCGATAAGGCAGCTTTTATCGAGTTGCGGCTTCTTTTTTAATATGTTTACATAAAAATTTTATGAGGGTTTTGTTCCTTTAAACCCCCCAAATGTTTGTGTACGTTCCAATTAAACTATTACTGCAGTACCATTAGTTAAACACAGTGTTTTTAAAACTTTTTTACCTCTTTGTATTTTTTTGATAAAGCATCTTTTATCGAGATGTGGCTTCTTTTTTAATATGGTTCAAAATATACCTAAAAATGTAAATCATAAATAAATTTTCATATTATTACCAAGTCTCCATAATCGTACTTTACCATATACAAATATGTGGTGGATTTGACAAATATTCAAATATCTCGATAAAAACTGACTTTTGGAAAAAGTACTAAGAGACACAAAAGTTTTTAAAAACTTGTGTTTAACTAATGGCGCTACAATAATAATTAAATTGAAACGTACACAAAAGTTTGGGGGGTTTAAAGGAACCAAACCCCCATAAAATTTTTATGGGGTGTTCAAATTTCATTAAAATTTTTTCTTAAAATACTACTACTATAACAATACCACATGTCCATTTTTAATAAAAAATCTCTAATAGTTTTCGGTATATTGGAAAAAATCGATTTTCTTTTTGTAACTTCAAAGGGCTGTAACTTTTTTTCCGTGCACATTTGTACTAAGGTAAGTTATATTCAGTCGAACTATTTTTGGTCCCAGAATACGCGATTAAATTTATGACCTGTATTTTTGTTACACCCGTATATAAATCTAATAAACGGTGATTCAACCATAAGGTGTTTACAATAACATCACGTTAACCTATGCCAATACATTTGTACAACTCAAGTCTCTAATAATAAATTCTCTACTAAATTCATCTACACTGCATTTATACCCGACATAATATTAATACATCACGTTTCTAATTCACGGTCAAATGTCAGTATCTTCGTATCGGGCTAGTACCCAATTATTATATTTTGATATAGTTATTTAAAACTTAAAACATATTTTATATAGCGTGTCCTAATTATACTACAAACAGATTAAAGTTTGAGTACTTATTTCCTATGTTGGGTATAAGTAACAACCAGCTTTGGCTGGAAAGATATGAGGGTGAATATTTAAGTACATCACGCCATTTAAAACAACCAACGGCGGGATCTCTTAATGATCTTGAAGAACAAACACCTAAGAGAAGACACAAAAGCAAGAATCTATAAAGCAGCAATTAGACCTACATTGACATGCATGGCGGACACAAGAGTTGGCACATCTAAAACGAGAGGACTACTAGAAACAGCAGAGATGAAAATACTTCGAGACGAATATCAGGGAAAAGTCTGTTGGATGGGGAGAGAAGCGAAAAGATAAGAAGATCATGCAATGTGGAAGACATTAATGGATGGGTGACAAAACGGAAACAGGAGTGGAACGAACACATTAGTAGAATGGCAGAGGATAGGATAGTACGAATAGCACGAGATAGGTCACCAAATGGACGGAGAAGTATTGGCAGACCAAGAAAAAGATGGTGCGATAATTTAAACAATTTAGGAGGCTAATATTGAAGAAGAAACAGGCATTAAAGCCTACATACAAGAAGAGAGAAGAAGTCAACATTTAAAACAACCACCATACTCAGATCTATCCTGTCCAAAACCAAACTCAATAACACACAGAAGAGATCAAAGGACTGGATCTACAAAATACCTCGTGAATACAACAATTTCTTTGTAGAAAAAAACTTCAAAACCACTAAGCGTGTGGATTAAAAAACATAAAACATACATCCAAAACATGGATTTAGACAAATCATAGATATGCAAATATTCCTGGTGCAATGAGCACATACCACAGTGGAAAGATGCATCAATAACCATGAAGGTGACAGATATGAAAAAGAGAAAAATCAAATATGCAACCCTCATTTTATATAAGTATTTTTTGAATACACTAGACATTGATTGAGAAGAACTTCGGTAAACCTTTTGGTTGAATCCGGAGCATGGTTCAAGAAGTAGAGTAGGAGGGTAGAAGGATATATAGAGGTGAGCATGGTTTCTACGAACAGTATCCACTATGATAGCAGATTCGGTAACATCATCATAATCATCACGTAACGCTACAACCCTGGGTGGGTCTTGAATAACTGTACAACTTTTTTCAAATTATTTGGTCTTCCATCAACTTAGGGTCAAATGGAATGTTAATTTTCCGGAGATCTGATTGGATGTTATCTCTCCATCGCATTCTGGGACGTCCAAGTGGTCTTTGGCCAGAGTGCTTTTAATGCCATATTTGTTCTGATCCTATACTGGTTTGTGGTGATGTGGCAGGGTCCGAAATTTTTTCGTCCGAAAGTGTTTTTCGTTTAAAACGTCTGAGCTTTTTTCGTTTGCTTTGGTCATGGTCCATATTTCGCATCCATATGTTAGTACAGGTCTGACGATGGATCTATATATTTTGATATTTGAACTTCTTGTAAGATTATTTGATTTTATAAGCTTATCCAGTGCGAATAGACAGCGATTTGCCGATTGGATTCTGTCTTTTATTTCTTCATCAACATCGTTGTCAGCTTTGTAACGATTCGGTAACAGCGTCAGATAAATTACCAGTCGAATCTTCTTAAGGAATATGCCAAGCCAAGGCACTAGGGTAGTAGCGGTTAAGTTTTCTCTTCGAAAGTACAGGGTGTAACGAAAATACAGGTCATAAATTAAATCACATATTCTGAGACCAAAAATAGTTCGAATGAACCTAATTTACCTTAGTACAAATATGCACATAAAAAAAGTTAGAGCCCTTTGAAGTTACAAAATAAAAATCGATTTTTTCGAATAAATCGAAAACTATTAGAGATTTTTTATTGAAAATGGACATGTGGCATTCTTATGGCAGGAACATCATAAAAAAGAATTATAGTGAAATTTGTGCACCCCATAAAAATTTTATGGGGGTTTTGTTCCCTTAAACCCCCCCAAACTTTTGTGTACGTTCCAATTAAATTATTATTGTGGTACCAATAGTTCAATTCCATATTTCTGTAACTTTTTTGCCTCTTAGTATTTTTTCGATAAGGCAGTTTTTATCGAGTTGCGGCTTCTTTTTTAATATGTTTACATAAAAATTTTATGGGGGTTTTGTTCCTTTAAACCCCCCAAATGTTTGTGTATGTTCCAATTAAACTTTTACTGCGGTACCATTAGTTAAACACAGTGTTTTTAAAACTTTTTTGCCTCTTTGTATTTTTTCGAGAAGGCACTTTTTAACAAGATATTACCTCTTTTTTAATATGGTTCAAAATATACCTAAAAATGTAAATCATAAATCAATTTTCATATTATTACCAAGTCTCCATAATCGTACTTAGCCATATACAAATATGTGGTGGATTTGACAAATATTCAAAATATCTCGATAAAAACTAACTTTTGGAAAAAGTACTAAGAGGCAAAAAAGTTTTTAAAATATTGTGTTTAGCTAACGGTACTACAATAATAATTAAATTGGAACGCACACAAAAGTTTGGGGTGTATAAAGGAACAAAACCCCCATAAAATTTTTACGGGGTGTCCAAATTTCACTATAATTTTTTCTTAAGATACTACTACCATAAGAATGCCACATGTCTATTTTCAATAAAAGATCTCTAATAGTTTTCGATATATTGGAAAAAATCGGTTTTTATTTTGTAACTTCAAAGGGCTGTAACTTTTTTTATGTACACATTTGTACTAAGGTAAGTTAGGTTCAATCGAACTATTTTGGGTCCTAGAATATGTGATTAAATTTATGACATGTATTTTTGTTACACCCTGTATAAAACAACTCACAGAATTTCGGAACTTTTTAGGAGAGTTTGAAAATTGTACTTTCGATATCTTATAAAAATGGTTAAGGTTAAAAAATGTTAGTTCTATAATTTTACTCCTTTTGCAATTGTTTAAATAAAAAAAAACGTTGTTCAACAATATTTGTTTTTTCTATTCTAATATGCCAGTGAGAAATAAAATATTTCATGTATTTTAAAATATGTAATAAACAATAATATGCAAGTGAGAAGTAAAATATTTTTCATAGTGAAGTAAAACCAATTGAAATATGTATTATCGCTCAAAAATTGCAAAAAATTAATTTAAATACAGAAAAAAAAAACGGATCGTTATTAAAAAGGGACATAGCATTGTCGCAGTGCAATTCCCAGTTGATGGAAAAACTTGAGAAAATAAATATTTGAAGTTAATTACTTTTAGGAAGGAGCCAATAGCGGCACGAAGAAGTTTGGAATCGTCTTGGTGTATTAATCACAAAACAATAACCCTAAAAATTAATGGGCCATAGATTGAACTGAAAGTTGAATAATAAGTTGGTGGTATGGGAGTATCGGTAAGCCTTTGCTTCATTTTAGAAGGGCCGGAGTAGCCCGATATCGGTAGCTAAGACGATTTGCCTGTCCATAAATGCCTCCAGTTTCTTTTATAATTGATAAACTGTTATATATCCTGAAGAAAATTCTTGTATTTTTTTGTTTTCTCATTAATGTGTAGTATACACTCTTGGTCAAAAAAATAGTCTGTATTAGTTTAAATGGAGACGAAGCGAACTTAGCGAACATTAATAATATAAAGTGTTTATTCATAACAAGTAAAACGGTTCTTCAAGGAAGATATTGTATCTTGTTTATTAGCGACATATTTTTGCATTATTTTTTATTTACATAGGTTTTACATTTATTAATGTATTAGAGAGTTAGTATCACTCCTGAAAATAATGCAAAAGTGGCATTACATGAAGGTAGTCGAGGTATACGTTATATTGTAAATCATTTGAATATTGCCAAAAGTGATGCTCTTACAAAGTACAGTGGAACCCCGATAAGTCGGCCCCCGATAACCCGGAAGTCCGGCTAACCCGGACCGATTTTCATCAGATAAACATTTTGATTTTCAATATTTTGTATTTTTCAATTTAATTGTGGCTTATTTCCAATCAAAATAGTTAATTATCAGACAATCCTTTCAACAATAAAAGTGTATGTAATATAATATTTGAGAGATAATGTGTCTAGACTCTCTGTGTCGTGTACTTATGTGTGTAATTTGAACACGAGATTAAAAATTACTCATAGTACACGCCGCAGAAACAACAGCCAGCTGTCTGTAGTATATATTCCTTTTTATTTCAAACTGTCAGCATTGTTTAGGAAAGACTATTTAAAAAATTCTTTTATAAACAATGGTCTTTAGTATTGTGTGTCTTGTATTGTTTGGGTTTGGTGTTTTTTTTAGAATTGTAATGAGTAGGTAATATGTACTGTGCATATTTATAAAAATATTTCATGTTATTTCAATTCTAACGGAGTTTATCTGTAAGTATACCGTATTTTATTAATTTTTACCATATTCTCCGGCTATCTCGGATTTTCGATAACCCGGATCGGTCGTGGTCCCGATTAGTCCGAGTTATCGAGGTTCCACTGTATTGTCAAACTGAAGAATACACTAGAAGACCATAAGACAGAAAAGGTGCAGAGATCAGCATGATGAACTTTTTTTAAGATTTGGAACAGATTTTTAACGTCAAATGTTTTCGCTAGTCGTTTATTAGAAGCTCGAGGAATTCATAGGTCCAAAAGAACTGTCAAAGAACTATTAAATCGGAGAAAAACAACTTAAAATAATCTGCTATTCAGACGATGCAATATTAATGTCTCAAAGTGAAGATGATTCACAACGCATGCTGCATTAATTTAACATAACCGCCAGAAAATTGAACATGTTAATTTCCTCAAAAAAGACAAAATGCATGGTTATAACAGCAGATCCAATAAGATGTAGATTGGAGCTGAAAGGTCAGATAATAGAACAAGTGATGGAGTTTAAATATCTAGTCATCACACTATCCAGAGCCCCCGTAACCGGGCGTGCAACGCGTGCGGCGCACTTGGGCGTAACCCCGAAGGGGCGCTAAACCGAAAGTTTGGTAAATAAGAAATATTTATTTTAAATGAGATAATCATTTTTTATATACAATTTTAATTATTTCATGAACAGCTAGAGAAATCTCAAAAATCAGATATTGTGTTATTACTGAAAAAAGAATTATTCCCGAAATGTTGAACTTACTCCGTCAAAAATATAGTACATTTTGTTGTTCCTTCCTTATTTTTTCTTTGAAGTAGATTGAATTACGCTTCGCATACCATCCAATCGATTTTATGTTGTAAACTAAAGCGACACTCAAAATAGTCAAATAAACATCAAATCACACTTCTTGACGAGTAGAAACATAAATTAACACCCATAAAACGCAACTTAGCAGTTTTGCTCCAAAATACGAAATGACAAAATATTATTGTTTATTTACCTAAATGTATATTTTTAATTTAATATGCAGGGTGGTTCATTAATGTTGCAAAAAATTTAAGGGAAAAGGCGCAAAATGTCGCCTGTCAAAATTTTCAATGTGTTTTAAATGTATCCATTTTTTTCGAATACTGAGAAAACTAATAAGTATTTTTTAAAAATTTAAACGCAGAATAAAAGATAACGCTATTGCCGAGGGCCGACAGTCCCTTAAAATAAATATAAAGTTTCTTTTGAATTAAATATTTGCAATTATTAAAAATCAAATAAATTTTGTTTTTTATTTTCACGCCTGTAACTTATTAAAATAAACATTCACGGACTTTCGGCCTCAGAATAATGTAGTCTTTCATTCTGGGTTTAAATTTTTCAAAAATATTTATTGGTTTTATACAGGGTGAGTGAGGAGGAACGCACCAAACTTTAAGACTGTATAATATACGTAAAAAAAATAATCAAAAATAACTCATATGTTGTTATTCGATTTTCATTTGTTTCCGAGATACGGGGTGTTAAAATTTTTCTTACAAACTAACGATTTATTTATTGCTCTAAAACCGGTTGAGGTGTGCAAATGAAATTTGGTTGGTTTTAAGACATAATTATTGCGCATGTTTTAACATAAAATTAAGAATTTTATATTCACCATTGGCGCGCGTACCGGTAATAGACTAAAATTTTTTAAAGATGAAATTGGTACGCCACTGAAATATTTCAAATTAAAAATCTTTCTTGAATTCCCCGTTTATTTTGTGATAAAAAATCTATTTTCCCTTTTTTTCATGCAACGCTTCGTTTTCATGCAAAAAATGAAACATCTTATTTACTATTTTTTTTGCATGAAAGCGAAACGTCGTTTGAACAAACATGAAGATAGATTAATTTTCAGAAATTAAACAGGGAATTCAAAAATAATTTTTAATTTGAAATATCTCGGTGGCGTACTATATTTTTGGTTTCAATAATTTTAGACTATTACCCGTACGCGTGCCAATGGTGAATATAAAATTCTTAATTGTATTTCAAAACATGTGCACCAGCTATGTCTTAAAACCCACCAAATTTCATTTGCACACCTCAGCCGGTTTTAGAGCAATAAATAAATCGTCAGTTTGTAAGAAAAATTTAAACACCCCATATCTCGGAAAAAAATGAAAATCGAATAAGAACATATTATGAGTTATTTTTGATTATTTTTACGTATATTATACAGTCTTAAAGTTTGATGCGTTCCTACCCACTCACCCTGTATAGTATATTTAAAGGTCGCTTAAATATGTCCCGCACGCAGGCGCCAATCAGCCTTGCGGGGGCCCTGACACTATCTACCTAGGGCAGGCTCGAAACAGAAGTGAACGATCAAGTGAATAGAGCAAACAGAGCCGCAGGTTGCATGAATGACACAATATGGAGAAATAAGAATATCGGAAAAGAAATGAAAGGCAGAATTTACAAAACAGTCATCAGACCAATAATGACATGCGGCAGAAACACGACCCGACACAGAGAGGACAAAAAGATTGCTCTAAACAGCGGAGATGAAAACCCTTCGAAAAAGCGATGATAAAACTCTGATGGGACAGAGCTAGAAGTACCGAAGATGCAAGGTGGACAACATTAACCACTGGGTAAGAAACAGAAAAATAGAATGGAATGACCACATAAGACGAATGACAACAAATAGGGTAGTCAGGACAGCGAGAGACGGTTCCCCAACAGGAAGACGATCAGTGGACAGACCACGAAAACGATGGAACGACAACTTACTAGCGTCACATTGAAAAAACAGACAGAGTCATCTCTATACAAAAAGAAGAAGAAGAAGAAAGAACTGTAAGAACAGACCGAGTTAAAACTTGTTTACGTATTTATGAGCCAGTCTTCTTCTAGAAGTGCCATCTCCGCGACAGAAGTCGACCATCATCATAGCTATTCGGACTTTAGAGCGGCTTCTCTGAAAAGATCATTTGATGTATATCCGTACCATTATCTCAGATTGCGGAGCCACGATATTCTACGTCTTCTTGGTTTCTATTTTCTTGAATCATTCCCTGCATAATTAATTGGAGCAAGTTGTACCTATCTCTCTCCATGTGTAACATGTCCGAGATATTCCAATTTTCCTGCTGTGATGATGTTTAAGGTTTCCATGTTTTAATTCATCTTTCTTAAAACATATTTGTTTGTGACGCGTTCTGTCCACGATATTTTCTGTACAGTCAGAGCTCGGGTGATTCCAGTTTTTTCGTTTATCCCGTATTTAAAGTCCAAGCTTCCATTCCATGAAACAAAGTCGAAAAAACGTAGCAACTAGCCAACCTTAGCTCCAGTTGTAAATCTCTTAAGGAATTTTCAGCCTTTCAGACCTAGTATCATGCCCTAAGTTAACAACAGCTCATGGAACTAATAGAATTAGATTTACGAATGATCACAGTCATTGGACTGTTTAGCAATGGATCTTTCTCATGTTTTCCGACGAGTTCTGTTTTTGCTTACGCCATAAATAAGTACAGGCCGCTATAACGCCGCTTGGCGTAGGAGGTGTTATGGTATGGGCAGGTGTTTCTTTCAACGGATACACCGAATTAATTGTCATCGAACATGGAATTGTAACAGCAGACAGATACGTATGACAGTGTCTGGCACTGAAAGACAATATTGTTCCCTGCGCTCCTTTGCTTTGGGGATAATTCCTTATTTATGCAGGATAATCCATGTCCACATACTGCGCGAATCGTCACAGACTACGTAAATACTGTGGGAATTCCCGTTTGGGATTGACCCGCTGGTAGTCCTGACATGAATCCATTAAAAAATTTACGGGAGATTTTAGGGAAAAAGATTAAAACCATGCAACCATTGCCAGAAACGATTTAAGAGCTAAAAATTGCGTTGAATGAAGAATGGAAATATATAAGTACCGCAAGAACAGATTAAGCAACTTATTTTAAGCATGCACAGGCGTATTGAAACTCTCCAGATGTAGTGAAACCAATATACGATACTAAACATAACAAAAGCCAACTATGGTAAATTAACATTGTTCTTGTGTTTATTTTTTCGAACAATGTTAATTTCTTTTTGGCTTACTTATTTTTCTTCTTTTGGTTACTTATTTTTACTATTATTATATTTTTGTGTTTTACATAAACGATTTTTATTATTTTTTTATTTCTTTCCCATTTAAACCACTTAAAACCTACAGAATTAAAAAAAAGAGTGTGTGTACTTGTGTACGCACGTAAGAAGTTATACTTCTTTGTCTTCATAAAAAACAGTTTTTTTATATACCTCATACAAAATCGATAATATTTGATATAAGATATTTTAGTAATCAAGTATATTCAAATGGGAAATAAGCCACAATTTTACCTAAAAATGATTTTATTAACGTTTCGACGCCCAAGTCGGGTGTCGTTGTCAAAATACAAAATAATACTAAATAAACAAAAATGGTGTTGCTTAGTAAAAAATTCTTCTAATAATTTATTTAATCTGACTCATTTATATCGGCAATTCAGACACTGTGTGTTGTTTATTTAGTATTATTTTGTATTTTGACAACGACACCCGACTTGGGCGTCGAAACGTTAATAAAATCATTTTTAGGTAAAATTGTGGCTTATTTCCCATTTGAATATACTTGATTATAAAAATGCCACAAGAAAATAGCTTCAGAACAACATTAAGATATTTTAGGTTTTAGATCATGCAGAACATTCTATAACTTTTCTTTCGTAAAATTAATAACAAAAGTTATCATAATTGAAATAACAGAAAATAATGTTGTTTATATAAGTTGAGAAAAATTTTTAATTTCTTTTTCAATTAGAAGGATGTAATTGCATATTAGAATATAGTTCTATTTCCAATTAACTGTCCATAATAACAATGTTCAATATTGTAAAAATAAAGCTACTTTTCTCTTGAGTGAAATTCATATTTTTTTGACATACCCTGTGTAACACCCATAAAAATTTACTATGTGATGGTTGAATCAGAGATTCTAAATATTGCAGAACCTTTTATGTAGAACAACTATTTTTCGTAAAATGAATAATAAAAAAGTTTTCCATATTATGGTTCCAACTTACAGGGACATACTGTATATTATGACAAAAATATTTTTAAATTTGTAGGCAAGTCAAAAGTGTAAACTCAACCTTAATTGTGAGTTATAGTGGGTTCGCTAAACTCAGACACAACTGGCTAGTGTTTTTAATAGATTTTTTTTTGTTTTTGGCCAATTTTGCGAAAATTGGCAAAATCACTAACTATTTAGTAATTATTTTCTTGTCAATTTTACAAAATTGGCAAAATTACTTACTAAATTCACTAGCCATTTGTAGTAACACTGGTGGTACTCATTATTTTCTTTTAAAATATCATACAATATATTATTTACAAAAGTATATACAAATCCCGTACAATATACCTACTTTATAGCATTTTCAATATCTTCCGTAAGTCCAAACGGCGAGTTTAAATTTTTTTTTCAAGGCGTCCATCTTTCTTTGAAGCGAAGCTGAATTGTTTAAATATAAAAAACTCTCCTGCGGTGTTGTCCGTATGAGATGATATGCCAGTCTCTAATGCATCATTGTCCTCTATGTTTACTTTTTGATTTATCTGTATAGCCTACAAAAAAAAATTAATCCAATTTAAATTTTAGATCACAACTATACCTGATATGAATAACATTGTAACTCCACTTATAATGTTTTTCAACTATTGCTTAAATGATATCTACAAAGGACAACTTTCATTTTGATCTAAAAACTTTTATCCTATCTTATGTACCTAAATATAAAGTTTTTTAATAAAATAACCTCATTGTAAGTGCAAATTTTGAATCACTCGGTGGAAAAAACTTTGTAACCAATGTTACAATACTATAAATTTCTATTATTGATGAATATTTTTATAAACACATTGTAACATCTATATAATTTACGAGTGAACTAACTTCCACTGTTATATCTGATGTTCACAGTGGATTACATGTTCAAGAAGCATCAACAGCGGAAACCCCTTCCTGCATCAAAGGCATTAGTTTATTATTAGATACGTCTGCTAAGAAAAAATTCCCAAAGAAGAAAAATCTTGGAAAGGAGAGACAAAGAGATCCAAGTGTTTTCAAAATTAATATTTTGAAGAAACTGAGGAACTCTGACCAATAATACACTAGAAAAACTGTAAAATTAACGTAAATAAGAGAATTGGGACCTCGATGTAACGATAAATGTAACATTAAATGTAAATCGAAATTATATAAAAAAAGAATGACTTAATTCATTTAATAATTTTTGGGCAAGAGCTGATCATTATAAACAGAGTGATTTATGTAGAGTTTGTAGAGCATACTTATGCAGATATAGTCCGTCCGCTATAACTTTTCCCATACGGTACGAATCATTTTCAACCAAACTAAATCAAAACATAAATTGAAGAAACATTTTTGGATACTTTACCAGATAATATATGGTTAACTACGCTATTCAAAAAAAGTGGCATTGCAGCTCGACTTAAATCAGAACCATTAATGCTAACAACAATGTGATACATGAAAGCGAAAAGCTGAGGAAAAGTTATAAAATATGGATTAAGCAAATTGTAGCTGGAGCATCACATGAGCTAATGGTTTATTGCATATAAGGAGACAGTCTCTTACCAACGCACTGTACTCAGCTGAGAATATTTTTTAACAAAAAATCAAAATATTAAGTTATTCTCCATTATTTATTTTTTAGTTGTTATATCCACTTGAAAAAGCATAAGATAAATGTGTTTATTGGATTTACTCACTCTCAATTTATTTCTTTCTTTTCCAATCTCCTCATTCTTTCCACATCATGTTACCTACGCACTTTTTTGAGGCTTGCGTACCATTTCCTGCGATGGAACTTGATCAGAATGATTATCGTCCTCTAAATAAGCAGGTTCGTCTAAAATTAATAGATTTATATAAAATATTGTTATATGAATGTATGAGATAGCCACTGTACACGATGCAAGTAATTGCGCAATTTCTTGTAGCAATTGAAATTGCATCGTGTCACACGAGAATTGCACAGAAAAGGTGCAATTACTTGCAGCAACTTCTTGCTGCAAGAAGTTGCAGCTAAATAGAACATGTTCATGCAATTTTTTCTGTAATTGTTATATAGAACACATATTATAATTTTCTCAATAATCTAACATTTTTAATCTAGTATCTGATAACTCTACTCAAAAAATCACATTTAATTTATAAAAACAACATAAGCTAAAATTTATGGTTAGGTCAAAGTTTCTGTCTATTTCTTGTCAGCTTATGCAATTACTTGTACCCTGTAATCATTTTATTGCAGAAATCTAGTTGTAAGTTGCAACTGATTGCAGAAGTTTTTGCTGCAAGAACTTGTGCTATAAATTTCGCAATTACTTGCAATGTGTAAAGTGGCTCAAATGTAGGAACAAAATTTGATTAACTTATTTTTAAAACACTTACCTGTAATCATTGACAGTAATTAAAGGTTCCAAGTACTGGATTCTCCGAGTCTTTAGTTTTGAATAAGTGAGATCGTAAATCGTCCCGGTTGATTGATGTTTATCCACAGTTCTCTAGTGTAGAGAATCTCTACACTCTACCTCTTCGAGCGAATAGGTTTTTATCAGTAATTTTGCGATTGAAAATCGCACTCACACAGTTTGGGCTTCCAAAATGACATGCAACAAGCATGTTAATAAGTCCAAAAATATAATATGAAAACTATTTAAAAAGGTAGTATAACAATCACTCTATATTTATCAATCAACGACATAACCAAACCGTCCAAACCACAGCTGCGCTACAGCTGCCATATTGGATAATTTTTGACATGTCATTTGAACATCCAATCAGAACACAGTCATAATGCGCATGCGCTCGGTCGCTAGGTTTTACCATATAAAAATTCACAGTCATAACGCCCGTAAAAAAGTATAACTTCAAAAAACATACAAAATGCAAGTGTCCAGATTTTTTTGACCAGAATTCTATAAATAGCATATGTATCTTAAAGTGAGCCAACCCATTCCTGTAGCATTTACCTCCCCCTTTAAATTCAACAATCGCTCAGATACGTTGGCGTCGGCTTTCGACTTCGGCTTTTGGTCTTTGTTCACCGTTTTCCAGGCCATTCGTCATTCTGGAATTGTGCAAATGGGCGAAAGTACAAATCATGTTTAATTGCATCAATGCCTCGGCCTCGGCCTCGGCCTACAGTTTTCCTTATTCGCTCCACTGCTAAATCAAATTTATGGACAAACTTAATTTCCGACTTCAGACTTCATAGTGTTTAATTCTAACCCATTATTTGTTTTATTGCTCGCCGAAGCTAAATAAGCTTGGATTACTTTTCCAACTCTACGCGCCGGTAGATTCGGTGAAGACCAAAAGAGGAATGGTTTATGTGTTTACGAGAAGGCTCTGCAAATATTCCGGACAGTCAAAGATTCAATAGTGTTCCTCATTACACTCTCCAGTTAGAAGACTGTATGGTTTAAAAAATATTTTTTGAAAGTTAGTAAAATTTCTGGGAACAGAAAAGAAAAAGTGGAAGACCATAGATGAGATGGATGGACGACCTTAAGAGAACGGCAGAAAAGGACTGGATGCAGATCTACCAGAATAGAGACCAATGGAGATTAACAGGGGAGGACTATGCCCAGGAACGGGCGTTTAAGGCTGATTAGATAGATAGATTAAAATTTCTCCACAAACACAAAGGTTCAAAGTTGTTAAGTGAATTTTCCAACGAACAACTTTTTAAACGCTTTTCTTTACTTCAATAATTTGCATCAAATTTTGTAGACGTTAATTTGACTGACTTTTCTTCAATGCAAATGGATGAAAATTTGCAGACATGCATTCGCGTGAACAATACACCAATAGTCAATAAAAAAAAAATTTATGTTTATTAATTGTTTAAAAAAAACAATTTTAATGGAAAATGCTTAAGTTCTCTTGTTTCTTTACAATGTAGAAACTTGAAACTTTTACGTATTGTAGCTAATGATATAAACTATACATAATTTTACGTTTTACTTTAATTGTTTACGTTATGCTTCATGAATAAACAATAAAATTTCAAATTTTGAACGCTCATATATTTGTTTATATATATCGGCGTTTATTCGTGTAAAATTTCAATACGATACGAAACAAAACTTCAACCAAAACTCGAATTCAAAATATTCGTGTTTTTATCGTAGTCTTAGAAAAACCACCGGTAGACGGTAGAGACATTTTGTGCTACAATTAACATTAGAATTCGTTTTGTCGTATTAATTAATTAAACGCTTTTCTTTAGTTCAATCGTTTGGGTCAAATTTTTGGACGTTAATTTGACTGCCTTTTCTTCAATGCAAATGACTAAAAATTTGCCAGACATATGCATTCGCGGGAACAATACACAAATAATCAATATTTTTTTTTTGTTTATAAATTGTTTAAATAAAAAAACAATTTTAATGGAAAATGCTTAAATTCTCTATTTTTTTACAATGAAGAAACTTGAACCTTTTACAGATTGTAGGTAATTAACTATACATAATTTCACTTTTTACGTTAATTGTTTACGTGTTGCTTCATAAATAAACAATAAACTTTCAAATTTTTTGCCGATTTCGACTACTTTTATTGTTTGTACATCATATGTTTTATACATATTTTAATAAACATGACGATATTTTAATGTTAGAAAAGTGTAAGATTAAAAAGTAAAATATAAAAAAATATGAAAAAAATATGTTTAAGAAACCCTTTTCTCTAGTTACTAGTGACTAATGTTAAACTAATTATAAAAAAAATCAACTAAAAAGCAAAAAATAAAAAAATTGAAAAAATATAACACATTCGTTAAAGAAAAGCGTGGGGCGAAAACCGTTTATTAGATGAAGACGCGCCACGTTTTTCTTTGACGAATGTGTTAGATTTTTTCAATTTTTTTTATTTTTTTGCTTTTTAGTTGATTGTTTTATGTTAAACTTTATAGTCACCCGCAACTAAAGAAAAGCGTTTCTTAAAATTATCTTTTTCATATTTTTTTATTTATCATCATCATCCAGTCGCAAAAGTTCACTACCGAATATAGTCTCATACTTCTTCCTCGTCTTTACAACCCCATCTAACTTGCGCCGCTCTCATTTAGTTTTTATTTAGCCTTCTTACATCGTCAGTCCACCGTATAGGTTGTCTATCGACGCTTCTCTTGTCTTCCCTTGGTTTCCATTCCAATAACCTCTTTGTCCATGGACCATCTGTTATTCTAGCTGTGTCCTGCCCATGTCTATTTTACTCTGGCTATCCCTTAGATGACGTTAGTCACCTTGGTCCTTCTTCGTACCTCTTCGACTTTGTGAGGGAATCTATGGTATATAAAAATATTCGTAAGTGGTCTAAACGACAAAGAAGATTAAAAATTCTCTTTCTTTTTTCTTGGACTTCTATCGACCATTTTTAAAAGAAGCGCTCAGAGAAACAGTGGCTTAACTCCAAAAACGAAGTTTTATGATAAATAAAATTTTTGCATTCGTATTACCAGAGAACGACAATTCTCGTCAGTGGCGCACACTACCCCTACATGCGACACTATATTACACAAAATTTTCGATTTTCTAAATCTGACTGAATTGAAAATTGGGCCAAATCACCTCTTAAAGTTTAGGAAAAGACTCGCTTATCCATATTACTTTGGGCTAATTAGCAAAATTCATGGAACAGTTATTTACCAGCAATTTTATTGCTGGAATAGAATCATAAGATCCTCTATATTGATAATATAGGTATGCAAAGTACGCAGATAGTGTGCTACTTTTTTTATAAACAAAATGGCGCCGACAAATCGTATTTTTTTCAATTATTGTTCTATAACCCCGAAGATTTTAACTTTACAACAAAAACACCCAAATAAAAATTCACCGCAATTAAATTCTGTTTTTCACAATTTGCTCCGACGAAAATTTTCCTCCGAAAATGCGGGTTTTCCTAACAAAAACTCTTATTTTCAAATAAAGTTTTAGGTAAGTAATTATTAATCAATAATTAAATAACTTAGTGACATCAAAGCTTTCTTGGTATAGATTGTAATTCCAGAAGCCGGTGAAAATTAAGCGAATTTTTAGCAACAATTCAATTGTTAATTAACAATTTACGATCGCAATAATAACCAAAATATTACAATTTTAACTATTTATAATGGGAAATAAGCCAAAATATTATTAAAAATGATTTTTTTTGTGTTTTTGAAACAATCTTCAACGCAATTTTTCAACAATTGCGTTGAAGATTGTTTCAAAGACACAAAATAAAAATCATTTTTAATAATATTGTGGCTTATTTCCCATTATAAATAGTTAAAATTGTAAAAATGCCACAAGAAAAGAGCTTCAGAACAACAATAACCAAAATAATCATGATACATTGATCAAACTTATAAAGATTATAAAGATGAGATGCTTATTTAATATTTTATCGACAAAATATAAATTTTTCTTTTTTTTGCATAATCTTTAAATTTTGAAAAAAAAAATAGTTATAATACGCTGGTCTAATTAGTAAAGTACAAATAAAGGTTATTTACCAGCAATTTTATTGCTGGAATCGAATTATAAGATCCTATATATTATTAATATAGGTGTGCAAAGTCCTCAGATAGTGTGCTATTTTTTTTATAAACAAAATGGCGCCGACAAATCGTATTTTTTTCAATTATTGCTCTATAACTCCGAAGATTCTAACTTTACACCAAAAACACTCAAATAAAAATTCACCCCAATTTAATTCTACATAGAGGCATGTTTTTCACGATTTGCTTCGACGAAAATTTTCATCGGAAAATGTGGGTTTTCCCAACAAAATCTCGAATTTTCAAATAAATTTTTTGGGCCAGTAATTATTTATCAATAATTATATAGCTTGGTGAAATAAAAGGTTTCTTGTGATAGATTATAAATTCAGAAGCCGGTGAAAATAAAACGAATATTTTAGCAACAATTCAATTGTTAATTAACAATTTACAGTCGCAATAACAACCAAAATAATCACGAGACATTGATCAAACTTAGAAAGATTATAAAGGTGTGATGCCTATTTAATATTTTATCGACAAAATATAATTTTTTCATTTTTTTGCATAATCTTTAAATGTTTAAAAAAATTGTTATAAACAAATTAACATTTCTCAGAAATTGTTTATTATATTCTAATTTTAAAAAATACTTAAAATGCGTATTTCATAGGTCTTGAAAATGAATGCTTTAAAACAATTTTCCAACCATTTGCAAAAAAGTTATGAAACAGCAAAATAAATATACGATTCTCCGTTTTTTATAATTTGTTTTAATTGTTTCAAAGCTTAAAAGTGAGTCTATGGTACAATCTAATTACTCACAAAGAATGTCAAAAATTAGTGCAATGGTTATATTTTAATCAAAAGATTAAAAATACTTTTTTTGTAATTTTTAGCGCAAAAGTAGGCCTGATACAAAGTCGGAGCTAAAATGTTCACTCGAAGCGACTGACACGCAGCATACATTATTATTAAAAGTGTACGTCGCGCGGCCGATCGTCGCTCCGAGTGAAAATTTTAGCTACAGTACTGTATTAGTCTACTATCGCGCGTGTAAATTACAAAAAAATATATTTATAATCTTTAATTAAAATATTACCATTAAACTGATAATCGATATTTTTTGCAAATAATTAGCTTGTACTTTAAACTCACTTCTACGCTTTGAAAGAATTAAAAAAAAATTATAAACACCGTAGTAATCGTATGTTTATTTTGCTATTTCATAACTTGTTTGCAAATGCTTGCAAAAAAGTTTTAAAGCATTCATTTTCAAGATATTTGAGATGCGCATTTTAGCTATTTTTTAAAATTATAATATAATAAAAACTTTCTGAGAAACGTTAATTTGTTTATAACTATTTTTTTAAACATTTAAAGATTATGCAAAAAAATAAAAAAATTATATTTTGTCGACAAAATGTTAAATATGCATCTCATCTTTATAAGATTTCAAAGTTTGATAAGTGTATCATAATTATTTTGGTTATTATTGCGACCGTAAATTATTAATTAACAATTGAATTGTTGCTAAAATATTCGTTTAATTTTCACCAGCTTCTGGAACTATAACCTAAACTAAGAAAGGTTTAAGTCACCAAATTATTTAATTATTGGTAGATAATTATTTATCTAAAACTTTATTTGAAAATTAAAGATTTTGTTGGGAAAACCCGCATTTTCCGAGGAAAATTGTCGTCGGAGCAGATCTGGAAAAACACGTCTCCATGCAGAATTTAATCACGGTGAATTTTTATTTGAGTGTTTTTGTTGTAAAGTTAAAATCTTTGGAGTTATAGAGCAATAATTGAAAAAAACACGATTTTCGGGCGCCATTTTGTTTATAAAAAAAGTAGCACACTATCTGAGGACTTTGCATACCTATATTATTAATATATAGGATCTTATAATTCGATTCCAGCAATAAAATTGTTGGTAAATAACTTTTCCCAAAAATGGCCTATTCTCCGATAATCAGCCCAGACTATAATTTCAACTCTTCATCTTGATCCAAGGGTATGGATTTTACGGCCCTTCCCATTTAGAGTCTGTTTTTCGTTCTCGTCCCCAAAACTCCCAAAAATTTCAAAAATTTAAGTCCAACCTTTGCGGCTTGTGATAGTAATGATCATTACCTTTCCAACGCATGTCTAATTTTAGAAATCGGTTATGCCATTCAAAAGTTACCTAGCTCAGAAATATGACTTAATTTTTATTTAAAGGGGGACAAAGTTTGTGGATATTATGTATGTATGTGTGTAGAAAAGTTACACCAATCTTAATTTTTTTTCTGTGTTTCCAGAGGAGGTCAGGCTGATTGAGAATCGGTGTAGTTTGTGACTTTTTACCACCCACAAGCCAGCTATACTGTTTGGTAGATACAAAATGGCCTATCTTTTGGGCGTATATATATATATATATATATATATATATATATATATATATATATATATATATATATATATATAAAACAAGGTTGAAATATTGGGGTAGCAGCAATCTCAAAGAAAACTCTTTATAATAATTCCAAGCTTTCGATAATGTTTATTATCATCTTCAGGAAACTACAAATATAAATATACAGTATTTAACAATTAGTCTAACTAAAATCAATAAAAATTGTTATCTTTGTGCCATCAAAAATCCAAAACACCATAGTTTTCTGGTGATATATATATATTTTTGATGGCACAAAGATAACAATTTTTATTGATTTTAGTTAGACTAATTGTTAAATACTGTATATTTATATTTGTAGTTTCCTGAAGATGATAATAAACATTATCGAAAGCTTGGAATTATTATAAAGAGTTTTCTTTGAGATTGCTGCTACCCCAATATTTCAACCTTGTTTCCTAACTGTTCAGCAAAGATTATATACCTGTTATATATATATATATACATCCTACTATCAATTTGGCATCGATACATTATGCATTTACCATCGATTTGGCATCGTCTTGCAAAGTGGCATCTGTATATCGATGCCACTTTACACTACCTTAATAACTTTTTTTCTGCATTTGTTACCAGAAGTCTAATCAACTCGGTAGTTAGAGATTTGATTTCTTGATGTTACTTTAATATATCAGCTTTCTTTGTTTATCCCTTACTAAGTTATATAAGTTTATTCCATAAAATGTTTGAGTCCAAAATGATGGTACAGTGAAAATATTATATACATTTAGTTCAGTGTTTTACCGTTTTGTCGCTGAAGCTATATACATGAAAACGTATATCCCACTTTCATTATCAATCATTTTGGCATCAGAAATTTGGCATCACTGTTGAATATAATATAATCCACACCGAGAAATAGGCAATTTGAGAATGTATATATTATTTTCATCAACAAATCATTCTGGCATCATGTTGTTTTCACCCAATTTTGAAAAAATGTGAAAACTTTGTATTATCCACGTCCGTCTGTCTGTAATCACAACTCCTCCGTCAACATACCAGCTAGAATGACAAATGAGGTGTCAACTGAAGGCTGATAATCCAAGGATGGTACTAAAGGTGAGATATTTGACCTTGGCGGTCTGTTTGTCGGTCTGTCCGACCGCGAATATAATTCCTCCATCATTATACCAGGTAGAATGACAAATGAGGTGTCAAATGAAAGCTTATAATCCAAGGATGGTACTAAAGGTGAGATATTTGACCTAGGCTGTCTTTCCGTCGGTCCGTACGACCGCGAATATAACTCTTTCGTCATTATACCAGGTAGAATGACAAATAAGGTGTCAAATGAAAGCTTATAATCCAAGGATGGTACTAAAGTTTACATATTTGACTTAGGCGGTCTGTGCGTCGGTCCCTCCGACCGCGAATATAACTCCTCCATTATTATACAAGCTTGAATGATAAATGAGGTGTCAAATAAAAGCTTATAATCCAAGGATGGTACTAAAGGCGAGATATTTGACCTAGGCTGTCTTTCCGTGGGTCCGTACGACCGCGAATATAACTTCTCCGTCATTATACCAGGTAGAATGACAAATGAGGTGTCAAATGAAAGCTTATAATCCAAGGATCGTACTAAAGGTGAGATATTTGACCTAGGCTATCTTTCCGTCGGTCCGTACGACCGCGAATATAACTCCTCCGTCATTATACCAGGTAGAATGACAAATGAGGTGTCAAATGAAAGCTTATAATCCAAGGATGGTACTAAAGTTGACATATTTGACTTACGCGGTCTGTGCGACGGCCCTTCCGACCGCGAATATAACTACCAGCTTGAATGATAAATGAGGTGTCAAATAAAAGATTATAATCCAAGGATGGTACTAAAGGTGAGATATTTGACCTATGCTGTCTTTCCGTCGGTCCGTACGACCGCGAATATAACTTCTCCGTCATTATACCAGATAGAATGACAAATGAGGTGTCAAATGAAAGCTGATAATCCAAGGATGGTACTAAAGGTGAGATATTTGACCTTGGCTGTCTGTCCGTCGGTCTGTCCGACCGCGAATATAACTCCTCGATCATTATACCAGGTAGAATGACAAATGAGGTGTCAAATGAAAGCTTATAATCCAAGGATGGTACTAAAGTTGACATATTTGACTTACGCGGTCTGTGCGACGGCCCTTCCGACCGCGAATATAACTACCAGCTTGAATGATAAATGAGGTGTCAAATAAAAGATTATAATCCAAGGATGGTACTAAAGGTGAAATATTTGACCCAGGCTGTCCTTCCGTCGGTCCGTACGACCGGGAATATAATTCCTCCGTCATTATACCAGGTAGAATGACAAATGAGGTGTCAAATGAAAGCTGATAATCCAAGGATGGTACTAAAGATGAGATATTTGACCTTGGCTGTCTGTCCGTCGGTCTGTCCGACCGCGAATATAACTCCTCGATCATTATACCAGGTAGAATGACAAATGAGGTGTCAAATGAAAGCTTATAATCCAAGGATGGTACTAAAGGTGAGATATTTGACCTAGGCTGTCTTTCCGTCGGTTCGTACGACCGCGAATATAACTCCTCCATCATTATACCAGCTTGAATGATAAATGAGGTGTCAGATGAAAGCTTATGATCCAAGGATGGTACTAAACGTGAGATATTTGACCTAGGCTGTCTTTCCTTCGGTCCGTACGACCGCGAATATAACTTCTTTGTCATTATACCAGGTAGAATGACAAATGAGGTGTCAAATGAAAGCTGATAATCCAAGGATGATACTAAAGGTGAGATATTTGACCTTGGCGGTCTGTCCGTCGGTCTGTCCGACCGCGAATATAACTCCTCCATCATTATACCAGCTTGAATGATAAATGAGGTGTCAGATGAAAGCTTATGATCCAAGGATGGTACTAAAGGTGAGATATTTGACCTAGGCGGTCTGTCCGTCGGTCCGTACGACCGGGAATATAACTCCTCCGTCATTATACCAGGTAGAATGACAAATGAGGTGTCAAATGAAAGCTTATAATTCAAGGATGGTACTAAAGGTGGCATATTTTACTTAGGCGGTCTGTGCGTCGGCCCCTCCGACCCCGAATATAACTCCTCCATTATTATATCAGCTTGAATGATAAATGAGGTGTCAAATAAAAGACTATAATCCAAGGATGGTACTAAAGGTGAGATATTTGACCTAGGCTGTCTTTCCGTCGGTCTGTCCGACCGCGAATATAACTCCTCGATCATTATACCAGGTAGAATGACTAATGAGGTGTCAAATGAAAGCTTATAATTCAAGGATGGTACTAAAGGTGACATATTTTACTTAGGCGGTCTGTGCGTCGGCCCCTCCGACCGCGAATATAACTCCTCCATTATTATACCACCTTGAATGATAAATGAGGTGTCAAATAAAAGATTATAATCCAAGGATGGTACTAAAGGTGAGATATTTGACCTAGGCTGTCTTTCCGTCGGTCCGTACGACCGCGAATATAACTTCTCCGTCATTATACCAGGTAGAATGACAAGTGAGGTGTCAAATGAAAGCTGATAATCCAAGGATGGTACTAAAGGTGAGATATTTGACCTTGGCGGTCTGTCCGTCGGTCTGTCCGACCGCGAATATAACTCCTCGATCATTATACCAGGTAGAATTACAAATGAGGTGTCAAATGAAAGCTTATAATCCAAGGATGGTACTAAAGGTGACATATTTGACTTAGGCGGTCTGTGCGTCGGCCCCTCCGACCGCGAATATAACTCCTCCATTATTATACCAGCTTGAATGATAAATGAGGTGTCAAATAAAAGATTATAATCCAACGATGGTACTAAAGGTGAGATATTTGACCCAGGCTGTCCTTCCGTCGGTCCGTACGACCGGGAATATAACTCCTCCGTCATTATACCAGGTAGAATGACAAATAAGGTGTCAAATGAAAGCTGATAATCCAAGGATGGTACCAAAGGTGAGATATTTGACCTTGGCGGTCTGTCAGTCGGTCTGTCCGACCGCGAAAATAACTCCTCGATCATTATAGCAGGTAGAATGACAAATGAGGTGTCAAATGAAAGCTTATAATCCAAGGATGGTACTAAAGGTGAGATATTTGACCTAGGCTGTCTTTCCGTCGGTTCGTACGACCGCGAGTATAACTCCTCCATCATTATACCAGCTAGAGTGATAAATGAGGTGTCAAATGAAAGCTTATAATCCAAGGATGGTACTAAAGGTGAGATATTTGACCTAGGCAATCTTTCTGTCGGTTCGTACGACCGCCAATATAACTCCTCCGCCATTATACCGGGTAGAATTACAAATGAGGTGACAAATGTCAAAGTTTAGTAAAAATGACTCAAAATTAGTAAATTCGTATATCAATCCACGCAAAGTTACACGTAAAATTCAAATATCGTCAAATAAGGCATATCATAGACATGCCTTAGGCATCATAGAAGACAATGACACAGAAAAATCAAAACACAGCAGCATGTCAAAAAGGCCTTAGTTATGTATCTTCGGTCCTGTTAGTCCAATCGTGATGTATAGCACCTCAAATGATAGGATTTGACAAACAGAATACAATGACATAGAAAAATCAAATACAACAGCATGTCAAAAGGGCCTTAGTAGCGTATCTTCGGTCCTATTAGTCCAATCGTGACGTACAGCATCTTAAATAATAGGACGTCATAAATAGAATCAAATTTGACACAAACAAATCAAATACAGCAACAAGTCAAAAGGGCCTTTGTTATGTATCTTCGCTCCTATTGGTCCAATCGTGGAGTACAGCACCTCAAATAACTGGATTTGTCAAATAGAATACAATGACATAGAAAAATCAAATACAGCAGCATGTCAAAAGGGCCTTAGTCATGCAGCTTCGCTACAATTGATCCAATCGTGACGTACAGCGCCTCAAACGATGGGATTTAACGGGCAGAATGCGACTGTAGACAAATCAAAATGGCGGCATGTAATAGCACCTTAAAATTGTAGAAATAAAATGGATTAACGCACAGAGGTGTATGACATATTATGTGACAGTATTTAACAAATTGAATACGATTACATATGTCCAGTTTTTGACAAGTGACTTCTCTCCATGATAAACGCGAAAAGGCTCCGTTCGGTCACTGTTCGACATAGGCCTCCCGTTCACTGCATATATCCACTGCTTCCTGAAGCCGTGACATAAGAGGATAGAATTTAACGAATGAAACGACAAAGAAGACTAAACAAGACAGCGTGCGGGAAAAACAGGACCATCCTTTGTATACTCCACAGGAAAGCATTATATATTCAACGTTAGAATTATGTTATAGTATAAGGGTATATATTTTTAAATGATAAAAATATATTTTTTTATTTAGTACATTCCGTACGTTTTTTAAACATGATCAGGAGAATTTGTTGCCTGAAGTCTATAAAAGAATTTCCTAACAATCCTTGTGTTATGGATAATTTTTGAGAATGTGTTTAAAAGGTAGCTTACATGCTTATTGTTCAATGGTGTTATCACTTTTAAGCGCTTGTCTTTTTGTAGGGCTATTAATTGTGATTTCAACCATTCTTGCGGGACAATGCCTTTTCAGTAAATGAAGTGAATATTGTTATACATTTAATTTTTTTCCTCAATTAATTGGATGCCCCTACTGGTGTTTGGTCTAAGCTTACAGCTTTTCCCCATTGAAGCTATTTTATAACTAATTATAATTAGGGGTACGGAATTTTCGCAAACAAAAACATGAATTTCGCATTTACTTTTTTTATAATTACAAAATTTCGCATTTATTTTTAACTACGAGTAAAGACAGTTTAACAGAAAACATTAATTAAAAGCTAACATCGTTGTAATTTCGACATTCGACTCTTTAAGAGCTGTTTTTCGATCTGTCACTACAATATTATATGTGCTGAAGAATCGTTCTGCGTCTACGCTGTTCGTTGGACTCCAAATGCTCTGTAATGCTGCTTTAGCAAATGACGGAAAACTGCACTGTGTAGCAATTGTGTCTTGTGTCACACAGATATAGGTCATCTGTTGCAAATTCTTTGACTCGATCACTCAAAATTATTTTAGAGCGTCCCATTTTAGGGGATACTTTAAGTAACTTTATGTTACTATGAAAACTTTTTTGATAGACCATGTTCTTAATAAAAATTGACGGAATGAGCACTGATTGTCCTGTTTGACTAATTTATATGTTTAGAAAATAAGAATTAGCCGACTTTTGTTCCTACTTAGATTTTTACCAATAGAAAAGACCGAAATGCAGATAACAACAGTCGGATTATTTATATTTCTCAAAGAATCAACATTGAAAAATATAAATTCCTTATCTTATCTTTATCTATTTAATGATGAACAATGAAAGTTCCTTCTGTTTCAACACGTGTTAGAAAAATAAACAACCTTTCAAAAATTATGTACAATAGAAAACTTTCCGTAAAATCTTTCCATGCCTTATTTACTACGTAACTACCTACTTATTTACGGGCGAGTTGGGCACCTGCAGGTATTTCGCGGAAATAAACAAAAACTCCATATTTCACATTTATCGCATTTATGTTCAAAATTTCGCCGAAATTCGCATCTATTTCGTAAAAACGAAAATTCCGTACCCCTAATTATAATAAAACAGTTGGTCCAGAATCATTATCTCGTTGACTGTTTCTTGTTTATCGTTGATAAATCTGCCGTTTGAACCTTCTGATAATCCATATATTTTCTCTATCTGCTCTTAAAGTGTGTTTATTATATTATTTTCTTTCTCATTTAATTTACACCGATCCAGACTAGTATAGCTCCATATAACAGTTCTAGTTCTGCAGTAACGAATCAATACTTTTATTTAGCACATTAATTTTTGTTTTGTTTTCGGGTCTATTAAATAATTTTCTTGCACTGTTTCTCGCAATTTTTAATTATCCATTTATTACTCTACTTGTCTTATTTTTTGAATATACGACTTGAATAAAGACTTTAATGTTTTTCCAGTCGTTATTGTTTAGTAGACCGGAATATTGAGATATTAATTCTTTACATTACATATTTGTCTTTCGGTGATTTTCTATTATTAATATGAAGCTGGAAGTGTTAGGTTACACTGGTTTTTAATATTTGGTCCAGAGTTCCCTCTCAATTCTTTTGTCGGATTTCTCTTTAATATTATCGCAGCTGCATGCACTGGTACTATGTTCTGAGTGCTCAGGTGGCCTTTGAAGGACTCCCAATTACTCTATTTCGTCCACTTCTTCTGAGGTGGGTTCAGAAGTGGATATCAACTTCTATTCCATTATTCCATATCTATTTATATGCCATCTAATGATTTTACTTTAAATTTAGCTGCTTGATCTTCTTCATGAGTAATAAAATTTTTGTTATTTTTGCTACTTAGCATAAAGCATTAGAAAGTCTGTAAGCTTTTTTTATGAACTGCTGAAGTGCGTCCTATAAAAGTAGACATATTTTCATAAAAAACATGTTTTCATGAAAATTCTTTAATTTTATTCAATATGTTCAATACAGCGATTTTAACGGTTTTACAAATTTTTTATGTCGATGCCGTGCGCATAATACGATTCTGAAAGCTCTGAAAAATAGTTATTTTTTTCTTCAATTATCTCAGCTGATTTTTTTATTTACGAGTCATTTCTTCAGATTTGGGAACACTTAATAATCGGAGGGGGCCAAGTCAGGAGACTAAGCCGCATGAGAAAGTAATTCGAACCCCAACTCGAATTTTTGCTACTGTGACAACGCTCTTGTGAGTCGATGTATTGTCTTAGGTCTTGAGAACACTTTAAAGAACACTTTTTTCTTCTGCTTATGGAGTCGTTTTTCATTCATCACATACCGGAACTAACCACATAAATTTTGAAGCCCCTGACATCAAAACTGTATTAAATTATATGTGATCTAAGTAAGTTATAGAAAAAGTCAGAATAGATAGAGTAGAACACTTATAAAAAAATTGTAACAAGCAATTGGACATCGTAAGTTCTAATTTTTCACCCAAAGTGACCGGAAGTTGAACCGGCAGTCGATATTTGAACTCTTCGTGTAACTTTTTGTCAGTTGATATGACGGATGAATTTTGTTCACCGACAGACATGGACGAACAGACAGGCATGAAACCGGAAGTATGTATTTGTTCTGTTTTTTCTTAGTCGCGTTGAATAATAGTATGTACTATTTCGACGAATTTAAAACAGTACTTTCGGTTGCAACTCTGGAACCGCCAGTCCGAGGTCAAACTTCTCACATGTAATATCATATTTTGGTTATAGGCTTTCATTTGACACCTTATTTGTCATTCTTTCTGTCCTACTAACAGAGGAGTTGTGTTTATTGACGGACAGACATGGATAATTCTAGGTTTTCACATTTAATAATAAAAACAATAATTATATAATTCAGTTAACCTGACTATGTCATTGTGATAATGACTTCTTATCTAAAAGTGACAACGGCAATCATTCCATTCACTCACGGTAAAATATCGCAAAACCTCCAGATTTTAAAGAACCGCTTGGATTGACATGAAATTTGGCACACACGTAGCTAAAATGCCAAAGAAAAAAATGAGATTATGCCGATATGTTCTCTTGTCCTGGATGTGACTTTCACCCCTTCTTGGGGGTGAAAAAACATACGTTCAAAATAAGTCCGGTAGTGGATAAACTGACTAATTCTAATTCTAAGCAAATTTTGTTCTATAAAAGTTTTAAACGGCTGAAAATATTATAAGAATTTTTTGCTTTACATTGTGCTTTCTATCTATACCTTTAAGGAACGCACTATTTTCGGGGACACCCTGTATATGATCTGTAAGTTGCATTGGTTAAAAATGCTTATTTTTGAAAGGGGTTTTGTTGAAAGGGCTCGAACGAATCACTAGTCACGAGTATGTATATGCAAATTTTAAACAGCCATATCTTAACCAAGTTTTGTCTTCCAGAAAATCAAAAAATCCCAAATATTTAAAAAAGCAAAACCTACATTTTTTACTCTTTAAGATATTTGGTATCACTAATAATTTTAAAGTTATTTTGAAAAAGTCTTTTTTTTCAAAATTAAAGATTTAAAATTTACTTTAAAACCAAATTTTTTCACAAATAAGCACTTTGAACTGATGAAACTTACAAACACAAACAATACATAAAGTTACTTGTGAAGTGGTAACGATTAATTCCATTTGGGCTGTTAATTAGAGGGAGATTTTTACGATATTTTTAACCAAAAAATAAGGAACAACTGTATTTTGAGCGTAACTTCCTTACTCTTGCTGCTAGAAACTTTTTAAAAAAATAAAAATAGGTAAACGTTTTTTAAACACTTTAAAAAAGTTGTAATAAGTTTTCCCAGAAAAGTGTTTCATTTTTTTTATTTCACGTTAAAATATTCGATTTGGAATTTGACATATAAGAGCTTATTTTTCACTATAGTCTGTTTTTAAACCAAGAGGAGTAATTCAAATTTCCCGCGCCGTAAACCTTGTTTGTAATTGGTACAACCTCAGGCAATTTTACTCATATCAAATTTTGACAATAATGACATTTATAAAATTTTAACACTATTGGCATTTCATAGGTTAGTTTATTTATTTTATCAGCGCTTTTTGCATTTTCTGCGTTATTCCTTTTATTTTTAGATTTTTAGTCAATATTACCGTCAAAGGCCGATATGATCAACCAAAAGAGAAGATGTATCTGAAGATATTTCTAGTGACTTTCTTGGGTGTGAATCTGTCTTTTTACCCTAATAGCACAAGGACGTCCAATGGACGTCCATAGGACGTCCTTCACGGACTTTAAGGACGTCCGTTTACGTCCGAGGAACGTCCTTTATACGTCCTATTTTGGTCCAAATGTCGCGCTACCGAACGTCCATTGGACGTCCATCTAAGTTCCGAGGGGACGTAAATTGGACTTTAATCGGACGTAAATTGGACCTTAATCGGACGTCCTAGGGGACGTAAATTGGACCTTAACAGGACGTCCTAGTTTGGTCCAAAGCCACATTGCCAAATGTCCAATGGACGTCCACCTAACGTCCGAGGGGACCTAAATTGGACCTTAATCGGACGTAAATTGGACGTTAATCGAACGTAAATTGGACCTTAATCGGACGTAAATTGGACCTTAATCGGACGTCCTAGGGGACGTAAATTGGACCTTAACAGGACGTCCTAGTTTGGTCCAAATGCCTCGTTGCCAAACGTCCAATGGACGTCCATCTAACGTCCAATGGACGTCCACCTAAAGTCCGAGGGGACGTTCGGTGGACGTCAATTGGACCTTCATAGGACGTCCCAGTTTGGTCCAATGTCGTGCTGCCGAACATCCATCTAACGTCCTGAGAGGACGTTCGGTGGACGTCTAGCGACGATATTTAGACCTGTGGAGAATGTATTGTGGGAAATAAAAAATACATTTTTTAAGGAACTTATATTACATCTTATATTAAATTACAATTATTGGATATTACATTATTTACATTAAATTACCATTACACTTCTCCAAGAAATTAACGCACCACCTTAAAATGATGCATTTTTGATGTCTCGAATTTCCTAAACTTGTTGTCCAATCTCAGTGATTTTTTTTATAATATTATAGCCTAGGCTACAGGTTACCTCCTTAAGCTTGTCATGAACGGGGAGCTATACTGTAATATATTATGTATATTATATCATATCACTCCCTATAGAAATGAGTGAGCCTGGAGACACGGAACTAATGGTTCCGTGTGTGCAGGCTCACTCATTACTATAGAGAGCGATGTGATATAATATATATTACAGTATATAGCTCCCCGTGCATGACAAGCTTAAGGAGGTAACCTATAGCCTACTAGGCTATAATATTATAAAAAAAATCACTTAGATGGGACAACTGGTTTACGAAATTCGAGACATCAAAAATGCTCAATTTTTAAGGTGGTGCGTAATGGGCTCTATATTATACATATACATATTATTTCAAATCGACACCTTGCTTATTTGGAGATAATGGATAATTTCTTAAAAAGAAGATATTCTATCTATGTATACTTATTTTATTATACAGAGAGCACGTAAAGGTTGGAATAAATTCATTTTTTTGAGAATGGAGGATTTTGGAGAAAAATCCCGAAACAGGTCAATTTTTGTTTTTAAATTACGACTTTTTGGCATATATATCATACTAGTGACGTCACCCATCTGGGCGTTATGACGTCATCGATGATTTTTTTAAATGAGAATAGGAGTCGTGTGATAGCTTATTTGAAAGGTAATTCAATTCTCTATTCAGTAATATAAACATTAACATAATTATTTATACAGGGTGTCCAAAAATTTTTTTTTGATTAAATTAATTGACATGGAAAGAAGAATGTATGTAATTTATTTAATTCAAAATACATTTTACTGCTCTCAGAAAACAAAAAAATGTTTATTTGAAAAATATTCATGGCTTTTCGCTTAAATTAAATATTCAAACTGTCACGAGGCTGGTGGGTGGCTGCTTTAATATTGAATTTAAGCAAAAAACAATATTTATTTGCCAAATAAACATTTTTTGTTGTCTTCTGATAGCAGTAAAATGTATTTTGAATTAAATAAATTACGCACATTCTTCTTTTTATGTCAATTAAATTAATTCAAAAAAATTTTTTTTGGACACCCTGTACAAATAATTATGTTAATGTTTATATTACTGAATAGAGAATTGAATTACCTTTCAAATGAGCTATTATACGATCCCTATTTTCATTTAAAAAATTCATCGATGACGTCATCACGCCCAGATGGGTGACGTCACTAGTATAATATATATGCCAAAAAGTCCTAATTTAAAAATAAAAATTGACATGTTTCAGGATTTTTTTCCAAAATCGTCCATTCTCGAGAAAATGAATTTATTCCAACCTTTACGTGCTCACTGTATAGTGTAATATTATATTATAATATTATAATAATCATTCAACTTTTGTCTAATTTTTTTTTCATCCGCCTTCGCTTTCTGTCTTTAGATAATTCAATATTATAAATAGATTATAAAATACTGAGATAAATACTTTTTGCTTACTAGGTACAATAACCAACCCAATCTGTTTGACAAAAGAACTTTATGGGTAGAGGTAGGTAATAAGTTAAGACGAACAAAAGGCGACCGCGGTAGCGAAACTTTCCTTTAACAATTGTAATTCAAAATTCAAGGAAGTCTATACTTTATAGAAAATCAAAAAGATTGGCTAGAATACAAATATGTACTTATACAGAGTGTTTGGTAAAGAATAGGCCATAGATTAACCTTAGATTTCGGGGTGTAAAATAGGTCGATTTAAGTTAACTTGTACTAAAGTTAATAATAACCGAAATACAAGGTGTCAAATTTAAACTTTTATTTTATTTATTCTTGAATATTTCCTAACAAACATGGGATAATATCACGAAATTTGGTAAGCGGGGTTTGTTTTGGGACAAGAAATCTAAATTCAACACCAAAATTGATGTATTGCCCAGGAAATAATCAAGAATAAAATAAAAGTTTAAATTTGACACCCTGTATTTCGGTTATTATCATCTTTCGTACTAAAGTAAGTTAGCTTAAATCGACCTATTTTAAGCTCAGTAATCCAAGGTTAAGCTATGGCCTATTTTTTACCAAACACCCATAAGATTGAAAAATGTATGAAAAATATACCAGAAAGAATAAGAAATATATATCAAAGAGCATGAAAAAATATGCAAATGTAATAAAAAACGTAAATAATACCAATGTTTGGATACCAGTTGTCCTGGCTGGTGGTTTTTTCCATCATTCTCGGTGAGTTTGTCCTCTAGGCCATCAGGGATCGATAGGCTATGTCCAGACGGTGGTAGCAGCAGAGTCTGAATGCTTCCTCTTTGGCGTTCACTTACCAAGAAGTGACTGGCTGCAACGTGGAGCTCCAGTAGCTGTCTGGGGTTGATGGCTCCAAAAACTCCTCATCTGATCGAGGAATCAGGAACATAGACTGTTTCGGCACTTCAGAAAAACTCCAGGAGCAGGAATCCTCAGGGTTGTAGATTAAAATGTTGTGCGCCTATGTCAAAGGGGCACATAATAATCCATTGGATGGGCTTATGCATTGATGTTCTAAATGGCCCGATGAGGCGGTCGGACTCTGTGTTATGTTGTGAAACAGCGTCTTCATAGTTTTACGTAATAATAATATATAGTATATGTATAAGTATATTATACTTTAATTCGTATATAATATAATTTCTTACATTATGAAAATCAGTGGTTAATGAATAAAACTCTACGCGGGAGCCCTAACGACGACAACGACTGAGAGATCAACTCTCCAACTTCGAACTGATATCGGTGGGTGAATCGAAAATCTATCGCCTATCGTTATAGTTTTGTGAACAGAGGAACCAAGTAGTGGGGGTGATTTTCAGACGTCCACAAAAAGTCCGTATTTCGTCCAGTACGGACGTCCAAAGGACGTTCGTATTTATTCCACCATCGGACGTCCACCATCGGAAGTCCGAAGGACGTATATATTTAGTCCACCGTATTCATATTTATTCCACCCGAAGTACGTCCAACGTCGGACGTCCAAAGGACATCCATTTATAGTCCATAGACATTAGGACTAAGACTGGACCTATTTTGGGCACGGCCACGTATATTCAACTTCAAAAAGATGCTCTTAAGATTCATTTTTAGTACAGATACATTGATAAAAATTATATTTTTGCTTACTAGAATTAATTAGCAAACTTATGTCATCTTGGTAACTAGAATAATAAAACATTGTAACAAATAATTTACACATAAGATTTTCACACTTTACAAAAAAAAACAAAAACATGTTTAGAATATTAAACTGTGCAATTTTGAATTAAATATAATTATCTTTTCGATGTAAACTATTTTACTAACATAATTAAGTTATTATTTTATTGAATTATTTTGCTATTTTATCCCGTAATTCGTATAATATGTCGAATATGGACGATCAGCAAACGTCCGTATTTCGTCCAGTACGGACGTCCAAAGGACGTTCATATTTATTCCACCCGAAGGACGTCCAACATGGGACGTCCGAAGGACGTACATATTTAGTCCACCGAAGGACGTCCAACGCCGGACGTCCAAAGGACGTCCATTTATAGTCCATGGACGTTAGGACCAAAAATGGACCTATTTTGGACGTCCAGAGGACGTCGTGTGCTATTAGGGTTAGTTTACCTACTCCTCTTGGTTTTAAAACAAAGCTTAGCAATAACTCTGCTTCTACTGGGTCTACAGACCTGACACATATACCATTTTTTCACTTTTCTATAAGCTATATTTGCCATTTGCTATTTTTTTTTTCAATAAAGTAGGTACCTACTTTTTGAGTTATTTGCGAAAAACCGTCTAAAAACGTGTTTTTTTTTTGTTGAAAAATGAACATATTCACTTGCAAATATCTCTAAAAGTATTGACTTAGTGAAAAACTCTATAAAATAGAAGTTGCTTAGAATTAGTCAGTTTATCCAATTCCGGACTTATTTGAACGTATTTGTTTTCATCCCCGATAACGGACGAAACTCACCTCCAGATCAAAAGCACATATCGGCACAATATCACTTTTTTTCTTTAACATATTAGCTATGCGTGTCCCAAATTTTATGTCAAACCAAGCGTTTCTTCAAAATTCTGAACAAAAACCGTAAGTAAATTAAATGAAAATGTAAAAGGTACATTCCATGTCAAATCACTCAGGCAAAAAAATTTGGATCTCCGATTTGTCTGAAAATTGGTATATAGCTTCTGCGGGACGTAAAAAGAAGATATTTAAGGTCAAAAAATCTTCTTCTTCTTTTTTTCTCAAAATGTTATTTTATGCGATTTTACAGTGATTTGGTGTTTATTTAAACAAATTTGCATTTTCTGTCGTAAAGTATCAATGAAAAACATAATATTTTAATAGAAATGACTCAAAAATGTCATTATATGGCATTATAACAAGTTATTTTGAATCAAAACAAGATTTTGATCAAATTTTATAGTGTAGAAAACGCTAAAATACCGTTTTTTACATTTTCCTCCATTCCCAAAATACATCATCATCGATTTGGCTAAAAATTTGCCCGCAGATAGCTAAAAGATAGGACTTTAAGTGGTTAGAAGGATTTGAATTATATTACAATACCAAAAAAGTTACATGCAGTAATATCATACTCAAAAGTATATATTAGTCCAGTCGGGATAGCATTTGACCTTGAATGCCAAGCTGCACAAAAATTTATTTTTCTGATCTTTAGGGGAGTCAATAGTAGCCTAAATTTAAAATCGCGAATGAATTCCTCCGTTACGTTAGCGGCCATCTTGATTTTAAAGGAGAACCTGTTTTGCTCAATATCTCCGCCATTTTTAACTTTTCGACAAAAATGGAAGGAACTGAAATTGTTCCAAATAAATCGTATTTACAATTATTACAATTTCTTTTTAAAAATTTTTGTCGTGAGGTCGATATTTTCGAGTTAATTTTACTTACAGTAGACACCTATATTTTTGACTATAATATTGCATGTAACTTTTTGGGTATTGTAATATAATTCAAATCCTTATGACCACTTAAAGTCCTATGTTTTGTCTATCTGTGGGCAAATTTTCAGCCAAATCGATTATGATGCATTTTGGGAATGGAGAAAAATGTAAAAAAACGGTATTTTAACGTTTTCTACACTATAAAATTTGATCAAAAGCTTGTTTTGAATCAAAGTAACTTGTTATAATGCCATATAATGACATTTTTGAGTCCCTTCTATTAAAATATTATGTTTTCCATTGATACTTTACGAGAGAAAATGGAAATTTGTATAAATAAACACCAAATCACTGTAAAATCGAATAAAATAACATTTTGAGAAAAAAAGAAGAAGAAGATTTTTTGACCTTAAATATCTTATTTTTACGTCCCGCAGAAGCTATATACTAATTTTCAGACAAATCGGAGGTCCAAATTTTTTTTTGCTCCAAAATTGAGTGATTTGAAATGGAATGACACAAAATTAATTTCTCAAACAAATATTTTAAGTCGTTATGAGAAAATTATAATTTAACAGATGAAATAAAATAAACACAATTCAACTCGTAAAATATTTGGACCCTTACCAGCCGAACAGGTAAAGAACCCACCTTTTATATAGTTTCTAATATACCTTTCCTACCTGGCCTCAAACGCTCGATATTTTTAACTCGTGGCAACATCGATTGACGGCAAATACACCGCAAATACACATTTTTATGTGGTGGAAGTCAAAATGGCTGTGAAGTGTAAAAATTTTTGTATATAATTTAAATTTTTAAAATCAAAATTTTAGAAAACTGAGAACGATACAGGGCATTAAAAAATGCGCTCAACAAACATACACGAATTAAAATTCGAAAATGATAGTATTTCTTAGTGATGCCAAATGACTGCAACATGAAAAGATGACATAATGATAGCGGGATGTATATATATATATATATATATATATATATATATATATATATATATATATATATATATATATATATATATATATATATATATATATATCTTAGGTTCAAGGAGAGACAGGAAAACCGCAAAACACCAAGTCAATAATAGCCTTGAGTTAAGCTTTCAAATGGTGCCTAAGTGAGTGTGCTCCTCACAAATTGAGGTATTTTGACGTTCTTAGTTTCAGAAGTTTCAGAATTTGATCTAACTAAATATATTATTGCATTTGTTCTATTTATGTGCCTTATTCATGTGCCTTGTCCGTTGCGGACGTTGGCTATTATCATAGCAATTTTAATTTTGTTTACGGCGTTTTTGAATAACTCGATCGATGTTAGTCCAAACCATTGCCGTAAGTTTTGAAGCCATGAGTGTCTTCTTCTTCTGGGTCCTCGTTTGCTTTATATTTTACCCTGTATTATCAGTTGGAGTACCTATATGATATTTATCATGTCTCATAACTTGCCCTTGGTATTCAAGTTTCCGTTTCTTAATTGTGAAAGAGATTTCTTTTTGTTTTCCCATTCGGCGCAATACCTCTACGTTAATGGTGTAGGTCGTCCAGAATATTTTGAGGATACGTCGATACACCCACATTTCGAATGCCTCCAGCTTTCTCATTAATGTTTCCGTTAGTGTCCATACATCTGCGCCATACAGTCAGACTGGAAATACATAGCATTTTATCAGCCGTATTTTTAGTGGGAGAGATATGTCGGAATGGGTGAATATATTTCTCATGTTATTAAATATTGCTCTGACCGTTCCAATTCTAGATCATTTTTTAGTTGTTTGATCCCATTTCGAGTTGACAACAATTAATTTGGTTTTTATTTTCAAATGTCTGGCAGGTTTTTGAGTTTTGCTGACCAGCCTCCATTTTGTTTTATTTGTGTGGAGGTTAAGTCCTCTTTCTTCACTCGCTCTTTGTACCCTGTCCATAAGGTACTGAAGTTCATCGATTCTACTGGCAAGTACGGCTGTATCGTCCGCATATCAGATGACTCTATCTATCTATAAGCGAGGTTCCTACAGCCTCTGCCGCTTCTCGCATTTCGACTGCCATCGTTTTCTGTCCATCCATTCGTCTTCTTTGATTTCTCTATCTTTCATAATGTGCCGTACATTTTCTTTCCAGGCAACTGAAGGTCTTCCCCTTCTTTTCTTTGGTGTGGTATGTAATCTAAAGCTTTCTTTGGCCATCTATCTTCATTCAGTCGTGTCACGTGACCATACCCCACACTAGTTGTCTAGTTTCAATTCTATCTACACTGGAATATACAATAGGTGTCCTCCTTCTAATATCTTCATTCCTAATGTGATCTTTTTTAGATATGCCACACGCTCTCCTTAGATAATCCATTTCTACTACTTCTATTTTTTTTCCAATCTTTTTTTGTCATCTGACAAATCGGATATTATTTTTCAATTCTCCATTGATTTTTATGCCTTCGTTTGCTTCATCCAGTGCTTTTTTTAAAATTTGTTCGGAGTAAATATTAAAAAGGAAAGGGGAGAGAACACATCCCTGTCGCACACCTTTTCTGATATCAATGGTCTCTGTGGACGCATTGTCGACTTTTACCCTGGCTGTCTGATTCCAGTGGAGTCTTGTCACAATTCGGATGTCCTTATCATCAATTCCTATATGTTTTGTAGAATTTAAATTAGCATTGAACTTGCAGTAACTTGTAGTAATTTGTTCTATAGCATTGCCATTTATAGTTATAGTAACTTGTAATAACTTGTTCTATAGCATTGCCATTTATAGTTATATTTCTGGTTTTGAGTGTGTCTCTCATTTTGTTTTTGTCATATTCATTTTCAGGCGGATGTGTTGGGATAGATATCTGCAAGTTCCTCCACCATAGTTTGAAATTCCTCGAATGTGCTAGCTACAGTGTGTGGGTGATCATATTTATTTATTATTATTAGAGAAACCTCAGAAAATTATACTTTTGTTTAATAATGGTACGTAAGTTTTTTCTTGATATGGTCCACGTTGCCTTTGAAACTTTAGAAATGGATGCTATGTTTCTGTTGGAGTGATTAGTATTGAATATTAAAGTATTTTAATGTTGTTCTGAAGCTATTTCCTTGTGGCATTTTTTTTTTGACAACGGCACCCGATTTGGGCGTCGAAACGTTAATAAAATTATTTTTTTCATTTTAATTGTGGCTTATTTCCCATATAAATAATTAATTAAAGTATTTATTTAGTGAGATGTCTCTGGTTTTCCCATGATGTTCTGGTACCACTAGTGTAACTAACGCGCAATTTTTTACTAAATTCATAAAATACAGTATAGGACTGTCAGAATATCACTAGAGAGCAATGGAAACTCACAAAGTTTATTATAACTCTAAACACCAAGAATACAAAATAACAGGCACACGAGTTGAAATCTAGGCTGGGCAGCACTGACAAACAATGTCATCTGAGTCATGAATTGCCACATATGCGTGCTGCCACTATTGTCAGACTATTTATTGCACTTTCATAAAGTGTAACAAGACAGCTAAATGGAAACAAATGCATTATTATATGATACAGCCAAATTATATACCTACCCTTCTTCTAAAACATTGAATTTTACTAGGTGGCTCTAATAATATGATCACCCACTGTATAATCATGATTTATTGTTATCCTCATCGTGAATATTAGGTGGTTTAACTTTTCGCATTAACGTAGATGCTATATTATGTTAACCAATTTTTACTTTGAAGGCGTCTTCTAGGGCTAGATTTAATAGCTTTGGTGATATTACGTCGCATTTTCGAACTCTTCAGATTACAGTGAAGTTTTCAAATATATTATTATGTGTTAGTATGTATAAGAAGTTATACAGGGTGGTTAAAATTGTATGTTTACTTGACCCAATAGTGAATAATATAATTTGTCATATTATCCAAGCCTGGGGAATATCATTACCTACATCTTTTTCTTAATAACTTTTTTTAAATATTCTGTACCCTAATGGAGTTATCGACCACAATGTCGCATTAAATCCACATCCTGTATACAGTTGAGTCCATAGTTCTTTACCCGTTCCTCATTAATACCTGGCGAGATGAAACACATATTTTTTTTCTAGCATCATTGCCTTCCACGCACGAAACTACAGATAAACCAGCTACTAGTCCAGAGAAATAAGATTTTTCTCGTGACACATCCCCCTCCAGGCCGAAACCAATTTTTTTGAGTAGTATGGACATCTATATTATTAACCTATATGTTTCCTGCAGCCGATTTTGATGATATACATAGTTATAAACCAATGAAGATCGAAAAACGGTAAATTATCGCTTTTTTCGTCTATTACCAAAAAGTTAAGCACTTTAAACAAATTTGAGAGTAAGAAACTCATAAATCGTATAAAAAACTTCAATATGGCATTCGCTGAATATGTCCATCCTTATTGGTTGCTTAGAAAATTGCAAAATAAATCATAAATTTTGAGTTTTTATAAATATTCATAACTTAGCTAAAAATTAACTTAGAATCTTCTTATTACACGGAATGCCAATACTTCTTGTACTTAAATTATATTTTAAATTTCAAAGCAATTGGTCAAATAGTTTAAAAGTTATTTAATTTGTTTATCCCAAATTCATTTTTTTTGCAACACTATAAGTCAGAAAATTACGAGGTTACAATAATACTTCAGACAGTTTATGAAAGAAGAACATTTATACTATTACGTTAATGAAAAATAAATAACAAAAAACAATTTTAAACAGTGTAAAATTATTTTGCAAAAACATGTCGATTTTTGCTTACTTAAAAACAATTAGAATAACTTTTTAACCGTTACCCGTAGAAAAATTATTTTTTCACATTTAGAAAGACTGAATTTTTATACACATTTAGAAAGAAAAACAACTGTTCTAGGACATTTAGGGACAAAGTTAGCCCCCCATTTTTTTAATTCACATGCTTTTGCAAAATTATTTTGCAATATTTATAATTATTTTTTGTCATTTTTTTTTAAATTAAATAAATACTGTAAATTTTCTTCTTTCATAAACTATCCAAAATATTACTGTAACTTCATCATTTTCTGACTTACAGTGTTGCAAAAAAATTAATTTTGAATAAACAAATTAAATAACTTTTAAACTATTTGACCAATTGCTTTGAAATTTAGGGTATGATTTAAGCACCATAAGTCTCCACATTCCGTGTAATAAGAAGGTTCTAAGTTAATTTTTATATAAGTTATGAATATTTATAAAAACTCAAAATTTATGATTTATTTGGCAATTTTCTAAGCAACCAATAAGGATAGACATATTCAGCGAACGCCATATTGAAGTTTTTTATACGGTTTATGAGTTTATTACTCTCAAATTTGTTTAAAATGCCCAATTTTTTAGTAATAGACGAAAAAAGCGAAAATTTACCGTTTTTTGATCTTCATTTGTTTATAACTATGTATATCATCAAAATCGGCTGCAGGAAACATATAGGTTATTATTATAGATGACCATATTACTCGAAAAATTTGGTTTCGGCCTGGAGGGGGTTGTGTCACCAACACGATATTTTTTTTCCTTATTTCTCTGAACTATACCGCCTGTTATTAAGTAAAGACACATGTTATTTTTATGAAAAGAGGTAGGTACAAAAAAGGCGCTTGGGGACGTTTTTAGATGTTAAGTATACTTTGTGACGTTTCTGGTTTGTTTACTTGTGACTATCAGTTTGTTGGAATTTTTGCTGTTTTTTGTTCTATTTTTGCATTTAGAATTTATTTATATTACACAAACACTTGTTTTCACAACTAATTTTATATTGGAGTTTGAAATTTTATGGCAAGTGTATTTTATTTGGCCATTAATTTATATACAAGGTTAAACTCATTCACACAGTTAAGGAATGGTTTTGTTTAATTTTCCGCAAAAGTAAAAGAAATGACAAAAAGAAAATAATTAATTGAATTAGTTTATTTATTTATTAATCACTAATAACATTAAAAGAATTTATTAAGCAGCTTCAAAAATGTAGCTGTAATTCTGCACTAAACTTTTAAAGCAAAATTAACATTTTACATTCTATTTATTTTATAACGTCAAATCTTTTAATGTAATCCGTGATCGGAACAGTAGCCACTTTCTGTCACTTGCTGTTGCGTGGAGTAAATTTCCGACTTAGTTCGGATGATTTAAATGATGACGCACGGGTAAAGAACCATGGATTCAACTATATGTATTATTATGTATCACTTTATCAATCAAAGATAGAGTAAAAATTTTAATTTTTTAATTATAACGCGGGCACATGAATTTGATACACCCTGTATATTGATTTGTAACTATTTAGTAGAAGGTAGCTTTTACGCAATGGGTTTATCCTTAATGAGTTTTTCCCTGAAGACTTAAAGACATTTGTAAATAAAGTAAAGTTAAAATACAATTTATTTAGGATTATAATTTAAAAAGATTGTTTGTTACGTGAAAGGTAAAATCCACAGGTAGCTGTAATTATTAGTTTTTAGAAAAATAAACCTAGAGAGATTTGGAATTTTAAGTCTGTTTGTTTAAGCACAAGAATATTTCTATAATTTGAATAAGAATGCCTGGGTTTTTCGAATGAAAATGAGGAATTTGGAAAGAGAAATAGTTCTGATTGGCTTGGAAATTTGGAAGGGGGAAAAGAGAAGTTTGAATGTTGAGACAGTTTGGAAGAAAAAGATCATTGTGTGGCCGGCATCCGAGAAGGGCAGTCGAAAGTTTTCGCGGATAGTTCAGAAGCAAGTACTAGTGGTTGTTTGATAGTGGAGAGTAGCTGAAAAACGGAACGAGAGACAAATCAAATTGAGAAGAAAAACCTCTTTGATTCTGTAAAGTCCAAGAGAGTAAGTTACAAGAACGATAGTTATTAAAATTATTTGTGACACCAAGTAAAAAAGATACTTGGGTCTCCGGAGATTATTATTGAGAGAAAGAGAGGAGAGAGTTTTGGAGTTTATTGAACGAGTACTGGCCAAAAGAGGCCTGGCTTGTGTTTTGGAGAAATAGTTGCTGGTATTCTGCTGGATTGATGCTGAGAACGGAGAGTGCTTTGATTGGTAGCCTAACATAATCAACAAGGAAGAGCTGTTTGGGTCAAGAGGAGACATCATTGTGTGTGAATCAAAAAGGTCAGTCAATAACTTATGTGATAGCTATATTTGTTTGTTTAGCTTATTTTATTAATGGCAAAGCATTTTCATTAATGAACAAAGCGATAAATATTTGTTTGAATTAGATTAATTATATGGTAAAAGTTTAATTTGGACAATTATGTCCACATGATTTAATTGATAGATTTTCAGAGCATTGCTTTTGATAATAAAGGTATTTGTATGTGCTTATTTATGATTTTTTTATTTATTTCCTTTTCCTATTTTATCCCGATAAGGATCAACTAAGAGATACTGAAGCCACGAGAAAGGATAAGTATAACCTAAGATAATTTAGGTAATTTTTTATGATAAAAAGGCACCCTGAGATTTCTTCTTAAATTTTTTTTTGTATGATTGGCGTCAATTCAATAATTAATTAAATAAATACTAATTAATATAAAAGTAACAGAAAGTATTTAAATTGAAACATCGAATATAATAACTGTAATTATTATGTTTTATTCCGAAAGAATATAGAACGTAATTAAATATTGAGTTTAAAAATAGTTCTAAAAAGTTTGTTTATCCTTAAAAAAATATTTTAGACAACCTGTTTAAAGAGGCATTTATCATCCGTCGGCTAAAGAGACAAACTCCATCGAGAAGAGTGGCAGAGCCGAGGCAGAAGAGCAGTTAGAGCTTAGGAGTTGGCAGGGTGTCTTGATCTAGTCTTCCCTCAGGACTGAAAATTATGCCGCATATGAACGTATGGCCGCCATTATTCAAACTATACACCCTTTAAATTTGTTGCTCAAGTTGCTAACTAAATTACCTCATAAATTCTTGTTTATATTTATTGGTCCGAAATGAATTCGAAGCTGAAGCTGAGTATTACTTTGTTGTAGACTAGTGCACTGACCTATATTTTTGATGTTAGCACAAGAACTTCTTTATTGAAAATCGTAAATAAAATTGGTTACTTATTTATACAGTCTACTCCATAAATATAGAACTGTTTTGAATCCGGTATAAAAGTATCGATTTAAGAGCGTAAGCTCAAAATTTCGGACCAATGCTTTTTAAATGTATTCATTTTTTTTTTCGAATCGTGAGGAAACTACTAAATAATGTTTACACACCGAATAAAAGATTACATTATTATCGAGGGCCGAAAGTCTCTTAGAATAAACAAAAAGTTTTTTTGAATGAGATATTTAAAATTCAAAATCACACTAAATTTTTCCACCTTTGTGAAATTCCGTGTAAACTTATTAAAATAAACATTAAAGAAATTTTCGGGGACTTTCGGCAGCCGATAATACTGTAATCTTACATTTTGCGTTGAAATTTCTAAAAAATACTTATTAGTTTTCTCAGGATTACAAAAATTAATGCATTTAAAATGCATTTGCCAGAAATTTTGCGCCTACACTCTTAAATGGTCGAAAGTGCTGAATAATTTTCAAATAGTAAATTTTTTAAATATATGGTCGCAAGTTATGAAATCTTGTACATTTATTTGGTAGAATATTCAATTAGTAGCACAATTAGTATGCGTGTAGGCTCATTATCGTATTATTGTTTAGACGATCTAGGCAGAGAAATATTTGCATAGCCTTGTAAGTTTCCAGAATTGACATCGTTTATTGAGCTACTAAGTACCAACAACACCGATACCAGTTATCTATTTTTGGGAAAGAAGAGATGTGTTTTGGGGCAGGGTCTGTGGATTCTGACAGAAAAGCATATTCTGTAAAATCACATACTTAGGCTCCCTAATCACCAAGGAGAACGTCATGATGGAAGAAATCAAAGAAAGGATAATCCTAGCGAACAAATGCTATTTTAGTCATATGAGAAGCAAAAACTTAAGCCAAAAAACAAAAATAACCATATACAAAACCCTTTACCAGTGTTGACATATGGATCGGAGACATGGACCATCTCCAAGGCAGATGAAAACCTTCTGCTTCAAATATTATTTGAACGAAGGATTTTGAGAGGCGTATTCGGTGGCATCTGTGAAAATGATATTTGGAGGAGGAGGTACAACTACGAGGTATACCACATATATAAACATATATTTGGTGGTAAAGACGTAGTATCTCTTATAAGAATAGGAAGACTAGGATGGGCAGGACATCTAGCAAGATCACAGCATAGCAACCCTCCTAGAAGAATCCTTATGTCACAACTTGTGGAAAGTAGAAATAGGGTGGGCCAAAACTTAGATGGAAGGATGGTGTAGATGAGGATGGGAGAAAAATAGGCGCAGCAAACTGGCAACGGTTGGCAATGGACAAAACTGACTGGCGTAATAGACTTGGGAAGGTCGAGGCTCTTTCATAGGGCTGTAGCACCATTGATGATGATGATTCAATTAGTAGCAAAATTAGTATGCTTATAGGCTCATTATCGTATTGTTTAGACGATCTAGGCAGATAAATATTTTCATAGCCTCGTGAGTTTCCTGAATTGATATTTTTATTGAGCTACTAAGTACCAATAATACCGGTACCAGTTATATCATTTTGGGAAAAAAGAGATGTGTTTTGGGACAGAGTCTGTGGATTCTGACAGAAAAGCATATTCTGGTATTGATAAAATGATTGAAGCCAATGGCTGATGTGGGAAGGAATACTCATCAAAATTATTTCGTCATTTTCTGCAAAATATAGTATTTCAATCCAACCAGTATGCTATGTGCGTTCATCTAAAAGGAGTACTTTTCCTGTTGGATTTTTCTTAGAGTAAAATGGGTTTTCATCCAATCAAAGAAAAGATCAGTATTTGCATAGTCAGATTTTGAAGACAGTTTTACTTCAGTACCAGGAGGCACACCATCCTAAAACTCGTGCTTTAGCTTCTTTCCTTTCATTCCTTCATTATAGGAAATGGTGGTAGGAATGTACCCTCTCTATTTACAAATGACGATATTGAAATTGTTTTACCTTTTTCCCCCAAAGTAACAGAACTTAAAATATTTTAAAGCAATTTTTAAAGGTTTGTTTTCAATTGTAAACCTTTTTCGGCTATGTTGAAAATGTTTCCAGGTTTATCTATATCCTTCTAATCAGGTTAGAAACATCTAGATATAATATGAGATTGGTAGATGTGTGAACGACATGTCAACTATTCACCCAGCCCTACGTAGATAATTGTCATTTATCAAATTTAGTGTTCACTGAAATTAATTTTAAAATCAATGGCAAAATCCCAATAGTATACCATAGTTTAAAAAACTCATACAGAAATAAAAACTTCAAGTTATATACTGGTATAAAATAGTTTATTAAAAACTTCATAAAATGTCATCCAAAAGGATTGCAAAACGTTTTCGTTCTAATTCAGGATATCTTCAGTGCATTCTGTTGAGTAATTGGAACTATCACACTATTTAAAGTGGTAACCTCATAATATATGGTTTACATAGTATATTTTAAGAAAATATGGTGACTACAAGTCGATTTTAGTAGATTAAATTGAAAACATGCTCAAAGGTTAACAAGTTTTCCTGCTCGAAAATACTAGGTTCTTGCCAGTTCAATGGGCACAGACCAGCTCAGTTGCGCCAGATAGTGTGTTTAAGACATCTCCTGCTATTCTGTTGGGCTTTTTTAATTTGTTGGTCAATTTCCGCTTCTGTATCTCTATAACTAGTCTAAGAGCTAGAGGTGAGAAATCATCGTCATAAGTAATATGGAGTTTGGCATGTGAAATGTGTCTATTGTATGTTGATAATTATGACCCTCTTCAGGCTGACACCTCAGTGGATACAGGGAGTAGCAATAAAGGATGAAAGGGGAAAGTTAACGCAGTCATTAAAGGTTTTCACCTCCTATTTTGTTAAACCTCCATCGATTTACATGAAAATTGGTGAGTAGTTAGAGCATACCTCAAGAAATAAAACTGATATGGTGCCAATGTGCGCTTTTACCCTGGAGGTGGATGCCACCCCTTCTAAGAGGTGAAAACTATTTTATTAAAAATAACCCCACTAATCGATAGAGGGACAAATTTTAAGCAAAATTTATTACCTCTAATTATTAAAATAAATCAATACTTTTTGAATTATTAAAGATCAAAGATTTGAATTTTTCGTGAAATAAATGCATGATGTAAAGCGGTTTTTCGTAAATAATTCAAAAACTGTAAGTTTTATCAAAATAGTTATGATTACTAAAATTATTGAAGATAATAAAAAATAAAAGAGATTTCTTATTCGAAAAACCTTTGATAATTAATAAAAAGTGAGTTATAGGTGATGGAATGTATATTTTTTTTCGGCTGGTACCCAAATCTATGTATATCTCAAATAACGGGAAAACGGTGCATTTTATAAAATATATTTACTGAACACTTGTCAAAGTACTTAGAAATATGATACCATTAAACATTATGCTACAAACATTTTTCAAAGTTTAGGCTCCAAAAATTTGGAGCTTAATTATTATATTATTTATATAAGTTTTTAAAATTGTTTTAAGACATTTATATAAAATATAGCAAAAATGTTTTTGAGTATTATGTCAAATGTGCCCATTATTGGACACCCTCAGTTTCTGTACAGATTCAGTTTATACAGGGCAAGTTCTAGACCAAAAAAAGTGGGGGGCAAGGGAACGCACCCGCTGAATAAACAAGATAACGTGCCTTTTTAACAAAAATTATAGTACAAAAGTACTGTAAAAACTGAAGGGGGGGCAGCTGCCCCCTGCCCCTGGCTAGAACCGCCACTAAGTTTATATCGATAGAAAAAATTCAATTAAATATCGAAATAATATAAAATTAATATTTTAGTAACATACATTTAAATAATAAAAATATGTTCTTTTTATCATTCTTAACTTCACGCATGTGCTCTTAAATTGACGCTATTGTACGTGCTACTGTAATTTCGGAGTCGGCGTTTGTATTGAATATATCCATCTCAATCTGAGCTATATCAACATCTTTTACGAGCACGATACATTACAAGTATTTGGTTGAACGCCTATAAAAAAAAATCCACAGATCTGGTTATTGAACAAAATGGTTGGGAACTTGCTGAAGATAACACATATAAATTCAAATGGTTTGAAGGGCCTCAAATGCCAGAGATTGTTAGAGATATTATTTTTGAGAATGAAACAGACGATGAGATGGATGATGAGCAAGCTGGTGATGACATTCATAATAGCGAAAGTGATGAAAATAATTATGATAGCGATTTCAGTGAATGTGACAGCGAAAGTGAAAAATAAATAGTATTTTCAACGAAAATTTTGATTTTGTTTATAAATTCGCAAAGTCCGTTCGTTCGTTCCTGCGTTGCCACCCCTACAATATTTGGAGCTTATGTACCGATGTCAATGTAGTTTTGTCTCCTGAATCCAAATCTTTAAACGGCATTTCGATATCTCAAACCATCTTCGAGATAACCGACCTAAAAGACAAGTTGCATCTCGGGACAGCAATTTATGATTTTTTAGCAATTTTAAATAGCGAGGTAATTCTACAATGGAGTAAAAATATTAATGAAAATTTCATATTATTTCAAAAATATATTACTTCATATAAACTGTAAAAGAATTGAAATATCAAATAAATAAATATTACTTATTAATTTTAATGTAAGTAATGTTAAATGGCAGGTTACAAATTTTTGGTGCTGTCTGCCCAATGATTTATGTATTATGTATATTATATTGTATAATATACAGTGTGTCTACTGGAATTGGACACATATATTATGGGACACTTTTTATTTTTAATTTTACGAAATAAAGTTATAATTCATAAAAAGTCCTGCATCGTCTAAAACCTACGATCCAATCATCAGATAGCAAATTTTATCTATATTATAGGAGGTATCTTAAAAAATATGAATTTCGCTCAAGATTAAAGTACCTTTTTTTCACACTGTTTTAAATTATTGTTACTACGAAAAATTGTTTGGAATTAAAAACTGTGTTCTAATATATGCAATAGTTGTTATTATTATAATTAAATAATTAATAATTATTATAATAATGTAACTATTATCTACATTCTTCTAATAAAAAGAAAATATTTAATTTTTTTCTCAAATTAGAGATACCTACCAATCATCATTTTCATTTATAACTCTTTTATTATTAATTTTACGAACAAAAATTATTCATCATAAAAAGATATGCACGGTCTAAAATCCAAGATGCAATCATAAACATAAGATTATATAAAATTGTATCCATTTTAGTCGATGTGTAAAAAATATAAATTTCGCTCAAGAAATTCGCTCAGTAAAGCGCCTTTATAGCTCACAATATTTAATAGTAGGATATAATTGCACATTAAACATAATTTTTAATTCTAAACAACTTTTCATAATAGCAATTTTCCATATTAGGAATTTAAATACATAAAAAACAATGTTTTCGTTATAATAATGCTCGCATTTTTAACTTATTATATTTAAATTGTAATAAAACGAACTTATAATAAATTATAATCCTAACTTCATTCCCGAAATTCCTTTAAAAATTATTCTGTTAACAAATTTGAAAATAAATATATAAATAGCGTATGTTTTAATTTTCACTTTTTCCTAAAAACTCGAAAGGGTTCTCTTATTTTCATCATCACTTGCTTAGCTTTAATGTTATAAACTTCATCTTGAGCTCACTTGATAGGTATTCTTGAGTACTTTGACAAGTGTTCAGTAAATATATTTTATAAAATGCACCGTTTTCCCGTTATTTGAGCTTGAATACTTAAATTTGGGTACTAGCCGAAAAAAATATACATTCCATCACCTATCACTCACTTTTCATTAATTCTCAAAGGTTTTTCGAATAATAGATCTCTTTTATTTTTTATTTTCTTCAATTTTGGTAATCACAATTATTTTGATAAAGCTTACAGTTTTTGAATTATTCACGAAAAACCGCGTTACATCATGCATTTATTTCACGAAAAATTCAAATCTTTGTTCTTTAATAACTCAAAAAGTCTTGATTTATTTTAATAATTAGAAGTAACAAATTTTGCTTAAAATTTGTCCCTCTATCGATTAGTGGGGTTATTTTTAATAAAATAGTTTTCACCCCAGAGAAGGGGTGGCATCCACCCCCAGGGTAAAAGCGCACGTTGGCACCATATCAGTTTTGTTTCTTGAGTTATGCTCAAACTACTCACCAATTTTCATGCAAATTGATGGAGGTTTAACAAAATAGGAGGTGAAAACCTTTAAAGACTACACTAACTTCCCCTTTCATCCCTTATTGCTACTTCCTGTATCCACTGAGGTGTCAGCCTGAAAGGGGTCATAATTATCAATATAAAATAGACACATTTCACATGCCAAACTCCTTATTACTTATGACGATGATTTCTCGCCTCTAGCTCTCCGTCTAAACTGTGCATTAGCACTCACAGGTAGCCGATACTTCTTTCTTGCTGGATTATTTTGCTGTCCACTTCTAGCTTGCACATTATTGGATCTTTAGAGATAACCATACTTTTTGTTTTATTTGTTGATATTATCATCTTGAACTTAATTTCTGTTATATTAAATTGATATAAAAGTCTCTGAAGGTCATCTTCACTCTCTGGAATAAGTATACAGGGTGTTTCATTAATAATTGTCCATATAGTAACTGGAAAAACCTTAGCTCAAAATACGAAGATTTAACCCAAAACACTTAAATACATTGTGGTTCCTTACTGAGTTACAGGGTGTTTTATCTAAAAATTTAAAAATTGTTTTTACTCATCATTTTAAAACTATTCGACATATCCTTTTCATACTTGGCAGAAAGTGCAACTACTATACATTCTACAAAATTGTGGTGCACAAACGTTTCTAGCTAGTACCAGAGGCGTACGACAGGGGATAGTGAATGGTTGACCCTTCTCAAATTCTACGCCACTAGAGCAATTATTATTTTAGTGCCAGTTTTAGATTGTCCAATACTTTCTACGCAAATAATGTACTTTTCATTGGTAACGATAAAGTAATTAGTTTTCGAGATATTTGAAGTTAAATATGAAACGGCACAGTTATTTTGATTATTTATGATATGATTCATATGATAGTGGCTGGTTGACCATTCCCAAATTCTACGCCACTGACGAAATTGCTATTTTAGTGTAATTTTTTGATTTTCCAATACTTTTTACGTAAATAATGTACTCTTCATTCGTAACGATAAAATGATTAGTTTTCGAGATATTTGAAATTAAAAATGAAGCGAGTCACTACATTAATCAAAATAACCGTATCGTTTCATTTTTAACTTCAAAGATCTCAAAAACTAATGACGTTATCGTTACGAATGAAGAGGATATTATTTTCATAGAAAATATTGGAGAATCCAAAAATTAAACTAAAATAGCAATTTCGTCAGTGGCATAGGATTTGGAAAGGGTCAACCATTCACTTTCCCCCGTCGTAAGCCTCTGGAAACAACCAGAAACGTGTTTTTAACAGAATTTAGTAGTTTGTACAGTACCTATACTTCCTACCAAGTATGAAAAGGATACGTCGTACAGTTTTAAAATTCTTAGCAAAAATAGTTTTTAAATTTTTAGATAAAAGCTGTAACTCAGTAAGGAACCACAATTTATTTAAGTGTTTTAGGTTAAATCTTCTTATTTTGTGCTAAGGTTTCTCCAGTTAATATATGGACAATTATTAATGAAACACCCTGTATAATCATCTGCATAGCATACTCTAGAGATAATTTAGGGTCATCTGCATAGCATACTATAGAGATAATATAACAAGGCTTTAGATCCGGACGATCCTGTAACGATGCCGTTTTTGTCGTCAGGCAAGTCATGGAAAAATCACTAGAATACAACGTCCCGGCTTACTGTTGCTTCATAGATCTACAAAAGGCATTCGACCGTCTAGAAGTCTAGATAATCATAATGATGTACAGAATGTACAACGCTTGAAGAGATTCAAAATAGTGAACCTAGCAAGAAGATTCGAATATTGTGTGATAACTAAATTTGTTTTAACTTGTTCTAATTTAATTTGTGTAATGATGTTCTTAGTTAAGGACAGATTGTAAATATTACAAAGATTATAAAAAAAGGACGAATTAGTGTATTATTACTTTATAGAAGAAAGATATGACAGAAACATTGATAAATAAATACCTAAGCTGCCCATTTTTGTATTTGTTATAGTAGAAATACTTTATGTTGTTCTGAAGCTATTTCCGTGTGGCATTCTTATAATTACGTATTTTTTATGGAAAATAAGCCACAATTTTACTAAAAAATGAATTTATTAACGTTTAAAATTTATTATTTTTATTTATGAAACGTTAATAAATTCATTTTTTAGTAAAATTGTGGCTTATTTCCCATAAAAAATACGTAATTAGGAATACTTTCTTATGCTAATTTATTAGTCCAGAGAAATAAGATTTTTCTCGCGACACATCCCCCTCCAGGTCAAAAATTTTTTTTGAGTAGTATGGACATCTATATTAATAACCTTTATGTTTCCTGCAGCCGATTTTGATGATATACATAGTTATACAAAAAATAAAAATCAAAAACAGTAAATTTTCGCTTTTTTCGTCTATAACCAAAAAGTTAAGCATTTTAAACAAATTTGAGAGTAAGAAACTTATAAATTGTCTAAAAAATTTCAATATGGCGTTCGCTGAATATGTCTATCCTTATTGGTTGCTCAGGAAATTGCAAAATAAATCATAAATTTTGAGTTTATATAAATATTCATAACTTATGTAAAAATTAACTTAAAACCTTCTTATGACACGAATTGCTTAGACTTGTGGGGCTTAAATTATATTTCAAATTTCAAAGTAGTTGGTCAAATAGTTTAAAAGTTATTTAATTTGTTTATCCCAAATTCATTTTTTTTTTGCAACACTATAAGTCAGAAAATTGTGAGGTTACATTAAGACTTCTGACAGTTTATGGAAGAAGAAAATTTATACTATTAACTTAATTAAAAAAAATGACAAAAAGTAATTTAAAATATTGTAAAATTATTTTGCAAAAACACGTCGAATTTTTGCTTACTTTTAAACAATTATTATAACATTTTAACCGTTACCCGTAGAAATAGTATATTTACAACAAGAGAGAAAAAAACATATTTCTCATGAGCGCAGAAGTTTGTTGGCACGAGCCGAAGCACGAGGCGAGTGTCGCAAATCAAGCGAGAGAGAAATATGTCATTTTCTGTCGTGTTGTACACTGTACTTTTTCTACGGATGCGTTTTTGTCAAGAGTTAAAACTTCAAAATTAAATAATTTAGGTGCTTTTAGGTATATTATATGCCTAAATTGAAATAAAATACATATATACACTATACACGTAGGTATTTAATATTCTTAATATTTATATACTTTATTTATTTAACAATATTATTCACAGTTGAAAAGTCTTATAAAAGGTAATTTTTGATAAGTTTTGACAAGTGTCAACACATTTTGTTTGACAAAAATAATTGTGTTTGTATTGTGCATGTTACCATGGAAATGGCGATCATATGTATGTAATAAACCGGCGGTGAACCCGTGAGAAAAAATATTTCTCACTGCAATGGCCGACTTTTCTCACTGCCTGAGAAATTGTTCGTTTTTAATGTATGTAAGTAGTGAGAGAAGTTGCATATTGTATAGAATCCATAGAAAAAATTTTTTTTTCAGATTTGGGAAGACTGAATTTTTATACACATTTAGAAAGAAAAACAATTGTCCTACGACAATTAGGGACGAAGTTAGCCCCCCTTTTTTTAATTCACATGTTATTGCAAAATAATTTTGCAGTATTTAGAATTATCTTTTGTCATTTTTTTTTAATTAAATTAATAGTATAAATCTTCTTCGTTCATAAAATATCCAAAGTATTAATGTAACTTCACCATTTTCTGACTTATAGCGTTGCAAAAAAAATTAATTTGGGATAAACAAATTAAATAACTTTTAAACTATTTGACCAATTGCTTTGAAATTTAAAATTTAATTTAAGCACCACAAGTCTCAGCAATTTGTGTAATAATAACGTTCTAAGTTAATTTTTACATAAGTTATGAATATTTATAAAAACTCAAAATTTATGATTTATTTTGCAATTTTCTAAGCAACCAATAAGGACACACATTTTCAGCGAACTCCATATTGAAGTTTTTTATACGATATATGAGTTTATCACTCTCAAATTTGTTTAAAATACTTAACTTTTTGGTTATAGACGAAAAAAGCGAAAATTTACAGTTTTTTGATTTTCATTTGTTTATAACTATGAATATCATCAACATTGGCTACAGGATACAATAGGTTATTATTTTAGATGTCCATACTACTTAAAAAATTTGATTTCGGCCTGGAGGGTTTTTTGTCACCAACACGATATTTTTTTTTCTTATTTCTCTGAACTATATGTATTTTTTATAATTTTATATCTCATATTCCTTAGTAGAAGCCCTGTATAGTTGAAACTATACCTAATTTGCAGTTTTATCTGTCTGTGTGTGAAATAAGTTCTTTGAAGTTGATCTAATTTTGTATCAAGTAAAGGCCCATTCAAATCGCATAGCAAAGAGGTGGGCTCCGTCTGGCAACCGGTCCGATCCTTTTATCTTCGTCCTGTTTCGGACTGGCTGTCAACGAGAGATTTTAAGTGGCTTGAGGTGACAGCCCGTCACTTCTGTTCCATTTTCTAGGCGAAGCCAGGAACGGGCCTTGTCCTTGTTGTCGTGTCCCCTTAAAACACCGGTCACTACAAAGGAACAGGACGAGTGGGACGACGCGGCTCTTTGTGTAAGCTGTCCAAAGATGCATTGTCTCACGAACTGCTGTCTCTCTCGCATAACACTATTAATTAATTATATTTAGTCTAGCTTTAAACAATTCCTGACAGAAACACTGCTTGTCACTCTTCCCCAAAGAGACTATTTCAGGACGAGTTCTGGGAACGGGAGAAGGAATATTTCCAAGACTAACTCGGGGGTACATATACAAAATAATGCCCACACAAAATAGCACCGTATGGTCCTAAAGTTTTGGGAAAAATTTCACCTGGTCTGATTGAGAAGCAAAATGCATTTAACAAAGAAGGCCATGGAATTGAAATGTCATCAGTTATTGACATTTAATAAACAAAGCAGAATATTTTGGTTTGTGTTCTGCAAAATCTCTTATAAAATTTATATTCGTCGAGGTGTTTATAATATGGTTGGGCGAATGTCGAAACGAGATATTGTTAATATTTATCGAGATCAAAACATAAGCAAATCGACAATTTATCGAACAATCAGAGAATGTGAAGAAGGGATACCATGTGTTAACTTGCGTAAAAGTGGCCGACCGCGGATTTTGAACCATATAAGAGAGGCAAGACTGATTGAAGCAGCTAAGAACAAAATTGGGGTCTCACAGCGAAAACTGGCCAGAAGATTTCATGTTGGAAAGACTACAGTATACAGGACCCTATCGAGTAACAATATTATCTACCGGAAAAAAAGGAAAGCTCCAAAATACACAGAGGATCAATTAGAGAGAATTCCGAGATGTTGCCGCGCGTTAAGGCGAGTCCATTTCGTCAACAAGTTGATCGTGATGGACGATGAAAAATATTTTACTTTGTCCAACTCTGAGATGAAGGGTAACGATGGGTTTTACACGAACGATTACGAAAATGTACCTGATGAAATAAAATTCAGAAGTAAGAAAAAATTTGGGGACAAAATTTTGGTATGGTGTGCAATTTCTGAGGCTGGCTTTATCTCACAGCCCTACATTGGTGTTGTTCGAGACGAAGACTTAAACGCAAATATTTATATTCAAAGATGTCTCTCTAAATTGCTTCAGTTTGTGAACACACATCATGCAAATGGTCAAATAGTCTTTTGGCCAGATCTTGCTTCATGTCATTACCCGAGGATCACAAGGGACTGGTACGAAACTAACAACATTACCTTTGTAATCAAGCTTTGCTGTAAAGCAGACAATCTCCCCAACCTACCTCAGACTCGTCCAGTTGAAGGGTTCTGGGCAATATTAAGTCGGAAAGTCTATAATAACGGATAGGAAGCACAGAATCAGGAACAGTTAAGACGCCGCATATATACAAAAATTAGAGAAATTGACGCCGGGGTCGTCCAAAGGATGATGCAACGTGTCAGGGGACTTATTAGGCAAATCGAAAATAATGGTCCCTTTTCTGTCATTTGAATTTTGATTTATAATAAGGATAGTTAAGTTAAATTGTTAAATCATTTAATAAAAATATAAGATTATTGTGGTCAGAGTTATATGCTTTTGAAATTTTTCCCAAAACTTTAGGACCATACGTTACGTTATTTAACGGTAAAATATTGCAAAACCTCTAAATTTTAAAGAACCGCTTGGATTAACATGAAATTTGGCATACATTTAACTAACAAGTCAAAGAAAAAAAGTAATATTGTGCAGATATGTGCTTTTGCTCCGGGGGTGGTTTTAACCCCCGGAAAAAATATTTGTCCAAAGTAAGTCCGGAAATGGATAAACTGACTAATTTTAAGTAACTTTTGTTTTATGGAGTTTTTCACCAAGTCAATATTTTCGAGTTATTTTTTCAACAAAATAACCACGCTTTTAGACGGTTTTTCGCAAATAACTCAAATAGTAAGTATTTTGTCGAAAAAACATTCTTAGCAAAAATATAGCCCGTAAAAAACTAAAAAAATGGTGTCTAAATCTTGTCTCTATATCTAGTAGAAGCAGAGTTATAGCTAATTAAAAATAGGTTCATACTCGTCAAATTCCAAATGGAATAATTTAACGTAAAATAATCATAAATGAATTACATATCGGGGAAAACTAATTACAACTTGTTTAAAGTGTTTAAAAAAAGCTTCATTTTTGTTTTATAAAAAAAATTCTAGCACCAAAAGTAAACAAGTTACGCGCAAAATAAACTTAGTCCCTTTTTTTTGGTAAAAAAATCGGGAAAATCATCCCCTAATGAGTATCTCAAATGAACTTAATCGTTACGAATTCACAAGTTTCTTGACTCGTGTATGTATTGTTTATATGATCTGTAAATTTCATCGGTTCAAAGTCCTTATTTTTGAAAGGGCTGTAGTTAAAATGGGTTGAACGAGTCACTGTTCACGAATGTATGCAAATTTAGAAACACCAAAAATCTTAATCAATTTTTGTCTAACAGAAAAACAAAAAAATACATGATATTCAGAAAAGCAATGCTGACTTTTTTTTTGTTTTTTAAGATTTTTGGTATTTCTAACAATTTTCAAGTTACTTTGAAAAAAGCATATTTTTCAAAATTAAAATTTTTTAAAATTTTACTTTAAAAGCTAATTTTTTTCAAAAATAAGCACTTTGAACAAATGAAACTTACAGATCATAATATAAACACAACATAAGTAAAATAATTTGTGGAGCGGTAATGATTAATTTCGTTTAAGTTGCTTATCAGTGGGTGGTCTTCCCGATTTTTTTTTGCCAAAACAAAAGGGACCAATTTTATTTTGAGCGTAACTTGCTTAAATTTAATGCTGGAAACTTTTTATAAAATCAGAAATAGGTAAAGCTTTTTTTAAAAAATTTAAAAAAGTTATAATGGGTTTTCCCCAAAAAGTGCTTAATTTTTTGGATATTTTACTTCGAAATATTCTATTTGAAATTTTGTGAATATGAATCTATTTTTCATTGGCTATAACTTTGGTTCTACGAGGTCCAGAGACCTAAAGTGTACACCATTTTTTTACTTTTTAGAGGCTATATTTTTGTTAAGAACGTTTTTTTCGACAAAATACTTACTTTTTGAGTTATTTGCAAAAAACCGTCTAAAAATTTAGATATTTTGTTGAAAAAATATACATATTCACTCGCAAATAACTCGAAAAGTTTTGACTTGGCGGAAAAGCTCTATAGAACAAAAGTTACTTAAAATTAGTCGGTTTAACCATTTCTGGACTGATTTTGGTCATTATTTTTTCAGCCACCAGAGGGGGTGAAAGTCACCCCCAGGGCAAAAGCACACACCGGCACAATATTACTTTTTTTCTTTGACATGTAAGCTATGCGTGTGCCAAATTTCATGTCAATCCAAGCGGTTCTTTAAAATTTAGAGCAAAAACCGTGAAATAATGTACTAAAAGGTAAAAAAGATTTGTGGAATCTGATTTTATTTTTATTTGGTGTATGGCTTACATCACAGAAGGGGTAATTTTTACATTTATATATTATACAATAGGTACACTAAAAACAGATGTCCAGTTTTTTTATACACTCCATTGACTCTTCAGTTGTCATTACGAAGGCTGAAGGGTCTCCGGTGTATATCTTCTGTGTATGCTCTACTTTAGCAGTGATCTGGGGCAGCAAATAGTCCGGGGGGTCTCAGTTCTGATGGCGTATTCGTGTTCAGCAACCCCAAAAACCCCCCGTGTAATCTGTTTGAATCAATTTTGTATCGAAATCACTCGAAATTGCAGAGGATGACCTTATCCTAGACAATACGCTGCTACGGGTGCTATTTTGATAGCATATTCATTTTTTTTTTCAGAAACCCCATAAATCCCCAGAGAAATCTGTTTGCATCAATTGAATGTTTCTGTTTTAATGAATTTGTTTTCTGTGACTACGTCAAAGCTTTTGATTGTGTAAACCATGCCATTTTGATTAAAAAACTAAATTTCTCTGGAATTCGAGGTATTTCTTTGAATTGGCTCCAATTTTACTTGAATAATAGGAAACAACTAGTTAGAGCAAATGATACTGACTCTAGTCTCAAAAACATTGTATGTGTAGTATCACAAGGTTCAGTATCGGGTCCTCTACTGTTCCTTTTCTTTATAAATGAATCACTAAATTAAAAATTAATGGGAAAATTCCACACCTGTAATTTTGAACCAATCAAAATACGTTATTTTGACAGATCACCATGGCAACGCAGGTATTTTATCGGAAATTTTTTGCTCGTGGGGTACCCAACAGCGAATTATAGTGGAAATTTTTTGACGTTTACAATAACAGAACATTTTTGACAGACTGGTTTTTATTTGTTTACATAATTTAGTTTTGATTCATTTTCTATCACTTGTAGTTACTCAAAACTTATGTAAAGTTGAAGAATATACTATTTTCTATCTTCAAATGGTATTCCCATGCAACTACAATGAGTAGAAATTACGAATTTGAAAGCCTAAATAATTGCTGACGAAGCTATGGCGCGCTATTAATCTGTTCATGCAGCTTTGGATTTTCAAATGCAAATTTGGTGTGGAATTTTCTTACCGAATACCACGCGAAGTCAAATTAATAATTTGACCTCTAGTGGTATTACTAGTGAAAATTTTTCTTTTTGCTGATGATAGTATCACTTGGAGCAACTCCACTATTGCATATCTTCACGCAACTGGTGTCTTTCCAGCAAGGACTCATCATGACTACTCCACCAGAAATTCAACTTTTGATGTCTATTTATTGATCCCATCCTCTGAGTTAGTAAAGAAATCTATATTATATTCCGCAAAAAAACTATACAACCATCTCCCTTTACAACTCAAATCTGCAACATCTTTCCCCAAGTTCCGTAAAATGACAAAAGCTCAACTCTCTTAAAGACCATATTATTCAGTAGAAGAGTTTCTTAATGACTAACTAAGAAATTACAGTAATGTACAAGTAACCAAACTTATCTATATTTGGGTGTCACATGCAGCAGCTTAAACTTATTAGTTCCTATGTCTGTATTTTACTTTGTTGTATGTTCACTTTGCAATTTCTGTTAATTTTTGCAATATATCGGTTTTGTTTTACTTTCTTTACTTTATATTAACGTGTATTTTTCTATATTGACGATTTATCAAATTTCAGAAAATTGTCTTTGTTATTGTTATTGTTATTATTTATTTTTTATCTGACTTTATGTTAAGCTTTGTCCATAAAATTTGTATAATTTTCAGTGAAAATAAAGCATATTTCTATTCTATTTTATTGAACACCGAAAATCCTCGAAACTCCAGAAGATGACGTGCCTTAGGAGTGACACTGGGCACCAGAAGTTCCGGGAGTCGGTTATGATAACGTATACATGTTAAGTGACTCCAAAAACCCCCAAGTAATCTGTTTGCATCAATTTAGTGCCAATGACCCTCAAACCTCCAGATGACGTGCCTTAGCAGTGACCATTGTCACGAGGTACTCCGTGGGTAGGTTCTGATGGAGAAACCGTGTTCATCGGGTCCAAAAACCCACGAGTAAAAAAATCTGGCCCGTAATATGCTTATTTTGAGGTGTTTATGCACATCTCGATCCATTTTATGCAGTTTAAAATGAATTATCCATTTTCGCCGATTTTTCTATAGTAGACTTTTTCCTGGCATCATCCTGGATACAATGAAAAAAGTTGCAATTTGCAGCTTTGTAGGTGCTGTATTTAAAAATCGATTTAATCCAGTGTTTTTAGTGCTAAATGCCCTGGTCTAATAAAAAAAAATCGACGGGTCTCAGAATCTTCTTCTCTAAATGCCATCTCCGCGGCGAAGGTCGGCAATCATCATAGCTATTCGTATGTTAGAGACGGCTGCTCTGAAATGTTCATTTGATGTACATCCGTACCACTCTATCAGGTTGAGCAGCCACGATATTCTGCGTCTCCCTATACTTTCTTTCCTTGAATCTTTCCCTGCATAATCAATTGGAGCAAGCTGTATCTCTCTTTACGTGTAATATGTCCGAGATATTCCAATTTTCTTGTTTTGATGGTATTTAGGATTTCCATTTCTTTATTCATCTTTCTCAGAACCTCTTTGTTTGTGACGTGCTCTGTCCACGATATTTTCAGAATTCTTCTGTACACCCACAGCTCGAATGATTCTAGTTTTTTCATTGATGCAGCATTCAATGTCCATGCTTCCATTCCATAAAAAAAAGTCGAGAAAACGTAGCACCGAGCCAACCTAACTCTTAGCTCCAACTTCAAATCTCTTGTGCAGAGCGCTTTTCCCATTTTGTTAAAATTTGCTCTAGCCTTTTCTATTCTGATTTTGATTTCCTGTAAGTAATCTCCTGTGGAGTTGACCATTGTTCCAAGATATGCATATTGGTCGACTCGTTTGGTATTGGATCCATTTATGAAGAGATTTTCGTTATTTCTTTGAGTTTTCGATATTCTCATAAACATTGTCGTCTTGACATTCATTGTTAGCCCGTATTCTTGTCCAAACTCTGCTATTCTGGTCACCAGCCTCTGAAGATCCCCAATATTTTCAGCTAAGATGACAGTGTCATCCGCATATCTAATGTTGTTAATGGGAACTCCATTTACCTTCATTCCAGCTGTTTCACCCCCAAGAGCTTTTCAAGATCTCTTCCGAGTAGGAATTAAAAAGAATTGGTGACAACACGCATCCCAGTCTCACTCCACGTCTGAGTTCAATCTCCTCTGACAGCTGGTCGTTAACATGTACTTTTGCTCGTTGCTTATAGTATAAATTCGATATAATCAGAATAAGAATAGATTCTTGCTATTAATGACATTATACTGATACATCTATAATTAGCTGTTGAACTTTTGTCACTTTTTTTGAAAACGGGGGATGTATAAAATATTGTAAATTCCACTCATCTGCAATTTCCTCGCTTGCTTTGGTTTTATTTAATAATACTCTTATAAAAGATACGATCCTTTCGCCTCCATATTTTTGGTCCTGATTCTTGTTGAATTTGGCTTTAGTAAGTGCTTAATTATACCTTCTCTATGATTTCGGTTTCGTCCGTTATTATTGTCACAGAGATTTTTGATGTATACTCCGGTCTATTCTCCTGCAATAAGTGTGTGTAATGCTTTGTCTACTCCTTTGATAGAATTATGTGTATTGTTATATAATTTTTATGGGGAAAATTTAGAAAATTAATTTTATGTCAAAGACCACGAGATCGTAAATTTTCATCGCCCTGTATATGACCATAATTTGTAAATAAAATAATTTAGCCTTAAGCAGTGTTTCGTGGAAGAGTCAAAGTCTAGTGGTAAATTTTCTACGAACGGATTAATACATTTCAAAACAATGAACTAGAAAACGGTAATTTTAGAAAATTAATGTGCCGCTTTGGAATGGACAATAGATCATGTTTCTAAATGGTTTCGTAGAAAGAAACGATTGTAAACAATTTTGTTCTAGGGTTTTTCTAAAATGTAAGTAAAATTTAATTTTAATATCTCCTGGAAATTGACAAAACATAAAATTTGTATACAATACTATTTGTTCTTAAGAAAAAAGTAGAGATATGACGTATGGAGAATGCTTGTGATTGGCGAGGAGACCAATGGAGGGAGAATAGAGTGTTTGATTTTCGGATTGTTGAGGGAAAAATAATTCAGTGTGTAATTGAGATCGGAAGTAACCAGTCCAGTTAGAAAGTAGTATTTTTGTGTAAAGTGTAAAGTGGTTAATTTGGTAGCCGTGGAAGCAGATTCATGTTTGAGACGAAATCGTGATCAAGTCGAGAAGTACAAACCCCTTGTGTCCGAATAGATTCCAGTTTCTGTCTGGAACAGTAGCCGGTTTATATCAACTTGCACGAGATATCGGGCTGAGAGAAGCAATCTTGGAATTATAAAGATTGATATTGTTTGTATCGAGTCAGAGATTTAATTGAGGAGAGAATTCGAGCGAGTGCTGTTTTTGTTTATGAAACAGTTTGAAGGAGGACAGTCGCAGCATTCGAGAAGCACGTTGTGGGGAAACTAGTCCAACACAATCTATAAGAAGAAATAACGAAGAGAGAAAAGGTTAGTCAGATTATTTCTGAAAAGATAGAGTTGTTTTATATTAAATACCATATTTAATTTTTGCCAACTTAACAGTTTTACAGCATAATTTATTCATTCATAAATTCATAGAAGATATAAGTAATCTATTTAAAAAATGAAAATTAAATTTTTTTTTATATAATAATAAGAACAGACTACCGAATCATTTGAATGAATTATGGTTCTAAAAAAGGAGATAGTAGAATTATAATGTTTTTTTTTATTAGATAAGAAATTTTTACAACAGAATAAAGTTTATCATACTTGTTGAATCTTATATATAGGGTGAGGCAGATAACTGGCCTATTAAAAATATCTCGAGAACTAAAGGCAACAGAATCATGAAAATTGGAATAAAGGGGTTTTGAAGGATGGTCTATTAAATAAAAATATTTTCATCTCTTTGCAACTTCCGGTTATACCGGAAGTTGCTTATAACTTCGTTTTTTTAAATGGGACACCCTGTATATTTTTACATTTTTGGATTCTCTTCGATTTCTTCTTTCTTAAAATATAAGGTTTTGTAATATTATACAGGGTATTTTAAAAGATAATTACGTTTTTTTATTAATTTCGTAGCAATATTCACACCCTGTAGAATTGTAGTAGTTTGACATCTAAAACTCTACTTATGTTCAAATGATTTTTAATATACTCTACTATTGTTAAGAATCATTAGTATAGCTAAATTTTTAATTTTAGTATACAGGGTTGGTTGAAACTCGGAATGAGTATTTTCTGAGTTTTCTTAAATGGAACACCCTCTATTTTTGTATTGTAGTGAAATGATATTTTATAGTACTTTTTTATTTCTTAAGCATTCCCTATACCTAACTGATTTAATTTGTGAGTTATTGGTGATTCAAACTAAACATTAATTGCAACAAAAAATACGTAAAATTTTATTAGGTTGGCCGTGAAAATACTCAATCCCAAATCATTTTTCATAATTAAATACATATTAATCCAGACTGGTCCTTAAAAGTACCAATAATGGATTAGCTATCGAAATACCTACTTAGTTAAGATTGTTGGTGCGATTAACAATTAAGCACAAATTAAAGCAGTTAGGTATAGGGAATGCTTAAGAAATAAAAAAGTACCATAAAATATCATTTCATTACAATACTAAAATACAGGGTGTTCCATTTAAAAAAACTCAGAAAATACTCATTCCGGGTTTCGACCAACCCTGTATACTAAAATTTAAAATTTAGCTATACTAATGATTTTTAACAATAGTAAAGTATATTAAAAATCATTTGAACGTAAGTAGAGTTTTAGATGTCAAACTACTACAATTCTACAGGGTGTGAATGTTGCTACGAAATTAATAAAAAAACGTAATTATCTTTTAAAATACCCTGTATAATTATACAAAACCTTATATTTTAAGAAAGAAGACATCGAAGAGAATCCAAAAATGTAAAAATATACAGGGTGTCCCATTTAAAAAAACGAAGTTATAAGCAACTTCCGGTATAACCGGAAGTTGCAAAGAGATGAAAATATTTTCATTTAATAGATCATCCTTCAAAACCCCCTTATTCCAATTTTCATGATTCTGTTGCCTTTAGTTCTCGAGATATTTCTAATAGGCCAGTTATCTGCCTCACCCTGTATATATGGTATAGTCTATAAATAAATAATAGTTATACAATTTATATGATTTTGAGTACAGTCGAACCCGCTTATTAAAGTACCGGTTATAGGAATATCCCGGTTTATGGAATATAAATTCGAGGTCCAGAAACGTTTCCATTTACTCCTTAATAAATTTATCCGTTTATTGGCATACGTATTCATAAGGCAATACCGTTTATTAGAATAATATTTCAGGTCCACGAATAAATTTTTACCTATAATTTCGAAATTCCTAAAAATTTTAATTTTTAGCCAAGGTTGACTGTAATACAATTTTTAAGAAACAGTTCGCCCATCCTAATACCTTGTAAAATTATAAAACGTTTTCGGGGTGGTCAAACCATTGTAAATTTGTCTAATTTTTATAATTCAGAGCAACAAAAGTGACTAGTATTTTATGTGACAAGAAAACAAGCTACAATTACCGATTATTTTTCAAGACTAAATAAGTAATTTTCTTATTAAGTATATTATGTATTTTAATACGAAAATATTTACATAATCTATATATTGCATACATTTCATATTAATTACTGTATGCATCAACATAATATAATAATGTAATTTGGTTTTTTAATAAATACGTTACGCCATTGTATTATTGACAAAAAAAGACCTAAAACCATATACATATACATATTAACATAGTATGTACTATTATTACGTATATTCACTACACCTATTACGGCCAGCCACCAATGTTCGGTTATTAGAATATCCCGGTTATAAGAATATTTTTGCTTGGCACGAAGGCTATTCCAATAAGCGGGTTCGACTGTATATTTATTTTCCTTGTTTTGTCCTGGATAAAGTAAGCAACGAGAAATACTAGAAGCCACAAACTAAAGGCGATACATTAAAATCAATTAGCCCTGAGAATATTTTTTATTGGAAAATTTTATTAAATTTGGTTTTGTTTTCATGAGGAGCAATTAAAATAATTAATTAATTAATCGAATTAATGAGATTCTGATCAATCTCATAACAGACAGAAAATACAAAGCATAATAGTATATTCTCACTTAGTTTATTACTTCTGATGTTTTTTATTCTTTTTCCATGATTCCATTGATTTTATAGGTTTTAGGTATATTTCTGCGTTGAATAAAAATTATTTTGGGAATAATTACCAAAGCAGCCAAAAAAAAGTAATAAAAAATAATAAAAAAATCGAATTTCTGTTTGACGGATGTGTTTTTAACCCAAACGTACGACCCTGACATAAGAAATGCCGACATCAGACAGTGACAAATACCGGACAGGGGTTAAATGGTTGAACATTTGATCCAAAAACGGCGATCAAGTGAAACAATTAGACATTTTGCTCCCTTCAGGAGACTTAGAGTTCCCTCCATTTTTAACACTTAATATTCCTGACAAATGATGCCTTTGGATTTTCAATTGTTGCTTCCTAAGATCATTATTTATCACTTTCTCAGTCTCCTATCATTAATTCACCCCCGTTCGGGATGTTCTTGTGTTTCTGGATTGAAGCAATTATTATTCCTGCCGAATTGGACATATTTTCGTGTAAATTACTAATTAGCTCGGATAATTTGTTCGGTTGTTTTGTCAGACCAAAATTTATTCAGAGAATTGCTACTTTAATTAAATCAAGGGTTTTATTACCTAATTTTGAAGTAAATAAAAAAAAATTAAAAAAATCTGCGAGGAAAATAAATTCCTTTACCATGAATCACAAAATATGTATTGGTTAAATTTATTTGTAGAAGGTATATTTATAAAAATGCTTAAAAAGCGCTAAATCACAACGAAACGTAATCCAATTCCATCATCAGTGTTTATTTCCTAAAATAAGTTTAACTATTGAATTAAGACGAACGTGAGTAAAAATTTTGAAGAATAAGTTTAAAGTGCAAGATGGTTATACTTACAGGTTAAATCACACTCCTGAGCCACCAAGATATTTGGGTAAAAACCCTTTAAATATTATAAATTATTTAAAATGTTAACATAATGTTGTTGAAAAGATGGGATGTTTAAGCTGCTCGTAGTCTCATTTAGATCCATAATTATTAATAAAATTTCTTTAGCCAAAATAAATTTTTTTTTCAGTCTCCTATCATTAATTCGCCCTCGTTCGAGATGTTTTTGTGTTTCTGGATTGAAGCAATTATTATTCTCCTGCCGAATTGGAAATATTTTCGTATAATATAATATCATAAGAGAGAAAATTTTACCGGCAAAGTTTTCGACTGGTATGAACTAGGGATGGGAAAAACCTACCGGTTTAAACTTAAAACCGGTTTTTTTACTTCGCAATAACCGGTTTTACCGGTTGTTTTTATCCCGGTTATAACCGGTTTTTTATTTTTAAAGTAAAAACCGGTTATTAGGTTTTTATGGTGATTAGGATTAGGTTAGGTATTATTTTGGATTCCAATCATAATTATTATTATCAAGTAATTATTCCAAACAAAACCATAATTCAAATTTTATTTTATAAATACAGAAGCAAACTGAAAGTGCAAACTCACATCAGCCAGAAATAATCAAGTTTTATTATAATATTTCGTTGAAAAGCTATTTGTAATCATAATATTTACATAAGAAGTGATCTGGTCGAACTAGACGCAAGCATCATCTATTTTTCACACTTGACTATTGACATTGAAAGTGGGTGAATGAATTTTTCTGATTAATAAAATAATGTTCTGACTATGAATATTGAATTACCGATTACGAATACGAATCTCCAAGGATTTCGCTACGTTTTCAAAACGATACACCCATACAGGAAGTATTAAATGAATTAAAATGTACCTATTATTTACAAATATATAAACGTGTTAAAAGATATAGATGATAATTTTTTTTTGATGGTAGTAAAAATAAAAGATAAATTGCTTTATCCAATTTATTTTTAAGTAAAGTATTTATGTTGATATTATTTTTTTTAAATCCCATTTAATAGAGTCTGGGAAATTTTTTATAAGTTGAAATGGTTGGGTTAAATTGTATGTTATTGCAATATGTATACAGGGTGAGTCATAACTATTGGGATATAGACTAAGGACAGGTTATTTGGACCAAAATATGCCTATTGGACCAAATATGCATTAATAAAATGTTGATGAGAAAAAAGATACAGGGTGTTAAAATTAGTTTTTGTTTTTCGTTTTGTGCTAATAGTTTCCCTGTATATTTATAAATTTCTATCAAAATTGGCACAGAGGAATAATCTTAGACAATAAATAGTATTTTATTTACAATTTTACGTTTTGTCATAGAGGGCGCCACGTGGATCATTCCTGATGATCAAATTGAGTCTAAACTTTTTCTGATGAAACTTTTTAGTAATTTTTATTAGAAAATATGACGTAAACATCACTTTTACTTAAAATTGGTACTCTTGTTTAAACATGAGATAATTTCAACCGTTTTCGATAAAAACGCAATTGAAGATTTCATGAACTCAGAAGGGGATATCAAATACCAAAGTAATAAACAAAGTTGCAACTAACGTAAGGTTTCCGTTTTGACGATAAATCAAAACTAAACACACTTTAACTTAAAAGAACTCACAAAAATTCAAACTAAATGTTCTACATGGTCTCCTCCGATTTCTATGCCTTTTCTAATTCTTTTTATAAAGGATTTTCGGACGTTAAAAAAAATATTATTCTGTCCCCTTATAAGATTAGCTGCATTTTGAATGTATCTCCAAAGTTCGTCTCGTGCATTAGTTTCATTGGCATAAACTAAGGACTTCATATGTCCCCAAAAATAAAAATCTAGCGGGTTATACTAAGGACTTCTTGGTGGCCATTGAAAATCACTGCCTCTGCCAATCCATTGTTGAGGAAATACGTCATTAAGATGATTTCTAACAGCTAATGAAAAATGAGGTGGCGCTCCATCCTGCATAAACCACATTTTTCTTCTTACATCCAGTGACAGATCATCTAAAATATCACTAAAAGTATTTTCCAAAAAGAATAAATAAGAATCTCCATTTAAATTCGGAGGAAGAACATAAGGCCCTAGTAGTTGGTCGCCTATAATGCCACACCAAATATTCAATTTAAACTCATGCTGAAAATGTCTAGCTTTAATAGCATGCGGGTTTTCTTCTTCCCAATAATGACTATTTCGCCAATTAAAAACCCCTCGTCTGGTAAAAGTTGCTTCGTCGGTGAACATAATATTCTTAATAAAGTGTTTGTCACTGCGATGTTTATTCAGAATACGTTGGCAAAACTGTAACCGTCGTGGAAGATCTGTTGGAAGTAAATTTTGAACAGGAGTGAAGTGATAAGGATGGAGGTTCTCTTTTTTTTAGAATTCTAACAATAGACGACTGATTTACTCCTGTTGCTGCTGATAGATATCGTGAACTTATTGCAGGATTTTTATCTACTCGAACCAAAAGTTCATCTTCTTGATTAGGTTTGATTTGTTTCGGTCGACCACCCCGATTTTTAGTGTGAAATGACCCAGTTTCACCTAAACTACGATATAATCTTGCAAAAGTTTTGTGATTTGGTTGCCTTCTGTATGTGTATAACATTCCATACCTTCTGGCTGCCGAGCGACCGCAAAAATTTTCTTGTGCGTATACGCAAATCATATCTCGCATTTCTTCATTGGTAAAATGATTGTGACGAGGCATTTCAATCAAAAAAGTAATCATTACTTTTAAAAAATGCAACACTACACTACACTGTCACATCAAAAATAATTTACTCTGAACAAATGACATTTACCAACAAAAATTATCTGACAGTCCAAAGCATACTTTTCATAAATGAAATAATATTTGAAATCCTTTTTTAAGACTCTAAGCAGTTCGACTGCGTTTTTATCGAAAACGGTTGAAAT